>NC_088687.1:29626746-29997580 GCF_028017835.1 Emys orbicularis | reverse complement strand
GTTCTTATGGACCTGAAGCAGGAACACTTCCTCTTCATTTTCTTAATGTTTCTGATAGGCAACAAATAGTGTTTTGTTTGCTTGTCTTTAAAGAACCAAAGCAGCAAAATATAAACCAGTGGATCTAGTAAATGCTGGTATAGAAGAAAACTACAATGGGGAGGGGGTGTGAAGGTGAACTCCCAGAGTTTCTATTTGAGTTATCCCAGTGCCATACTGTATATTTAAATGTGGAGCAACAGGATAGTCTAAGAGACTCTCCGGTTATAAATCAAGAGTTATTCTCCTGAGCCAACAAGGAAATAGCTTGTACTGCACTGGTCCAGCACAAGATTGATACTGGGGGTAATTGGCCCATTAAAACAGCCACCTCACCGTTTACCAGGTGCAAAGAGGGAAATGGTTTTACAGGCCATTGAAGAAATTTATCAGGAAGCAATAATTAAGCCTTCAACCAGCTCTGGCAATTCACCCATAATTCTCGTTTAAAAAAAAAAAAAAAAAGATGGCAGCACCAGATTCTGTGTGGTCTATAGGAAACTAAATGAAGTCATTTTAAAGGATTCTTATCCATTACCACAAACAGATGATATTCTGGATGCTCTAGCAGGTTCAATCTGATTTTCCACACTGTATCTTAAAGGTGGGTATTGGCAGTGGATTCAAAGAACAGGGGGAAAGATTGATTTCACAACAGGACAAGGCCTGTGACAATTTAAAGTGATGGCTTTTGGCCTCTTCATGCACCAGCCACATCTGAGAGGTAATGGAGAAGGTATTGCATGGCATGCTCCTCTTGGACTGCTTGTTATACGTAGATGATATTTTGGTGCATGCTAAAACATTTGAACATGAATTGCAACATGTGCAAGTAGTCTGTGCCAAGCAGAAGGCTGCCAATCTGAAACTGAACCCAAATAAATTGGGCTTTAGTTATTTAAAAAAGAGGTAATTAATTTACCTTGGGCACATGATCAGAGAGGGGGGAATTTCCACTGGCCATTTAAAAAAAAACAAACCAAAAAAACAGATGCTGTGTAGAACTGGCCAACTCCCAGACACCCAGACATAGATGTGCAGAGTTTTATAGGGGTCTGCTCCTATTACAGAATGTTTAATTGTGGATTTGCAATATTGTAAAACCTTTGTATAGGTCGGGTGAGAAAGGGAACCATTTCAGTGGTTAAGAAAATGTGGTATTACTTTTTCAGAGCTGAAAAAGGCTCTTGTGACTGTTCTTGTAATGCCCTACCTGTGTTTCAAAACCCCATTCAAAACCCCATCTGGAAACAGATCTGGTGTAAATGGTTTGGGAGTAGTAGTGACACAAGAACACAAAGGCTTGAGAGGGTGGTGGCTTATTACAGCAACAGTCTAAAGTCTCCAGAGAGAAATTATTTCACCACCCAAAAGGAATGTTTGGCAATTAAATCTGCAGAACTTTTTCATCACTATGTGTATGGGAGAAAATCTGTGGTCAGGACAGACCATGTATCCCTGCAATGGATTATTAGATTCAGGAATCCTGAGGGGCAATTTGCTAGGTGATTGGAAAAACGGCAGTGTTACAAATTCACAATCACACACTGGCCTGGCCACAAGCATGGTAATTCTGGTGCCTTATCCAGATAGCCTCGTTGAGAGGTTAATTGCAAACACTGCCTTAAGCAGTAGAGCAAGGTTGCTCAAGGGAATAAGTGTGACCAGGAGGAGAGATGGTTGTCTCCTCTCTTCCCATAATTTGCCAAAGTACAAATGTTTTTGGTTCATCCACTGGAACAGTAGATGTGGGGTTGCAAGAATGGACTCCAGAGTTGTTAAAAGCTTCCCGAAAAGAGAATCCTGGCATCAAGATAGTGTGAATGAAAAATCATTTGGCAAATGCAACCACCCTGGAATGGGTTGCAATAACCCTTCATAGCATAAGAATGGCCATCCTGGATCAGACCAAAGATCCAGCTAGCCCAGTATCCTGTCTTCTGACAGTGGCCAATGCCAGATGCTTCAGAGGGAATGAACAGAACAGGTAATCATCAAGTGATCCATCTCCTGTCGCCCATTCCCAGCTTCTGGCAAACAGAGGCTAGGAACACCATACTTGCCCATCCTGGCTAATAGCCATTGATGAACTTATTCTCCACAAACTTATCTAGTTCTTTTTTGAACCTTGTTATAGTCTTGGCCTTCACAACATCCTCTGACAAGGAGTTCCACAGGTTGACTGTGCGTTGTATGAAGAAATACTTCCTTATGTTTGTTTTAAACCTGCTGCCTATTAATTTCATTTGGTGACCCCGAGCTCTTGTGTTATGAGAAGGAGTAAATAACACTTCCTTATTTACTTTCTCCACACCAGTCATGATTTTATAGACCTCTATCCTATTCCCCCTTAGTCGTCTCTTTTCCAAGCTAAAAAGTCCCAGTCTTATTAATCACTCCTCATACGGAAGCACTTCCAAACCCCTAATCATGTTTGTTGCCCTTTTCTGAACCTTTTCTAATTCCAATATATCTTTTTTGAGATGGGGCGATCACATCTGCATGCAGTATTCAAGATGTGGGCGTACCATGGATTTATATTGAGGCAACATGATATTTTCCGTCTTATCAATTTTTTTTAATGATTTCCAACATTCTGTTCGCTTTTTTGACTGCTGCTGCACATTGAGTGGATGTTTTCAGAGACCTATCCACAATGACTCCAAGATCTCTTTTTTGAGTGGTAACAGTTAATTTATACCCCATCATTTTATATTCACCATTGTAAATGCTTTCTAGTCACAGTGGGAAAGCTTGGAGTTCAGAGATTAAATACTGTATAGAAGATGGGAGAAACCAGCAGGCGATTGGTGCAGATATTGGCTAGTTAAACCAGAGACATTGAAAAAGAAGGTTCTGAGATTGTCTTGATCTTAAAACTGCTGGGTATTTTGGAGTTACAAAAACTGTAGACAAGCTACAGGAAAATTTATTTTGGGCAAAATGCGGTCAGGATGTCGAAAATTGGAGGAGGAAATGTGATAGGGAGAGCCCCTATTCAACAGTATGTCATGAGAGCACTGAGGGGACACATTGCTGTTGGTCTGGTTGGGCTTCTGCCTGAGACGGAGTCTGGCAACTAATGTTTGGTGGTAGCTATGGACTATTTCACAAAATGTCTTGAAAATTTCCCAATAGGGAACCAAGAGGCAGTGCAAGTAACAGAAGTTCTAGTGAATTAATTCTTCATCAGATATGTGACTTTGGGTAAGTTACATACAGATCAAGGGAGACATTTTGAGTCTAAAGTGCTTCAGCAGGTTTGTGAGATTATAGGGAGCCAGGAAACTTGCATTATTACCCTGCCCCCCCCCCCCCCCCCCCCCACACACACACAATCTGATAGAATGGCGGAAAGGTTCAGTCGGACTCTAGGGGTTCAGCTGATTACCTTTGTAGAACAACATAATCTATCCCAGTCTTTTTGATGGCTTATAAAATACATGAGTTGAGGAGCCAGAAAACTTCCCCGTATAGACTTCCTGAAGAGGAACAAATGAATTTGGACTATGCAGAAACTCTACAATCCAAAAGTGAAAAAGCTCACACTTTTGCTAGGGAACATTTGAGAATAGCCTCTGAGAAAATGAAAAGACTCTATGATGTAAGGTCATACGGGGAAACTTTTAAAAAAGTGGCCTGATTTGGTTCCACACTTCCCGGAGAAAGAAGGGTAGGAGCCCCAAACTGGATAAACCGGCACTAGATGGAGATGGGATACTTTGACAATAGGTTGTACAGATACTTGCTGACAGCAGTGGAATAGCGACACTAAGGAATTTTGGGTTCCATTCCAGGTTCTGGAGGATAATGTGTCCTAGTGGATACAGACTTTTCTGTTTCTATCAAGTCTTCTGCCTTGTCCTCTCTAACCTGTCCTGGTCTCAAACTTATCTCATCTACACCTCTGGCTCTGTGTTTGTCTCATTCTCCTAGCCTACCCTTTCCCAGTCTCCTTGTCCAGGCATTCATAGTCAATCACTGTGGTCTCACTGACCATGTCTCAATCTCCTCCCCTTATCCCCCTGACTCCCAGGCTCTCTCCCCGACCCACACTCAGTCCTAGTCTCCTTGCCAGCCATTCCTCGTTCTCTCATTGCGTGCCATCTTGTCAGATCAGTCTCTCTTCCTAGCTGCCTCTGGTCTCCTCCACCAGTGGTTCCCTATTGTCCAGCCAAATCCAGTGTGCCACCCGTTCCTCATCTAATCTCATTGTCCCCAGCCCCAGTCAGCTGGCTCCTAGTCTCTTTGCCCCCTGTTTCCCTCACAAGCCTCCAATCCTCCCAGGCTTCAAGTTCCAGCATCTCTACCTAGCCAATCCCAGTCTTCGCCTGATCCTGGTCCCAATCTCCTTGCCCATCCAGTCCCAGTCTCCCCCTCAAAATCCTAGTCGGAGTTTCTTCCCCACCAGACTCCAGTCCCAGTCTCACCAGACTCCTTGTCCCAATGTAATCCTTTCCCTCAGCCATGGTCTGGCTTTTGTTCCCGTTGCATTCAAGTCAGATGGCTTCCTCCTCCATGCTGTCTTGCTGCCATTGAGAGCAGAGGAGAGACAGGCTCTCTGTTCTCTGTTCTGTTGTCTGGCCTGGAGCAGCTATTACCGAGAAAGTCCTTCTCAGGCCCTGTAGCCCTGGGTTGGAGCATTCTTCATCATTCTGTCAGGATGGTGCATGCACAGTCTGGTGCAGTGAGGGGATGGATCATGGTAGGGTGACCAGATAGCAAGTATGAAAAATCAGGACACTTTTTTTTGGGTGGGGAGGGGGGTAGTTGTCTTTATAAGACAAAGCCCCTAATACTGAGACAGGCCCAATAATATCACGATATCTGGTCACCCTAGATCATGCTCAGTGCAGATGGAATCTTCAGAGGTTTAAGCAACTCTCTACTGAGCATGTGAAAACTGTGATTTCTTTTCAAAGGCTTTTTTCAGCCAAATTTGGACAACATTTCATGGGGATGGCAAAAGGCACATCCCTGACACAAAAGCTCCCCCACCTCTCGCCCTGTCCAAGCATGGGGGTGCTAGAGCATTTCAAAGAAAAGGTCTCAAGAATTTTTTAACATGGACAAAACAACATATTTTTCCCTCGCCTTGCTCTCAGAAATAGCTGGACTCCTCCTGGCTGCCATTTTCCAAAGAAATTCAGCCTGAGACAAACACCTAGTATGGAAATTTTTCAGTCCTAACCGTTCAAGCTTCACAAAGTTATAAGCAACTGCAAACAGTGTTTTATAATGCGAAGTGTCGAGCAACCTTAATAAAAGATGATGGTACCAGCCTATGGTTCCACAGCAGGGAACTCTCCAAGTATTCGGGAGTTGATGTGTGCCTATCGCTACCTGTACAGAGTGAGATCTGCGGAGGCCTGAGAGGCAGTGCTTGTGCTGCCAGAAGCCAGTGGTTTCAGGGAGCTGAGCCACAGCAGGCACAGATAAGGCTACTCCATGCTAAGGGCAGGTGACGATGAGATGCCTCACGACCCGGGGTCCCACGGGAGTGTCACACACATGTAAATCCATATAACTAAAAAAATGTAAAGTCAGTCCCATTTTTTTGCAACACCAAAAAAGTTTCAGGGTTGGAGTTTTGAAAGAACATTTAAATTGTTCTTTATTTTACATGAAACAATTCACCAGTTCTCCTATCACGGTTAGGCTGAAATGCAGCAAAGCACATGCCAGACTTCAAATATAATGAACGTTAATTGGAAAACACGTTTGTCACCTTTACGTACGTCTGCATTTCCTGCTTATGACTCGAATCAGATGGAGAAATCCTGCAAGAAAGGCAGTTTTCACTTTATTTTCAACCCACCCGAAAGCAGGAAGTAATGAAAATCCCACAAGGAAGGCTTTACTCAAGATATGTCTTGTAAAGAAAAGGTACAGATAGTGGGATATGTTTCAGATTAATATTCAAACAATTTAGGGACTGATGCAGGATGGCTCTAAGTAGCCTCAACACCCAGAACAGTAAGAGCTGACCATACTCAGTACCTTGCAGAAAAGTAGCTTAAGGCAGGGGTGGCCAACCTGTGACTCCGGAGCCACATGCGGCACTTCAGAAGTTAATGCGGCTCCTTGTATAGGCACCGACTCCGGGGCTGGAGCTACAGGCACCAACTTTCCAATGTGCGGGGGGGAGCTCACTGCTCAACCCCTGGCTCTGCCACAGGCCCTGCCCCCACTCCACCCCTTCCCGCCCCCTCCCCTCAGCCTGCAGTGCCCTCGCTCCTCCACCCTCACCCCTCAGAGCCTCCTGCATGCCACAAAACAGCTGATCAGGAGGTGGGGGAGGGAGAGGGAGGTGTTGATCGGTGGGGCTGCTGGCGGGCGGGAGACACTGGGAGCTGGGGGATGGAGCTTATGGGGGGCTGTTGACTACTCCTCATTCTTTTTGCTGATACAGACTAACACAGCTACCACTCTGGAACCTGACGTATTACTGTGGCTCCTTGGCAATGTACATTGGTAAATTCTGGCTCCTTCTCACGCTCAGGTTGGCCACCCCTGCACTAAGGACTTGATCCAGGTTTTGATTCACTTAGGCCCAATCCAGCTCCTGCTGCATTTAATCAGTCTTTCTATTAACTCCAGTGGGAGCCAGATGGGGCCCTTAAAGTAATAAGGGCCTCTTAGGAGGTGCTGTGTACCCTCAACTCCCCACCCACAGCCCCGCAGTAAAGTTCATGGGAGTTGAGGGTTCTCAGCTTCCTAACAGGTGGTGTTCAGCACTTTGCAGGATGATGCCCTTAGTGCCTATTTGAAAATAACAGCCAAACTGAATGGAAGCTAAGAATAGTGATTTAAGACAAAAATTCTAACTTATTCTTTTTTTGTAGCTTTGGTGTTGAGCACTGCTCTAATAATGTTTGATTTTTATTTATTTATTTAAGCATGATGTTTGGACTGGGGAGCAAGCTGTGCATAGTAATTAATAGTGGGTTTCCATGGCACCATGGGTTATTTTAAACTGTGCTGTCTCCAGAAAAAAAGGAAAAAGAGAGCAGAATTTTGCATGGGTATTTTGCATGAGGACATATTCATTTGCATGGGTTGGTTGTGTTTTGTGGTTTTCCTTGTTAGTTGCTTTGTACACAAAAAATGCAGTTAACATTCTTTTAATCCTTTGTAGTTACATCAAAATGATGTGGCTGTCCAGCAGATAAACTGATTCCATTGTATCTGTTCTAGATTTATACCGAAAGCGAAGTTCTGCACGGTCACAAATGATTTATCTTTTGTATATGGAGTGGAGCTGTAATCATTCACTCTTTTTCAAGTCTAGTTTGGCAACTTTATCTCACTTGCAGTTTGCATTTTTGAAAGTGAAAATATATTCTGCAGCTTTTGATGTGTTGATTGGTAAGAAGGTAAAGACAGCTGCACACATGTCTCCAGAGACTCAGCTCAATGGCTAAATGAAGACCTCTAGTGCTTTCTTGTTAGCCAAGATAAATCTACATCCAGATGAACCACAATTAGTCAATAGTGAAGGCTATAGGTTCGTGTGATCATAAGCCACAAATCAGTTTTCCCTGGGACTTAGTTATTGGCAGATTGTGCCTTAGGCTATGCCCTGCTGCTGCTTGCCTGACTGTAATTTTTCCCCTAGTGAAGTTTTTAAAGTCACACTCTGAGACTATAACAGTGATCTCCTGACAACAAGGCTGTCACTAGCCTGTCAGATTTCAATCGGTTATCAAACAAAATGTCTGCTACTTTAATGTACCTGGCCCCTCACTATTAACAGGTCTTAATGCTGGCATGTTTTTGCACTGCCTTTCTTCTTCCATAGATATACTTTTTGTCTGTCTAAACTATTAATGTCTACCTGCTTATCCAGATATCTACCTATTTATATGTGGGCCAAATCTTTCCCTTCAATGAAATCAGTGGTGATGCACCAGGATGATTTTGTTCCCATGTGTCTGTGTATTACCATGGATCAGTGACACTGTATAATAATAATAATAATATAAGAGAAAAAACAGACCCAAATTTCTGCTTAAAACTCAAACCTTATTCAAAGTCTTAAAATTTATATTACTTTGCACTTCTTGGTTTTGGTTGAGATCAGAAGCAGAAATACATTGGTTCCTTTTATAATTGCTCTTTGTAAGTAATCAGTGTTACCATTATGTTACTTATACCATCTTATTTGTTTATCAAGTAGTAATTAGCATGGTATCGGGGCAGGGGTGCACTGGATGGTCAGTCTGATGGGTACATAGAGCCTGGGAACCAAAAAAAAAATCAGAGACGTTTGTGATTGCATTCATCATGTAGATCTGAAGCTCCCATTGCTTTTGCATTATATTGTAAAGCAATTTTCAGTTGAGGATCTCAAAGCACTTAACAAAAATTAATGAATTAAACCTCACAGCACTCCTGGAAGGTAGGTAAGTAGTAGTATCCCCATTTCACAGGTGGTCAAAATGAGTTACAAGGAAGTTAAGTGACTTGTTTATACAATGATTGAGTTGCAGAGTCATGTGGAGAATCCAGGAGTCTTGACTTCTTGACTCCTTTTGAAACCACCAACCAACCTGCCTCCCCCTGTACTCACAGAGATGCCAAAATGGTGGCTTTTTTTTTTTTTTTTTTTTGTGCTCCTGGGCAGCACATTAGTTGAGTCAAGTCACACCTTTCTCAGTGCTGCTTTGCAAATAAAGGAGAAATCAAGACCAGTGGAAGCAAAAGTAAATCTTTGATGGATTGAGCATATATAAAATGTGCTGTATAATTTCCAGCACCCTGCAGTGATGGTGATTAGTTGAAGAAACACTGTGGTCCTGCTCTATTACATCTTGAAAACCCCCTTAAATTACACAAAGATAGTCTAAGAAATTAATTAAAATGTTGGACAATAACATAATCAGGGATATCTATATTTGCAGTCTTTTCTCCATGCTTGCATACATCTTCTGCCTGTCAAGTACAGCAAATAACTAATTAGCCCTCTTTTAAGTGCTTCACTGCTTGTGGATGGGGTTATAGTCATGCCTCTATGAGAGCTCATCCCTTAGTGGGATGGTTTCCAGAAAACCTGATGTACATTCGATACTGAATGTGCATATACCTTTTTCCTTGGCTAGAAAGAAACCAATAGAGATTAGACAGCTCCTTCCTCCAAAATTGATTTATTTCCATTTCTCAGAATGTATCTGATCCAGTGAAATTTTAGAAATACATTAGACAAAATCCTGAAGTCCTACTCAGTCCTTACTCAGCAAAATTATAATTGAGATCAATAAGACCTTTACTAAGTATGGACTTCAAGATTTCACCTAATGTGTTTCTAAAATGTCAGTGTTGATAATACTAATGAGCAATAATCTCAGACCTTTATACTCATTTTCACTCATTCCTGACTCAGGCAAACTCCCCCTGATGTTGGAATTGAACTAATATGCACTTTACATTGTCAAAGTGCTTAAAAACATTATCTAATTAATCCTCACGACACTAACACCTCCATGAGTTAGTATTAAAATGCTAAGTGTTAGAGTTGATAATCCTGATTTGGTTGCTAGTTACTTGTTTCAGCTGACCATTAATATAAAAGTATTTAGAAATTAAAGCAGTGGTGGAACTTTTTTTTTTTTTTTTAAACAATTTTAACTGCATTTAATTAAAATCTTCAGGGTAGACAGGCCCCATTGCTAGGCACTTTAGTGTACGATGTCACGTCATTTCATGTTGACCACAACAATAACTTAGGGCAATACTATGCTGTAATTAACATCTGTACGATTATGATATTTTTACACAGGTGAGGCAAAAACCCTTGAGCACAAAACAAGAAGAAGCTATGAGTTACAAAGTATTTCCTCATAGAATGGCATCTATTGCTTGCCACCTTTTCACCTATTGCTTGTGATATTTTTAATAGCAAATAGGACCTATTTACTCCTCTCAGACTCATGTAAGTCCCATAATTTGAATTTGCAATGGGGTGAGTGAGAGGAAAATTTGACCTCCATTATCTAAAGTTTTCTTTTAGTCTTTGTATGCTAAGATAATGTTTGTGGCTACAGTAACCAATGTTCTGCCTGACAGAAAGGTACCAATTACGGTGCAAGGCAATTAGACGTAAACCTTTAATTATGTGTTGCTACACAGTCTATTTTTTGTAGTTATGGGCATGATTCTGCCTCACTCCATAAGTATTCATGCTGAGATATATGTGAGTATTTAAGGAGTAAAATACTATCAACTTGAAAAAAATCTAAAGGCAGCCAAATGTTCCAGCATTTTAGTGAAAAAGAGAGGCCTTATCAGGGATTTCAAGCAAGTATCTTCTGTGATATATTTTAAAGATGTAATTAGTAAATAGATCAGCTAATATTAGGGAGGTTTATGGTGTAATTAATAAACAGACCATTACATTGGACAATCGTCACAAAATGTTGTAGATAAAAGGGTTTACTCTTCTGTGCACACCTATTTTTCCTGTCATAGCATCTATCCTAGTTATGTTAAATATTCTATAACATTTAAGTAATTTATTTGTTGTAAAAAAAACCCAACTCTGGAACATGCAGATATTGTACAAACTTGCTGTGAATAGGCTAGCTTAGTTACTTTTGCAATAAAATGGCCTCGTATTCTTTTAGGAACACTTCCATGACATTTAAAAACAAATTTCATGCTTGTTTGGTTTTGGGTGTAACTTTTACCACAGTGTTTACCACCTGCCAAGCTGCGTAGCAACAAGAATAACTATAACTATGTTAGAAGAGTGTATATGTTGTATAAGGTAGGTTATGTAGAATGGTCTTGCAGTTAGGACATTGCACAGGGATTCCTTGTTTTAATTCCTGGCTTTGCCACAAACTTCCTGGGTGACCCTGGGGCAAATGTTTGTCTTTCTGTGTCTCAGTTCTCCATCAGTAAAATGTTAATAACACTGCCCCACCTAACAGTTGTGAGGGTAAATTAATTAGTGTGTGTGAGGCACTCAGAGGGATGATTAGGGTCGCAGTCTGGAACTCAGGAGAATGGGTTCAATTATTTGCTAGAGACTGGATTCCCTGTGTAACTTTGGTCAGGTCATTTAGGCTCTGTGTGCCTTTGTTCCCCATTTATAAAATAGAGATAATAATACTTTCCAACCTCTTAATGACTGTGAGGTATTTGGATACTGTGGTAATGGGGGACCATATAAGTACAATAGATAGATCAGATCCAATGGTGACCTGGGCCATGTAAATACCTAGATAGGTCGAAGCCAGTACCAGATTTGGTCTTACTGAATTCTCAGAAAAGATCTTTTTCCCCAGAAGAGGTTGTAGAGTGCTGCATTACATAGCCAGAAAGAAATAATGTGTGTGTGTGTGTGTGTGAGTGTAAGAGAAAGGTGAAGTATACATAAAACTAGAAAATATCACCTGCCAGGCCCAATCATGCAACTCAAGAAATCTACAGGAATTTACAATGTACAAATGTTCTGCTTTGTAACTACTGAATTTCACGGTTGCATATTTGCCACTTGTGAATTTGTAACTGGATCTTGGCAATTTCCAGATGCTTGAGATATTTGTGCATATACAATAATCAGAAAGTAAATACTCACTGTAGCCTGTATATTTACTTCATGGCTCAATGATATGTACTAATTTTTGTGGTACAAATGAAAACCAAAGGCCTCAGAGTTGCCATTCTAAAAGCTATCAAAATGGCAAAATTGTGTTAAACGTATAGGCATGAACTCATTTGTATTCCAAAACACATTTGCACAGTGTTTGGTGAATATAGTGGCTTGTGAAGGCAGGAGAATAAAGTACAAAGAGTTGTGGACAGGATGGTCTGAAGATAACCAATTGAGTTGGCTGAAATTATAGACAGGCCTAAACCAGAACTTTTTACACAACATACATCCAACTGTAAACTTAGAAGTTCAGACAAGATGGGACCCAGATCCAAACTACCCCTGTTATTAGTTTTGCATGCCAATGCCTGAGAGAAGTTTTGTAAAACCAAAACCACTCCCAGTTTTGTTAATTCTTTTCTGAAATTTGAAATAGAGAGGGGACAAACTATAACCATCTCTTCAAAGTCCCAAACACTGGGGGATTCAGATAAATTGGAACCTAGATGTTTAAAGCCCATATTTTTGCTTTTACAAAACCAAAACCAAATCAATCCTTTGTTCTGTCCATCTATTGGATAGGTAACATAGAAGGGCAGACAAGGGGAAAGAAGAAAGATTCTTTCTTACAAGCAATATTTAATCTCCATCTCCATAGACTGCCTAAGCCAATTAATATGTGAAACTATTGTGGTAAGAAAGTTTTTGGTTGGCCAAAGTGCTGAACCTAAACCCTAAAATAAGCCATCCAGTAATCAGGTCTTAACAAGCAACATGTTATTCTGTACTAATTCAAAATAATAATGTAATAATATAAAAATAAACTTTCTTTTGCATCAGTGATTTTAGGTCCTGGTCTAGCAATGAGCTCCACATAGGAGAGACTTCTGCTCATGCCAAGATCATTGCAGAATTGGGACCTAAATTTCTAGAAGACTTTACTTGGGACCATTATAGACCTTAACACACACAATCTAAAACCAAAATCCAAAGAGACAGCACACTTTTAATAATAATAATTAATAATAAAATAAAAACATCTAATCCAAGAACCAGAGAATAGAAAACACCCTTAAGAGGCAGCACACTTTTAATAATAATAATTAATAATAAAATAAAAACATCTAATCCAAGAACCAGAGAATAGAAAACACCCTTACAGTGATATGTGGTAAATAAGAAACACAGGAGCCAAAAGCAAAATTCAAAAGGACACACACAAATCTTTAGCTCAAAGTATAGCCCAGTGTACTCTGGTGTACATGGGAATAGCATTCCTGAGTTATGACCCCTTCATTGAAAAGGTCCATTAAATATGTGCGTACTCTGAATTTTGTGAATGTTGGTAAAAAAACTCAATGATTAGTGGAGAGAGCTATTGACTTCCCCCTTCTTTTGATTTTACAAACTATTCTTTTATATATATATTTGGCTAAAGAAGTTTGTCCCCTTTTCACTAAGCTCCTTTGTTTGTGACCTGCTGCTGCCAAATTCATCTGTATGCATCATCTCCAGAAATATTGAGAGTTGTACCTTCCATGATTCTTTGCCATTGCATGATGAAGCGCTCTATTTATATTAAAATGAAGAAGCTCCTAAGGGAGACATAGAATGTAATGAAACAACAAACAGAGCTTTAGAGACTGAATATGTGAAGTGACAGTGACAGCAAAATGGTAGCTGTTGTTACAGAATGGCCCAACGGACAGCAGAAAGACTTATAGCATGAGTCATAGTGGCTTGAATTTGGCAGCTCTCACAGGCTTAAGTACTTGCCAAAAGGAGATGTTTTACAATACACAGGCTAATCAAATAATTTTTCAATACGTGCACGTCTTGATTTGGCGTGTCATTCTCATAATATGGTGTTTTTTATAAATGAGTGAAAGGAATTATTTGAACAGTGAACCATATTTCTTAATTAAAATCAACACACAACTATATTGTTAAAGTTTACTTAGCCTAGATAATAGGAGAGAAAAAACATAAAAGTCACATTATATAATAGCTAATGCCACACTGCTTTCAACTCCAGGGAAAGGAGAAAGTGAATCAAGCTGTTATAGAAGAGTGCCATGCAGGTCAGTCTGAATCGGACAGAGAGCTGTAAAGAGGGTTATTGCAGCTGGGAGGATGAGGGAGGGAGGATATTGTGAAATAGTTTGGAGAAATGATTCAATGTAGGATGAAGAAGGCATGGCAATTCTGTGCTCCTACTTTCTTTGGCAGAAGCAATTCATTCGATAGAAAGGGGGAAATGCATATAATTAAAGATGACCTACAAAAATGATTTTTTTGGCTTGAAACCTTTAAAAAAATTCTTTATAATGTATAAAGAAGGCCTGAAAAAGTTTATTAAAGAAAAGGTTTCTTTTCCTCTGGTTGGTTCTTACACTAGAAATACAAGCCTTGTCTAGGCTGGAAGACTCTTTTACAAGTGGAAGGGTAGTAAATCAGTAACATCAGAAGAAGCAAAAGTTAAAGTTGAACAACTAAGAGAGGATGGGGGTTTTAGCTGGTGTATAAAACATTTAAATTTTTGTTTTCGTTAACATCTATTGGTACTTAACTTCATAATGGCTAATTCACATTTTGGATAAAGGAAGCCTTCTTTAAAGATTCAGCATCCCCCATAGCCTTTCAATTCTGCTGTTAAAAACTCACAACAAATCTGATAGAGGTATCTGGTACCTCTGACTGGTACTGCATCAAAAGGATGTATTCCCAATTCAATAGAGAGTATATTCAAGAACCTGTCTTCAATGGCATAATCTGCCATCAGGACATCTATCCATTCAAAATAAATAAAATGATAAGAAAATAAACCAAGAGGTGAGTCAGGCAAAGTTAATTCCTCCACTGTGGTATAAATACCTATAGATATTGTGTAAATAGTAAGGCAGCTGGAAGGGGAAAAAATCACCTTTTAGAGCTGAAAACATATGATGAAAGAGTTAGACTGAATTATCCTGTTCCTAACCTGCAGAAAGTTAAGCTCAAGGTAAATCATCTAACTTTTTTGTTGTTGAATGAATGAATAAGTTTAAAAACTGTGAAAGCATTTTCTTGTTTAAATGGATGTAAGGGTTTTTTAACACAATTTTATGTGCGTGCGTATGTATGTAGGAAAGGAGTTAACAAAGTGTAACAGGTGAAGCTCCCATAAACAAAAGGTGGGCCTTGTATTTCAGATTTTGGTCCAAGATCATGTCTACGTTAAGCCCTGATGTCTGATCTATTTGACATTGTACTTCAGAAATCCTGCACTTAATAAGGATTCCCTGTCAGCAAGCATGTATTCACCAAAGACAGCAGTTTTCCTCAGCATCCAAGTCACTTATCAGCTTTGCAGAACCATTCAGACGTCTGTCAGGAATAGTTCTTATATTTGCCAACATCTTCCCAGTGCTTTAGAAGGAGGAAAAAAAGGTGTTGAGAGGAGGGGCCATGCCAGTGGGGTGGAGAATGCCTCCCCTCCTATTGCAGCCAAGCAGGGGAATCTTGTGAAGAATTTGTTTCAAGATTATGAAACTGCAAGCAGATCTAGCTCCACAATTGGCAACATATGACATAGATAGTTTGAGAAAAATCTTTCTACAGGGCTATAGGCTATTGCATTTTGCTACTGCATTGTGTCCATGTCATGTGGGTAGCAATACAGAGTACTTCAGGTTCCAGCATAACTTCCAGAATGTTATGGCTAGATTGATCATTCTGTCTTGGTTGCCCCAAGTTTAGTCAGGTCTGTTATTACAGTGCTGTTGTCTAACAGAACCTGTGTATGAGGGACCTCGGTTATCTTTTGATATATTCAGCATTCCAAAGTGTGACCAGCTCTAATTTGTTTGTGCGCCGTGGGGCCTCTGACAAGTCTCACAAACAATCCTTTTTTAAATTTTTTATTTTCATACTGTCTTTGAGGCATCCTGTCTCCAAGATATCTGGAGAGGGAAGGTCCAAAGATGTGTAGGAGTATAACAACATTGTTTTTCTCCTCCACGGTGAGTTCTAGCACAGGTAGACCATTGCTTCCCAAGTGTTTATATTCTTCTTACATCCAAATTTGTCTTTTCTGGTTACTTTTCTGGAATGTACCTCTGTCATCTCATAATGCCCCCACTGCAGTTCAACTTTAATTTCTATCCTATCCTTTTCTGGACACAGAGTTACCTTTGTACAACTGACTTTTCTAGCACTTAAACAGAAAGATAATTAAAATACTAACCAGGCCAAATATAAAATGAGTCTTCCCAAAGAGGTTAGAGAATGTAACAAATTTATTAGGCCACTGCCTATTAGAGTTAGACATAGGAATTAAAAGAAACATTTTTTCCCCAGAGTTTTCCAGCTAGATTGGATTGTTTATTATAAAAATAAAATTTTTAAAAAGCTGAAAATAGATTCTCCTGTGTTGAATTAATTTTATGTTTCAGCCAATCAGAGACACAGGAGAAATACCATGTGACTTACTCTGATGGGGTGAACTCACCCCACCCTGGACGGGGAAGGGTTAACTCCTCACTGTGGGCAGAGGAAGCCCTGCCCCCACGGCCCTACCGGGGATGCTCTAGGTATAGCAGCAATATAAGAGGAAGCAGCCTGGCTCAGTCTGGGCTGACCACCAGAGAGTAAGGATGCTTCTTGCCGGCGCCTGCCCAGGAACCACTGTAGCCCCGTGGAAACCAGAGACACTGAGACCCACACAGACGCCCAGCTACCTGTGGACACTCCAGGGAGGTTGGAGCTACAGGGGGTTGCATTGGCCGAAGAACCCAGAGACCCTGAAGACACTCAGATCGTTGACTGGAGTGACAAGGTAGGAAGTAGCCTGGGGGTGGGGGGAAACAAGCCATTGTTCTGAGGCCGGTCAGTGTGTTGCGGATGGATCCCCAGTGACCCAGTGGCGGGGACACTCACCACTGCAAGGCCCTGGGCTGGGACCCAGTGGAGCAAGGAGGGCCCAGGTTCCCCTACCTGGCTGCCACCCCTCACAAGCGGCTGCTTGACCATACAGCCCCACTCAGAGGGGACCTTTAGTGACTCCGGCTGCTAGGTAATACAGCCCCACCCAGAAGGCTACCCTATTGACTCCGGCCACTAGGCCTTACAGCCGTGCCCAGCAAGTGACCCTGTTGGCTCCGGCCACTAGGCCATCCAGCCCTGCCCAGAGGGCTACCATATTGACTCTGGCCACTAGGCCATACAGCTGTGCCCAGAGTGTTACCGTATTGACTCTAGCCGCTAGGCCATACAGACATATGTTAGGCCATACAGCCCCTCCTGGAGGGCGACTTTATTGACTCTGGCCACTAGGCCATACAGCTGCGCCCACAAGGGACCCTCTTGACTCCAGCTGCGAGGCCACACAGCCCCGCCCGGAGGGCTACCCTATTGACTCTGGCCACTAGGCTATACAGCCATGCCCAGAAAGTGACCCTATTGGCTCTGGCCACTAGGCCGTACAGCCCTGACCAGAGGGCTACCCAATTGACGCTGGCCTCTAGGCCATACAGCCGAGCCCAGAATGTGACCCTGCTGGATCCGGCTGCAAGGCCATACAGCCCCACCCAAAGGGTGAATTTATGGACTCTGATCGCTAGGACCTTACTGCCCTGTAGAATCGGGGTATCTCTGTTGACTTTGGCCATTGGGCCTTACTGCCTTGAAAACCCCGGGTTACCCCTGTGGACTCTGGCCGCTAGGCCTTACTGCCCGGCACAGAAGGGCTACCCTCAGACGTGAGTCACGTGACCCTGTTGCCCTGTGGAGCAAGGCGATTCCATAGACTCTGGCCATTGGGCCTTAAAGCCCTGTGGATCAGGGCATCTCTATGGACTCTTGTGCTTAGATCTCACAGTCTGGTGACAGAGGGCAACTTGAAGGGCGGGGTGAACTCACCCCATCACACTTACCCCATATGACCTATCCCAATGAATCAGGCTTCAAATTGAAATGCAACACAATCAGCCGACTGTTGAAGTTCATGGCTATCCATGCTGAGAGGAAAAAAAAGAAAAAAAAAACACTTTCAAAAAGTTTCTACAAACTCTTCATAGACATAATTAAAATGTGATCTAACCATTCCTGTTTTATGATCACAGTTGCAACGGTAATTGTTTTAGTATTTTTGTGGTTTCAATCAAATAGCCAACACAACACTACTGGAAACAACATATGCATTGGAGCTATTACAATTCTATAGAGAATAACATTATGTGAAAATGAAAATATGTAATAGTGGATATATATTATGGGCTAGAACCTGAGATAGTATAAATTTGCACGACTCTATTTTAGGCCATGTTTCTCCAAGTCACTTTAGATGTCAAATAAAGGAGATCAATTTTAATTAAGGGCTTGGCTATAGAGATTCTATACAAGTGGAGAGAAAATAATCATATCATTTTTGTCACTAGGTAGTTATTGAATGTATATTTAGAAAGATGAGAATTCTGCTTTTGTTAATTAATCTTTTTAAACATGTTATGGAACTTGGCATTAGTGAAGATCAAGAGAAACTAATTTTAACTTAGAAAAACTGAATGAATGGAAAAATCAGATATCTTTATATAAAATTCACAAAATAATGCCGTAATAAAGCAGAAGCCCCTATAATGATAACTTCTACAGCAAATACATTTCTATGAGGGAATGAATCATCATAATACAATATTCAGTGAAATGCAAGAAAAGAATATTTCTACTCTAAACTTGATAAAGTAAAATAAACTCTGCTTGAGTGACTAATAAAAACATACAGCTGCTAAAATAATAGGTTTTCCAGACCTCAGAGTTATGTGTTTAGCAATTTAGTCTGGCTGTAAGTTTTACAGTCCATCAGTTATTATCTCCTATAGTTAGTCCATCACATTAATTTATTCTTCCTTTTCTAACCATGATACAATATGTAGAAATAAGCCATCTAGAAAAACATGAAATTCCATCATGTGAACTGTATAGCAATGAAATTTTATGGCCCACATTATTAAAAATTGGATACCTAAACTGCATCCTCACATATTATGCATGCACATACAAAGGGGTAATTACACCAGCAATTACCTATGTTACATGTGTAAATGCATCTTTGTGTTCTCAATCATCTGTATGCATGTGCAAATCCCTATATCTTAGGCATTTAAGGCACCTTTTTAACCCCTTGGTATCTTAGCACAGGGTAAAGGGGCTTTGCACTGGGGAAGGCCTGGTGGGGAAAGAATCAATGGTGGCATGGAGGCGTTCTCCTAAGTGGAAGCAGAACCATTCTGCAGCAGATATTGCAGACTCAGAGATGCAGCAGATCCTACACCTGCAGCATCTCCTCCACAGAGGGATTTGGACACTGGAGCTATGGATCCACTGTCCCAGGCCTTCCTTGGTGAGCCCTTCCTCCATCACCCAAAACTTCATGTCTGTTGAAGCACAGGGATCACCTAAAAGGCACAGTCTGAGGTATATGGAGGTATTAGCTTCCTGCACCTTGCTCTGCCCCAATTTGAACCACATCTGTCCTGCTGTATTCAGTGCCTTCTATGGTCTTTACTTGGGCCACAGGATTGGTCCTTATTATGTAACTATAATTTTGGACACCTGTTTGGTTGATTGGATTTTTAAATGAAAGCCCCAATTATTAGACATTACTGATCTAGCCAGATGAATAGCTTTGTCACTAAAGGTCATTTGATTAATAAAAGGTTCTGTATACATGTTATGAGGACTGGAAGAGATGGCTCTCTCTTGCTATTGTTTGTTGATTCCAATCTTATTGATAATTTTTTGCTTTAATTTGAACATTTAAATCTATTTTATCTTGAAAAGCAAAACATACTGTACATGATAACAAGCCAAATTTGTCTCTGCAGTATAAATAATTACTGTAAGAAATTAAGGTGCAAAAACATGCCTGCTGTAATTGTTGCATACTTATTAGCTTTCCCTTTCCAGATTCTCTTGGTATTTGTTGCCCATGATAATGTGAATACTTAAGGGGAATGTGTAATTAGCGACTGTGTAGTTCATTCAGTAAACATTTCTTAGCTGTTTGATGTGACTGAACTGAGCGTCACATACAATTTTACACTTTTATCCTACCAGGCAACTGACAGGTCTCTAATCTCTGTCTCAGAGCTTTCACTCTGCTTGAACTTTGCTTCATAGAGGTCATTTCCCAACCACTTGGGAACAGGAGCCACGTCCGTTAAATCCCACAGAGTCGATAGATGCGATAATAGCTTTAGGCATATTTTCTTAGAACTCAGGGGAAAAGACAATTTCAATAAATGTAAAGCTATACTATCTACAGTCCACAGAATATGTAAGCAAATCTCATAGGAGAAAATCTTCCTTCTGCCTCCAGGCAAGAATCTCTTTAATAATAACATGCATTTGTTTATTTTCACTATCAACATTTGTTAAGGGCAAGAGGAGATACTAACTATGCTTCCCCCCCCACACACCCCAAAAAAGAGAGAGTGAGAATTTGCGAAGGGAAATTACCAGGAAAATATTCTTCTAGCATTGGATCATGTGATTATTCTTTAAAATTGACAAATATATTAATTTTTTGTTACATATTCCTGGTTTTAGTGGCAGGCAGATGATAGAACTAGCACGCACATACACTGTGGACTTAACAGCATATTCTGAATACACCGAGTGTTAGATCTGCATATGAACTATTAACAGGGACTGGGTATGTATAAGGGAATGTTAATTGAAACTATCTATAGGAACATGAAATATGTTGATAATATGTTACATAAGTTTTTGTATAGTGTTTTGACTACATTATTTTAGATCCTACAGATCACAGCTCATCAAAATGAGCTCATAGGTTATGTCTGTCAGGATAATTAACAGACACCTCTTCTGTAGCAGATGTATGAGATAAGTAGTAAAGGGCATTCTCTTCCCTTGACATGGCATCAAAGGGGAAACAATGAATATTAAAATAAAAAATGAGTTTTCATATTTATCATAGATGCCTAGCATAAACATTAAACAAACAAATCTTGCTAGAGTATCAAACTCTTCTGTTAAGACTAAACACAAATTTTCCACATCTTTCAACAATTTTTGTATTTTCTTTGAATTTTCCCCCCTGATATATTTGTGATGCAAAGAATTAAATCTTGAAAGTAAAGTATCCCCTCCAGCAAAATATTTTTATTTTATTCCATTTGCCTTGGAGAATTCTGCTGCGGGTCCGGGGGCGGGGGGGAGGGGGGAGTGGAGGAGGAGAAAGGCTATTTGAAACAGCTTCACATTCAATAGGCTCTGAGATTTTTCCATCAAATGATCTTTCTAAATATGATCTTTTAATAGGTCAGTGGTCAATATAAATCTTATCTGCAAGCTGGAATTATGAATTTCTGTAACACTGTTTCAAATGCTGGATGTTACCCTAACGTTTTATTTGCCACTTTTCTTACATATATATTTAAATGAACTATGCACAACAACAACAAGTGGCATTGGCTCTCCCATGGTTGTTTTTTTTTTATTTTTTTTTTAAGATATTGCTTCACAACAGAGCTTGCCTTTTAACTTTAAAAGGTCCTCTGAGTACAAATCAGTATGGGTGGAAAATGTTTCTAAAGGTAAGGCAGGGATTTTTATAGGCACTTGACAAAATGAGACAGAGAGAGAGGCAACAAAAGAGATAATGTTTTGGAATAATTTGCCAGGTATAAGACATGACAAATGTACAGAAGCATGTGTTTGTCAGCAAAAGGTCGAGGGCTTACAACAGAGAAATTTTGAAAATGGAAAGTATATCAGTCCCTGTGAGGAGAGCATGACTCAGGAGTTGGCATTGGTTATTGTTGGTGCTTCACCAGAGGCTTGATTAGTTTCAGTACTGGGAGGAACATTCTTCTGTCCCATGCTTTCAGAGTTACAAGCATTTTTGGAGTTATGCCAGAGGCCACTGCAGGGCTGAACCCCATTAGTTCCATAAGGCGCCCTGATACTTCTCATGGTGGGAGATCAGAATAAATGGAAACAAATTTCTCCCAGCTATGATATATGTACAGCACAGGCAGGGATACAGAGAAACTCATGTGAAAGGGTATAAGGAGCGTGCCCATTGATTTATACCTATTTATTTTGGAAAGTAGGAGCCTGCCTGTGTCTGTAAATGACATGGATTCCATATCTAACCCCTTCCCTCCATCCAGATTTGCTACATTTGATGTTAAGGCTGTTGACTATGGCACTGCCAGCTCCAGAATGAAGTCTTAAATTTTAAAATCCTCTGCCTCCCCTAGTTACTGGACACACTGTAGTCATCGTCCTTTTTTTCAAAGACGTCTACTCTGAGTACTTTTTCTGTAAACAACTCTCTCCCTAGACAGAGAGGTAAGCTGATAGTCTTCAGTTAAGTTACTTGTTGGCTTTTTGCAGTGCTGTTGTCCCAGAATATTAGAGAGACAAAGTGGGTGAGGTAATATCTTTTATTGGATGAATTTCTGTGGGTGAAAGAGACAAGCTTTCAAGCTACACAGATCTCTTCCTCAGGTCTGGATAAAGGTCACTTCTTCGGGTCTGTTGGCTTTTGGCAGGTTTATCTGCTGCCCCGCAGTAAAAGAGACCATTTTTATCATATCAAACCTGTTTATGGGAGGGTACGTGTGGAAAGTCTAAGCATGGTAGGTAGCTCATGTGTGGAGAGATTATTTTGCATCTTCAGGATGAGGAGCAAGGTCATGTGGGATTGCAGATCAGTGAATGCACAGTTCCTGTGGGCAAGGCTCTAATTCCTTCTGCTGGCTCAAGGCAGAGAAAGCCAATCAACTAGCATGGATAATCCATTATGTTACAGTCTATTTAGTTCAAGGAGCCAATCTGTTGTGCTATGCTTGAGACTAATGTCTTAACCAGCTTGAGCAAGTTAGTTATAAGCTACATAAATGCTATGTATTATTTATTTATTTTATTGATGTTGCAAGGACCCAGAGGAAGTTTGTGGAAAGATAAGGCACTTGGGTAGTTAAACAGAATTATGTGCAGTCAAAGGGAATAAGAACAGAGAAACACAGTTGAAGGAAGTAGTAAGAGGGAACACAAGATCTGCTGAGAGACAGAAAGGAACATACCCTTTTGATTCTACTTCTATTCAAGACAATGGGGAAAGTGCCACTGACTTCAATAGTGCAGAATCAGGCATCAAATGTACCTAATATTCTGATGATAGAGAATCAGAAGTAGGTTTGAAACCCATGACTGCAACAGACTTTGAATCCGGTCAAAAGCGTGTACTTTGTGTTATGAGGTGAAAGTTGAGCGGGTGTGGATGGAAAAGGTTTCATTATGTATAATCACTGTCTGGGAAGGCAATTTTGAATTTAATTGATGTTTCAGTAGTTAAGTAATCACCTACATTTCTAACTTTAGAATTATTTTTGGTTGAACTGTCTCTGACAGCATAGCATTTGACTTCTTTATAGTTCTACACAAAATTTTTTGAAAGAACATTATGAATTAAGTGAACTCCATCCATTCTGTGAATGAGGCAGGAGTCCCGTGGAAAAAAGTAGTATGCAATCATTTAATTAAAGATTGTTTCAGAATACATATGCAGAAAGGGGCTGAATTAAGGATGCACAGACAACCTTAAATTTTGACACTAACTTTTGAGTGATTGACTTTGCAACCTTAAAATTCTTTTAATGTAGTTTTTTACAATGTAATTTCCTAGTTTTTAGAAAAAGCAAACTGAAAATCAGAAATCCAATCGTATTGACACCTACATCAATCATTAGCAAGTTTGCAAGCTTTAGATTCACACAAAGACCTCTGCCAATGGAGCTAAGGGAGTAACTGACAGCAGTAGCATGTTGTCATCTTCTATGAGGCTCAGTGCTACAGGGGGATGAGGCACACACTTTGAGAGTGAGTTTCACAGGTATTTGCTGACAGCAGAGGAATGGTGAGACTCAGGAATCTTGGGTTGTCTTCCAGGCTCTGGAGGGAGCATCCTTTAGTGAGTATTGACTCTTCTATTTTTTCTCAACAAATGTGACTCCTTCTACCTCATACCCTCCAACTTGTTCTTGTCTCTGTTCAGTCTCTTCTCCACCTAGGCTCCTCATCCCAGACCTATTCTCCTCACTTAACCCAGTCTCTACGCCTCAAGTTTCCCATCCAAGTCCCAGCAAGTCTTTCCCCTCAGGACTTTCCATTTCAGTCTCTCCCACACTCCCAGTGTCCTGGCCCAGCCAGTCCCAGATCCACCCTCCCTGCTCCTTATTTGATCTGAAAATTTCAGCACAAATGGTTAAAGTTTGGCAAAGTTATAAGCAACTGAAAACAGGGTCTTATAATGGGAAATGTTGGGCAACCTTCATAATAAGCAGAGCTATCCGCCCCACCTATTTCTGGCAAATAAAGAAGGACCCATAATTCTATATTGTTGCCAAAATCAACTTCCCAGGATATACTTAGATACAAGTGCAATTTTGTGACGAGACTGGCATTTACTGCTATTGAATGTATACCTTCTTGATGGGTTCTAACATCCTCAAGCTCAGATCATGCAGCCAGACTCTTACACACATGCAGAGCCTCACTGAAATAAATTGGTCATTGTGTGGGTCCACGGGCCTACCTGGATAGCTATTGCAAGTCAGTGTGTGTATCATATGCATTAATTTAAACTTTGCAAAGACTATCATATACATTCTTTTGTTTTGCTTTCTGTATTTTTTATGTAACTGTGCTTTCTATTTTGATTATTAAAACATTCATTTACTGTACTTTAGATAAACAACAAATTCAAGAGAAACATGGTATGGGTGATTGGCAATTAAAATTATTAACTGAGGTGTATTTTATAATGTAACTACTCTAATGTTCTCACTACACACCAAGTATACACTTTTTCATTATACTTTAATGAGAAATATGTGAACACATTGGAAAAGGCGTTGCCAGGGTTTTGTTTTGTTTTTTATTTGAGCCCTATTTATTCTTAATCCATCCATGTAGAGCAGAATATAGCTTAACCAGAGAAGTCTTTTCCCAGAGCAGAAAATGTCGTTTTGAGACCAAAGGCCAAATTTTGGCCTCATGCATGCAGAACTGCACTAGCTTCAATGGAGTTACTTACACAAGTGTTAGTGAGATTATACTCAGGCCCCTGAAATTCAGATAACCAGAGGTTTAAAGACTGGTGTAACTGTAACAGTTTCCTTTAAACTGACAGAGGATATTATTTATTAAACTTACAGTCTTATGGTCATTTTCATGCACCCCCGAATCTAGGCCTGTCTAGTCAGTGGCCCAGTCCTTTTCACAAAACTGTTTATTTAATGTATGGTTAACAATAGGTATCATTCTTAAAACCAAACTGTGTTACATTTTTTGTGGAGCAGATAATTTATCAAATACATGAAATATATTTATATATGTTTTTACCTAAGACCCTAGAATGACCTCACTGAAAGATAATTTATTTCCCTTTAAAATAGTCTAAAGAGACAAATGTTAAAAGTAGGTTTATCTAACATAAAACTGTGACACAAATCTACAAATGGGATCAATCTGCTTTTCTCCTGCTACCTTAATCCAGCACCTTGAGAATCAATGTTCCAAGTCAATCCTTCCAGATGAGGTGCTGATTGAGTTTCCAGTGGTTTCCAGCAGCAGGAGAAGGGCTTTCAAAAACAATGGCCCAAATTCATCAAAGGAATAACTACCTTTTGTAAAATGCTGACAAATGAAAGGAATTAATTTCTGCCTCCTGATTTAGATCCTGCGAAGTGCTGAGTGCCCTTAACTCCTGCTGAAGTAGAAGCTTAGCAGCCAGCACCCTTGTGGTCATATCCCATTCACCCTACTCATGTGAAACTCTTGTTGACTTCAATGGGAGTTTTGCATGAGTAAAGTGAAGATTTTTGTCCTTTGTACATCTACGTTCTAATTTAAATTAAATGTTAGTGTTAATTTCGGCTTAAGTGCTTTAGTACTGGGGATATTTATTAAAATGAGTAATATAATAGATAATTATCTTCATCAGTTAAAATTCTAATGGTGGTACTTGCTATCCCTTTTATGAACCCAATTCTAAAAATCCCATATCCGTGATTTCAGAGGTGGAAATACCTCATCTCTACTGATTAAACTTCTCTCTGTCGGCCCCATGATTATTTGTTTAAATTAAAAAATCAGATTGCTGGTTAGATAATCTAAGCAGCCCTTTGGAAGCTATGTGATCATCTTCTCTTTCCTAAAGCTTGTACAGATGCATCTTATTGTAGAGAATGTCTTCCCAGGTTGGTGTGTACTGCAAAAGTCACCTGGGAAATAGGCATATCCACAGAAAAACCACAAGCATCAGTAGCAAAAACTCTTAGATTCTGTCTATGGTAGCCAAAGAGATTTTTGCAGTGTTGTTGTCACCATGTTAGTCCTAGAATATTAGAGAGAGACGGTGGGGGAGGTAATATCTTTTATTGCGACAAGAGTCACATTTATGCATAATTCCTTAGAAGACATGGATTTTAGGGTACCACTTTTCATCTTTCCAAATGTAATTGATCACAGAGATAGTGTAGGTCTTTTGTCATCCCTCCAGAGTAGGACATGATATCCAAGGAAATTCAGTCAGTGGAAGATTACTTACCTGGGAAATAGGTGTCAGTAAAGATATCCGAGATCCAGAAAAGATCCTGTGGGATTTTCAACGAAGCTATGCTGATTTTCACCTACCATCTGGTCCTCTATGTTAGGGCAGATAGGAGGTATCTGTGTAGAGAATTACATAATGTGGTGTGG
Organism: Emys orbicularis; assembly: GCF_028017835.1. Lineage (NCBI taxonomy): Eukaryota > Metazoa > Chordata > Testudines > Emydidae > Emys > Emys orbicularis. Next base: position 29,971,170 of record NC_088687.1, on the reverse strand, counting down.
TTTACATCTTTTATCAGCAACAGTTTGAGCTGAAGTCATTACTCATGAGTAAGTTATGCAGGTCTTCCCAAATGAACACCCATAAAACCTTTATACCAAAAGAACCTGTGTTTTGCATGTCACATGTGCTACAGAAAAACTATTTTAGAAATGTTTGAGAGAATTATGTTTAGGGGCTTTTTTTTACATATGTGTAAGTGATATCTGTGTCATAAATTGCATTAATTGCACACCTCTGACCCTCTCAGTTGCATTTGCCTAATATTCCATCTCTAATGGGGATTCCTTTAAATGTTCCAAACTTTAAATTATTATTATAGTCAGAGCTGATAGAGCCACCTATCATTGCCTATGCATCCCTAATTCAGCTCCCTTTGAGTGTATGCATTAGGATACAATCTTTATTTACATGTACATGTACTATTTGATCTACTAATGAAAAGCACTATATAAGAGTTAGATGTTTGTATTATTTTTAATATTTATTATTATGATGATTTCCACAGAACCTCTGCCTCATTCAGTGCACAGGATGGAACATGATATGGGGATGAATCAGTGTTATATATTGAAGAAAACTTATCTGTAGGACCCTTGCTTCATTTGTTGCAGACGTTGGAAGGTGTTTTGTGAATAAGGCAAGGGATTGCAGGAGCAGAAAGGAGGGTCTTAAGGTTAAGGCAGTTAATGTCACCCTAGAGAACTGGATTCTGTACCTGCCTCTGCTGCAGAGTTCCTATGTGATACTACACAAGTCTCTTAAACTAAACTTTTCACAGGTGGCCACTAACGACATGCTCCTTATTTTCTGGGTGCCTGATTAGAGACCCTCAAGTCTGATTTCCACAAGTGTTGAACACTCAAGCGGCAACTGAAGCCAATGGGATCTGTGCTTTGAACATATGAAGTGCTTTATTATGCTACATAGTCTGAAACATCAGGTCCTAGGCGTCTCAACTTGGGTATTCAGACTGAATGGATACTTTCAATATTAATGTGTCTGTGCTTCAGTTCCCCATATGTAAAACGAGAATAATACCACTCCCTCACTTCCCAGGGTTATTGTGAAGATAAATTCATCAATATTTGTGAAGCCCTTAGATGCTATAGTGATGAGCACCATAAAATAGCCCATGAGAAAATTAATAATTCTGGTTTTAGAGCAGGGTTTGTGGTCAGTAAGTAAAAAATGTGACCATACATTGAATTATGAGGATAAAGCAAAATATTGAATAGCTGCCCATTCCAGGAATACTATCCATCCTGTACAGTGAATGAAGCAGAGGTTCTATGAAAAAATCCTGTGATAATAGGATGTCTAAATAAGACAGTATATGCATATCTACAAGGGAGCTGAGTTAAGGTGGCTGAAGCAACCTTAATTCTAGCATTTCTGAATTTTTGAGTGCTTGACAATGACTTTGCAACTTTAACAATATTTTAATGTAGTTGTTGTGTGTGTATAATAGCTATATAGAATGTTTTAATTTCCTATTGCATAAAAGGAATGCCGAGTAGGGAAAAAAATACAAAGCCCCATCAGCTGAGATAGAAGTTGGTCTGGAAAGTTGGTAGGATATTTGGTTGTCATTTCATAGTATGCAATTCAGTTTTATTGACTAATACAATCTTTTTTGGGCAGGGAAGTGAAATTGTGTCAATTTGTGTTAGTTGCAAGGTTTAAACCGAGACACTGGTCCTTAAATAATTAGTAGATTCTAACATTTTTGACACTTTCTGCCAAAATGTTCTAATTTTGAGTCAGTGGTTTAGTATAATATATGTTAGTTGGTAGCTTAGTTCAGAAAATACTTTGAGCAGAAAATTTCATAGAATCATGGAGCAATGGAAATACAATATAAAGCTGGAAGGGACGTCAAGAAATCCAGTGAAGCCCCACTATGCTGAAACAGGACCAAGTAAACCTAGACCATCCTTGACAAGTGTTTGTCCAACCTGTTTTAAACACCTCCAATGAGGGGGATTCTACAACCTCCCTTGGAAGCCTATTCCAGAATTTAACTTCCCGTATAGTTAGAAAGATTTTCCTATTATCTAACCTAAATCTCTCTTACTGTAGATTAAACCCATTATTTCTTCTGCTATCTTCAGTAGACATGGAGAACAATTGACAGAGACCTCTTTATAACAACCCTTATTTGAAGACTATTATTAACTCTCCCCTCAGTCTTCTTTTCTCAAGGCAAACATGCCCAGATTTTTAAACCTTTCCTCAAAGGTCAGGTTTTCTAAAGCTAAACAATAAAGCATTGTTTTCCATAGCTGCTTCATAAATCTTTCTTATTGCATGTCCTAATTAATCAGTTTTCATAGGAGAAAGAGGTGATTTGTTTTCTAATTAGTAAAGAATATACTAATGGCACAACCAATGCACACATTATACAGTGGCAGCATGAGTTATTTTTTATACTGAGAGTACAATTTGGTGCAATTTCCTCATGATCTCTTGTATAATATCTCAATAATACAAGCTTATAGTTTCCGCTGGAATGAAGTCTCACCCATTTGGTGAGCTATGCATGTCACAAGGTCCCAGGAGAATAATCTCATCTTGGTATATTAAATTGGATACACCATCGTATTATAAACCCTTTGCCTAGTTCTTGGCCTTGGTGATTGAGAGATAATATCAGAATTTCCTATTCTCCCAATTAAATCCATTTTTAAAAGTAGTAATATATCTCAAATTGAAAAATGTTAAAAAGGGGGAGGGAATGTTCAATTTAATAGGATGTTTTAGCAGGGATATTAGGATCTAACATTGTGAGCTTACCATGCTAAGGTTTTAACTAAACATTCAAATCTAGAAAGAAGTATTGCTGATTTTCTTATAGGTTAGCATTAGCACCATGAAATTGGCTTATTGAGCTAACTGAGCCTCAAATGACAATTTTACAATACTTCTACCCTAAGCATTCCAGGGTAGGATACAGTGCCAAAAGGAGAAGGATCTTCCCATTTTTCTATTACATTTTTTCACTCTCTATATTATTTTGCATGAAATGTTGCATCAGGTGTTTGCTTTAGTACAACGGCCCTAAAAGGACACAACAGGTTCAAAACCCCATATATTTATAACAACACCAAGAATCCTTTATTTATATTATAAATAACACCTAAGCTGCGAAGCAGACTAGTCAGTTTCACTTTTGTTGATTTTAGAACGATTTCACTGGCACCTTACAATCTTAGGCCCATATTTTCAAACACTAAAACACTTTGAGTAACATTGCACATGTGAGTAGTCCCAATAAATTAAGTAGGAGCATTTGTGTGAAAAATGTTATATTTAACTCAGAAGGATTGAGTAGCATGTGAAGTGCTTATAGGATCAAGGTCTTTCGGTGCCTAACAATCAGCCTGATTCAAAGCCCACTGAAGTCTACAGAAGGATTCCCAATGAATCAAGACTATTGCAGGGAAATATATATTTAGTTTTTTTTCTCTCTCTCTCTCTCTTTTTTTTTTTTATTAACGCTATTTCCAATGGATTTTTAAAATTTATTTCATGGAAACCATTATATTAACCTTATTTTTTTAATAAAATCTAAATAAAGGGCTAAATTTGACCTGGCTGTTAAGGTCTTGTTAATTAAACAATCAATGCTATAGAGTAGTGTAGTAAGAGGCAGCATCAGAAGCAAAAAAATAATAATAAAAAAATAAAATCCAGTTTAAATAAATGGTTTTTCTTTTTGATGAAAGTTTCAGTTTTTGTAAATGTAAAAACATGCATCTAATTACAGATAAAGCCAATCAGTTAATGTCTTGTAAGGCTAAAGGTCATCAGGGCTAGCATAAGCAATTAGCTCAGTTGCTACTGTGGTGTTATACCTGCATACTCCTGGACTGTAGCCCTATTCCCTGGGCTGATTGCCCTCTGTCCTATTGCTTCAAGTAATGTAAATTGTATCTTGTCCCTAGGTAATCGAGATCAGTGTTGTCTTGTCTGTCCACTCACTGCTGATGCCCTCTCTATGCTGCGATAATGGTTTTGGTGGGCAATCAGGGAAGATGCCTTCTTGACTCATATCTCATAATAGATTGTCCTCCTCAGGCAAAATTGAATAACCCCCGACATGGCCTGGAGGCAAGCAATACGAATTCAATAAGTCTGCAGGGTCAATGTCCTGTCATTTTTGGCAAGCAAGTAATTATTCTACACTAACATTCAGTAATAGGAGCAGGAAACTGCTGGAGACACCTTCATCCTTATATCCAGAATTGTCACCTTAATAGGATATTCTTCTAATAAGAAGTAATTCCGTCTTCTTCCAATGCCTTTGCCATCGGTTCCACTTTTTTATACACATTTTATGTATGTATTTTGTAGAGGCTTTTACCAGCAGCCTCTGTGGGAAAGTTTAACAACTTCACTGCCTGTTGTTTGATATTTTCCACTTTTATGGGTTACAGTTGTGCTGTCTATTTGTTTTTACTGATTTGTGAAAGATTTATTATAAACCAAATACAGCTGTTCTCCCCTTTCATACACTGAAACTATTTTGGCAAACCTATTTTCCACTATGAAAATAAATTTTAAATTGCTTCCTTCACCCAGCTTTCCAAGTGTGATCATCCAGTTGTTATTTAGTGGTGCGGAATAGGTGCCAGGGTGGTTGTAGGCTCACTTAGGGAAAAGAAAATGCATATACTTCAAAAATAAACAGCATAGGAAAGAAGAAATGGGCTCCCTCCCCCCTTTTTGGTGGGATTTAATATTATGTGCAGATCACAAGATGAACGAATTAGAATATCAAAAATCTTATCTGTAAATTCAAACCATTTGCATGTCTGCTTTTGCATTTACATTTATGAATCATATACATTTAATTTAGTTGCCTAACCTTTACCTTAGACTAATATTATTATTAACCTTTTAATACTTAATGTTTAATACTTAAACATTTTTTTCCACAGAACTTAAAATAGCCCTGTGCTTATTTTAAAAGGGCACACATTTCACTACATCAGTTTCCACTGTCAAAATTTGGACCAGTGCAGTGTTTTCTGTCATTTTTGAAAGAAATATTAACTTATAAATGCTTCAAGCAAGTATACTTTGCTGCAAATTAAAGTAATCCTTTCCCCAATTTTAGGCTGGAAAAGGTTGTTATTATTATTATTATTATTATTTAAAAGAAACAAGAAAGAACAAAACAAAAAAACCTTCATAAATCTTTGAATACAGTTGCTTCAATCTAACTTGTTTGGTGTTTTTTCTGTCTTTGTAGAATGAAATGTTTTCTACTGCATGGAAATTATTGCTTTATTCATTGAAAGAAACCTTTATCTCCTTCCTCTTGAGATCAGTGCACAGAGAGTAATGAAGAGCCTCATATAAGAGCAGAATAAGCACTTTCTGTGACTGATTGACGATTGATTATTGTTGGGATGTCTCCCCATGGTCTCTCATCACTATGCTTTTTTGACAACCAGTCTCCCTTCTCAACATGAAAAAGGTGTTTTGATCTGCATCAATTTTGTTTGTTAACTGTGACAAAACTTATACCAATACTGCTCGTGTTCAGCTGTCGATGTTGATTTAGGTCCTGAGTATTAGAAAATCCCATGTTAATAATATACCCGATTCTTTGTGAAATGTATTCCATTATTGGAGCTGCTTAACAGCTTGTGTTTAAATGATTTCCCCCCCTTTCTTCTGTGCATTTAAAATGCCATTTATAATACAGCCTCAGCATAATTTAATTTAACCAATGGAACTTTCTCCTCATTACTGTGTTGACAGCTCACTGTAAAATTAATCTCCACTTGTGCTTTAGCCAGCTAAATTGCCTAACATATACTGCTTCAGCATTTGGCTTTTGAGACTTTTTTTTAATAGTACAAAGTTACCTTTACTAGTACTACTGCCAAACTCACAAAATTCTTGGTACTTGTACTGAAAATTTACAAACTGTTCAGATTTTAGCTGGGAAAATGTTGTGGGGTTTGTTTTCTTTTTTGTTACTTCATTGCAAAAGAGGAATTATTTTCCGTACAACATCTGAACTATCAGGACACATAACGAAACTGATGGAAACCAAACAAAGGAATCTTCAAAACTGGTACGAGGGCTCCTTTACATGCAGCTCCTTGTGTGTGTCTTGGACCTTGCAGCAGTAAGTACGTAAGAGCTATCGATTTTTAGGAAGAACTTCTCATTGATTTCAACTTCTGCTCAAAAACTGTTGGCTCTAAAAGTCCCCGAGAAAGAAGAAAAGAAAGAAACCTTACTGAAAGTATACATGTGCAAAGCTGCGATAAGCCTGATATCCATCCGCGTCTACAGATAGAAAAACTGATCACTCTTTGAATTTACACTAGGTTTCATAAAGTGTGTTTGAAGTACTTTAGTGGTACCAAATAATGATATAAGTAATGAACCAGATCTTCATCTGGTGACTTCAATGGGGGTATACCAACTGAGGAGCTGGCCCAGTGTCCCCCTCTCCATATTGAGATGTTCCTCATCTTATATATATGTATGAATATATGTATTGTGTCTATGTATGTATCTCCACACTGCTTTTTCTCCATAATCTTTAATTCTATTTTTTTTTATTTAAAAATATGTTTGATAGAGTGAAAACTGAGGCTGATTTGAATGTTGTAAAATATATGGATATGGTATCCAGCATTTATAAATTGGTATGTAACTTATTTTTCCTAGACTCTTAGGCTTGCATTCTGTTTTCTCTCAGGTGTGTCGAATACATACATATATGTATCATATATTTTTACTAGTCCTCTAAAAATATTGAGTACAATCTCGTTTAGAAAAAAGTTAAGAACCTGATCCTGAAAACCCCTTGTCACGGGGTGCACCACTCACTGCTGGTATGGTGGCATCTCCTGGTCACTCTGGGGATTAGCTCTTGAGGTTAACACCCCTTCCCTCAGTTTGCACACCATCACCCTCTCAGATCTTGCAGCTCCTTTCTCATCCCAGGAACCACAGCATTCTCTTTGTGGCTCAGCCTTCTGGTTAGGTCACTCAGTGTTTCCCCCACTTCTGGGGTACAGTCCTTCAATTCACTGTCACTCCCACAATGACCCAGACAGTCTTCCCATTCACTGTCCCACTGGTCTGTGCCATGCTATTGGTGGCTGGTAAGGGAACCCAGGCCCACCAGCTACTCTTGGTTCCAGTCCAGGGACCCTCAACCCAGCAGTTCTGGGCTTTCCTCTACCAGATCACACTGCTCCTTCCCAGGACTGCTTCCTACAACTCCTGGTTTCCTGCTTTGCTCTGGGTGTACCAGTTCCAAACCATCCTTCCTCTTCCCAGGGAGTGACTGCCCTCCCAGGAGCAACCCCTGTCTGTTGCTAGCTTTCTGGCTTTATAGGCCCCACCTGTTCCTGCACAGATGAACCTGCTTGCAATCAATTCGCTGCTCCCTGGCTCTTCCTCCAGATGCAGCCTCTGGAGTTAATAGGCCTACCTGGCCACCTTTACCCCTTCCAGTCCTGTGTAGGGTGATCATGCTATCACATCCTTATTCATAGGTATAGTCTTTACCCATGTGAGTTGTCCCATTGATTAATTAGTTTATGCCTGTACCATGGTTTGAAAGTGTACAGGGCTAAATATTGTTCATTTATTTATTATTAATTTACCTGAAGTGATTACTCATGTAAGGAAAGGTTCACAGGGTCCTACATTTCTTCAAAAAATAAAAATCCCCAATGATTTTAGGACAAAGAGTAATATATTTAGAGGAATAGATTTCTTTTTCTTGTTAAAAAAAATAGGTGGATGGGTTGTACAAAGTACTAAATGTCACAAGAGATATTGGCAAGTGTTTTTCTAACTTAAGTCATTGCATAAATGTCATTGGACAGCAGAAAAATCTTTTTTATTGAATGGGAGAGTAAAGAAAGTAGTCTTATAAAAACTACACTTTATCATTTGTTGGCACAGATGTTCAAGGTCCCCTTTCCAATCTCCCAGCTGCATTTACTTATTACAGCTTTTATTTTGTCCAAACTTTCTGGTTTTTCTTAAATGTATATTTGTACATCAACTGTTAAAGCCCATTGAATTGTTTGGGTTTCCTTTTATTTGTCATGTTAAAGCTACTGTGAAGCATTACTGTTTTAAGAACAAGACCGCTACATTTCTGGAAGTCTGGTGTCATGTGTTGTGTTGTTAAAGCCTGCCAATTTTTGTCTGTCTTTTTTTTCTTTTACCTTGTAAAATGACAAATTATGCATCGAACTTACCAACAGAATAAAACACCTTTAAAATAATTCACACATTTCAAAATAATAGTATTGTAAGAGTGAATTCAACAGACAAAAGAACCTCTCAGTTTAAGGTCTGATCCTGTAATATGGGAGATCCTGTGAGAGAAAGAAAATACAAAGGAGCTACTTAGATACTATGGTGATATGATCCAATCCAAAAACTTTGAGATGCTGAGTATCTTCAATTCCTAGTCTCTTGAACTGGGGTTGAGGTTCTTTAGAACCTTGAAGTATGAGCTCACAAGCACTGAGCACCTTATAGAATAATTCCTTAAAGCCAAAATGTTATCTGCAACCCATGCTTTGTGTGGGCACAGAGGACATATACAATCATTAACTATTCAGAGAACCCTGCAATACCCATGTACAGCTCTGAATTTCCTTGCTTAAGGGAGAATAGTTCATCATAGACCTTGAGCTGACTATAGGAGATTTACATCACAAAGGGATGAAAAGTATTAGCCATTCAGAAGAAACTCACCGGAGTTCTAAATGCTTAGTGGTTAAAGGGTAGTTGGGAGGTCAAGGTGGGGGATGGTATCTGGTAATGGCCCTACTGCAGCAGCGACAGGATGCTTGTCTATCTCCAGCACCTTTGAGCTCTGTGGCAATTGCTGCTACTGCTGCCCAGTGGGGATATAGTAAGGAAATAGTCCTGACTGGGCAAGATGTTCTTACTTTTCATAGACACCTGATTTAAATTGAAGTGAGTTTCAGTAAAATGTCGTAGACAGTCATTTGATCCATTATCAGAGGTCAACCAAACAATTTTTATTCCCAAACCAAACATTTTTGTGTGTGTGGAACAAACATACCTTCAGTGAAATTTATTGTTTAGAAATGTTAGCCAACAGGATTTTGGAGCAAGAATTGACAACCCATGAACTATATTGCAAATCATGTAGATAGGTTTATTTTTTTTAAACCACAGTCAATGACATATATTAACTGTCCCTTGACAGATATGCCTGTTAATTTCTTAGTAAATAGCTTAAAATATATATTTTAGAAGCTGAGTAAATGCTTGATTCTGCTTTAGAAACAAAGAAATAGCAACCTCAATAGGGAAAAAACTATTTGGCCAACATTCCTGCTACATGTCTAGGATATGAGTCCCCCATGCAAATTCACAGTAATTACAGGTTAACTGTGTGGCAAAAGTGAATGGTTACTATGTGCAACATTGTAATTAAAGCATCTGTTACTAGTCTGTTAAATTGTTTTTTAAAATATAAGTGTGGTGCACAATATCTGTGTGACTTTTACTTCTTTCCCATTCTCAGGGGAGATAAGGTGGATATAGCATCTCCTATATCTCAGCATGGAATGAAGACACAGCATAGTGGAAGCCGAAAGGAAAACAAAAGGTATTTAACAATGATGTTGGAAAATGCCTGATACTTAAATTTAATGACCAGAGTGATTACATTAAGACACATACAAGTCACTCTTCAGCTGGTGTAATTCGGTGGATTGCTATTGACTTCAGGCTTGTGAGAGTTGGTGACTTCAATGGAGCTACATCAGATTACACAAACTGATGATCTGTCCCAAGATGATATCCTGACAATACAAAAATATTTGGCATATTGAAAACTGAAAATGTGAGTCCAGTATAACACTAACTGAGTTTAATGTCAAAATAAATAAGACAGGGGCTACTGTATTGGTTGTATTATTTATTTTCATATTTAATTCCATATACACCATAGTTCTCTAGTTAGAATGAAGTAGCTACAGAATAAAAAATCCGCTGCCCCACAATGAGGCTGAATTAATGATGCAAAATTCAGGTTCAGGTTGCTGTGGAGGGCATGGGCCTTCTCTAAAATCCCATTCACTTCATTGGAAGTTTAGGGTGCACAGTAACTCACCACAGGCAAATAGTGGATATTTACCACCTGCTGCAAGATAGCTATAGCGTATTCTAAGAAAGATACTAGCTCTGCTTGCTGTAGTAGGTTCTTCATGGGTCTGACACAGAAATAGACACTCAAGGGTCCTTCAGAGACAAGAAAGTATTACCTCTAATTTTTAGCTCCCTCTTTCTCCCTTCTTTGAGTTTGTGCATCTTTACATTTGCCCACTCCCTTCCATGAGTTCAAGAGTGATGGCTTGTCCCTTCCACTATGGGGTCTGATTGGGTAGATGGATGCCGTGTGGAAAGAGGGGGTTTCAATTAACCACTTCCTCTTTCTCTCACCCACTTGCAAGAGGATGTGTTTGCTGTCCTGACTTATATGCATTATTCAGATGCTGTGCATCTCTGATCTCCTATCTCATTGGCTGGTATGGTTTTTATGGGGCTTGTGTATATGACGTCTTATTCATTGGGTTGAATTTGTGCAATGTGCTTTATGCAGTTGCCTGCTGGAGAATTGTGAATTCTGTCCTGAATTTGGCATTCTCAGCTGTGACCCACTGAGGAACGGTGACAAGGTCTTCCCTTTCTTTCTTACACTCATATGACTCATATGTTAAGTAAAGATCTCGTGAAGTTGCCCAACAAAAAATGGTTATCTTATTATGAATTTTCTTATATTACATTTTTAGCATGCTTAGTGGATTTCTTATGCATCGCAGGTAAAGTTGCTTACCCCTTGCATGATGGGAGTTTCTAAATTTGAATGCTTTAATAACAGTTCAATAGTTTCTGAGAAGGAGTACCCTTACCTTTCCTCACAGTAGTCTTCAGATTAAGAAAATAAGAAGAAATGAAGAAGCATGTACTGTCCCTCCTTTACTAAAAGGTAGAAGAGATTTTGGTGGCCAAAATTGTTTTAATTAGTCAGAAAATAACTATTTGAGTTGGATAGACCATAAAACTATAACTAGCTTTTAAAATTACTGCTAACAAGCAAATTAGCTGGAGTATGGAATGGCAGCAGATCAATAACAACAGTAAAACTACACCGTTTTTGCTGATCGCATATTGTCTGTGAATGCAAACTGTAAAAGGGGTCCCCACAGGCCTCGCAACAATAACCTACAGAAGAATGAGACACAAAGGCTATTGAGCTTAAAGATGCTTCAATTTCCCTTGACAGCTCGCTCTTGTCACATCAAACCACCTATTAGTCACAAACTCGCACAACTAAGAATTCTCAGGCCTCTTGAGTCTCCTGTCATCTTGAAAGAGGTAATACCAATGAAAGGCACTGGTTCCTCTTGTAACATGTTCAGTTTATTGTTTTTCAATGGCTCAAGCAATTTATGATGTTGCCATCACATACAAATAAGTTTGTACATACTTACTTCAGCAAAGGACAGGAAAACCATTGCAAATGACTGAATTTTGAGAATTAAAGCTAGTTAGTGAACAAATACAATTTAAAGACAATGATAAAGCATCACAAAATAGTATTTCTTCTATTTTGTCAACTGTAGTTTGCTTTACTTATTTATTAGAATGCTTAATATATTAGGAAATATTCTGTACTATTGTATATTTTGGAAAAAATAATTAAGCCTTAAGCAACATGAGACCTCATTACAGAACAGTGGTATCATATTTTTTTCCTAAGAGGTGGGAAGAGACTGCCATTTTTTGACTGAATGTACATTTTAACAGTGTGACTAGTGAGGTACTGTTGTACTTCAAAAGAAAGCGTTATAATGTTCAATTCTTAAATACTTGCAAATTTTACCTAAGAAAGAGCTAGTATCTTTAGTACCTCAGTATCTTTAGTATTCCCATGTTCATTACTCTACTCACTATAGGAAATAACTAAATAAGTATTTGCAGTATTTAAGATATCTGACGCAACTGGTAAGTTTTCAAGAACTATCACTGTAGACATATTTTCCAATTAATTTACAAATACTGCAGTCAAATTCAGACTTTAGTCTATTTCTTATGGTTCGTGTAATCTACAAATGAGTTAAACATTTTCAGTGTTGAATCTGTGTTGGTCCAAATGTAACATGCTACAGTCCGGTGAAGTATTTGCCTTTATGTCAATGATAATATATTTTTATGTCAGTGCAGCAAGATAAAAGATAAGCCATTGTATTTATACTGGGAGACTAAAAGTTATTAAAGCTTCATTTCAGTTTAGAAATTGGACATATATCAAGAAGGCACAATCTGGGGGGAGGGGTAAAAATGTGACAGATGGCGATGCTTTCTATATTCCTGTAATATACTCATTTGCGTATGTGCATAGAAGGTTGGTTCGGTTGGAATGCAGGGTTCAGACAATTCTAAACAGCAGCTATTCCACGCCTTTAATCAGTCACTCACAGCTGTCCTGATAATTATACTATTAATTGCTCAGTTTGTAAATTTTAAGTGACTTCTCTATGAATGTTTTTCCTTTGAAAATAATAAGACAATAGCAACAGCAATCAATGGACCTTCAATATGAAGTTTGATTAGCTGTCAAAAGCTGCAAACTGTGTTCCAGAGTGCTTGAAATACAAAATGTTTGTGGGACCTTCTGCAGCAACGGAAAAACATTCGGCCACAGACAACTCACTATAAACAACTATTAGATAATTAATAACTAGTAGATTCTATGCACCGAATATTGCAGAGGTCCTCTGGAAAAAGTAGTATGTGACCATGTAATTAAAGACTATCGTAAAGCATATGCACAAAGCAAACTTTATTTTGGCACTTTCTAACTTTTGAGTGCTTGACTTAGCAACCTTAATGTTCTTTTGATATAGCTTTTTGTGTTTAATGTGTCTAACAAGTAATAATTTGTTAAAGTAACAGTATTCATTATAGGGTGTATCATTTTGCAAAATGTACCCTATAGAAGGTTGGTCTCCCTGAGCTGACAGGTAGTGGGGGACTCTCCCTATGTAGGTAACTCAAATTCAATAAGAGCTTTGTCTAGATGGCCTGCTGTGCTCTGGATTAGATTCTGAGCCCTGTGTAGAACTGACTTTGTGGAATAAGACAGGACTGGACTGAACTACTACTCCTACTGATGCTGGTGATGATGGAGCAGCAACAGCTGCTGACTGACTTTGTGGAATCAGTCCAGATAGTAGCTGAGCAGGTGGAACTGACTTCATGAAACTGAAGGTGGTAGCTGCAGGTCGGAGCAGGACTAGACTTCACAGGTGGGCTTACTGGACTGGAACAGACCTGCAGAGGAGAGCCACCCTCTGATGCCTATTGACCATCACTGAGTATTTCTGGGACTGAGGGATTGGCCATACCCTTAATACACTGTTTGGGGTTTGCTAATTTATATGAAAACATTTGATTATTGTGTTTTTCCCAGATAAAAGGTATTTGTGGGTATTCTATTCCCAAGGTCTCCTGAGCGTAAGTGGGGAAGAAATATCCCTAAAGGGGACTAGGAGATTTAAAAATATTTTAGGTGAGGGCTTGTGCCATATTTTATTTATTTTAGAAAGGATCCCCTAGACATATTATTGAACCTAGCCCTGGTTACTGCCATTTGATACCTGCCAGAAGGTTACACTTAATCACTAACATTTAATAGCAATGGTGAAACTTGGTATGAGGAATCTGAAAAATCCAGACTGACCAGCTAATCTACCACTATGGAAAATGTTTTACAGACTCCAGCAGGCAACTGCATAAAGCACATTGCACAAATTCAACCCAATGAATAAGACGTCATATACACAAGCCCCATAAAGGCCAAATTCAGGACAGACTGCTGAGAAATAGGGTGGACTCACCCCAAACTGGTGATTATTCTCTCATTAGATTATACCAAGCCAGTAACAAAAGTAAACTTCTGTCTCACCACATTGGTTAACAAGAAGTCAACAATACAGTCTCCTTAGGCATTCCAGCCCTTGGCTCACCACCCAGACACTGAACTCTCTGATGGTTACTGAAAACCAGGATAATCATACTTAGCAAATCATAACTTTTCCATTGACACCTTGCATGACCTACTTTTGTACAAGATTTGTTGCAATTGTATAACAGTGGCAATATCAATGATATAAATGGTCATATTCAATCATACAGCATCACAGACCCATAATGGATAAACTTCGAAAAGGTTGGATTTTAGATTTGGATAAACATCCCTAAATTTAGATACTTATATGAATGTAGCCAAACTCCTTTCATTTGAAAACTGGGCTAAAAATCTCATGGAATTAGTCCTTATCATGGAATTCAAGAATTCTCTGGTTTTGCATGACTGGAAATATACAGTAATGAAATAGCTTTCTTGCAGTATTGCAGATCTTCCACTTCCAGAACTAACCAACACTGGGAACATGAACATTTTTTATTTTTAAAGTTGACTTTTTCCCCCCAAAATTTGAGTTCAGTTCAGTTTGAGTTGTGGCTGGCGCTTTGGGTTATGCAATATAATACAATCAATTCACCAATCCTTGAAGCCAATACTATGCTCTTGCACACACTCAAAGAACTATTAATATCTTGTGGCTACAACAGGCCTTAGTGAAAACAAAATTAGATGCCTGTAAAGAACACAGCTGTACAGCAAATTGGCACATGTGCTTCATTAGTGTGATAAAATACCAGCTACTGTTCTTCTGTTATTGTTTTCACTCCTGGACCTGAAACCTTCCTCCCCTGCTCCTCAGAAAAAGGATTCAAGAAAACATCTGTGACCACAAGAATTGAACATGGTTGAAAGCTACAGGCTCCAGATAAAAAGCTCTGGAATTTGTCATCTGCTGCAAGCTATCTATGTATCTGTCTTAGACCCTCTGGTTAAAAGCTTGTTGAATTGCCATGGTTTCCCTAGATGCCATGATCCACAGATTTACCTTGGACTGATGAAATTTTATTTGCTGGGTATTCTACCACAAAATGTTGTACTTGATAGGTTTACTTATTGTCAAAGCCTAAAATGGAAACAAATGATACTCTGAATAACCGGCATAAATGATGTTTTACATGGAATTTGTAATAACCATCAGCAGATAACAGGAAATCACTCCACTCTATTGTAATACTAGCAAGACTTGAATTACCAATACAAATGTCATATTCACTCCAAGTATTATGTAATGGATTTACAACTTTCTCTTAACAAGCCTTTCAGAAAGATTAACTGTCAGATAGAAGATTCCCCATAAGAAAAGTTGAAAGCTTTCAAAAGGAGTGCTTCAACTTCTTCCATTTGGAGAAGCAATTCTCAATGTCTGTCTGAAATTCTTTTGTAAGTAGCTAGCAGTTTGGCAATACAATCAGGATTGGAGGCCACTGCTGTGGCTTTCCTGAAATTTCAGGGGAACTGCTAGATATAGTAGAGGTAAATAGTATTCCATGGTGTAAAGATAGCACATTAGGAGTAAATGTAAACCCTTCTGAGAACACCAGGAGCTAAATAAATCTGAATTAATCCTATAGGGCTATATCGTGATATTGCAATCTGTCCAGTGCAAGATTCAGTGCCTTGTTGCACTAGCCCTAGAGCAACCCAGGAGAGAGATTGTGACTTGGAGGGTTTATAGAGCCTGTTTTCATCCTACACAACTATCTGTGATGTGTCATTAAGTCCCTGCACTGCTGTGCTACCTGGGACAGAATTCAGACCTTAATTTGAGTCCTTTATTCACACTCACTTCCCGCGAAACAGTTGCCTTTTGCACTGGGTTTTCATTAACAATAAGCTTCAGAATTATGTAAAAAAAAAAAGTAGCCCCCAAACTCACCCACCCCAAAGAAGGTCCGTTTGGCTAGATGTACTCTTGACAGATATGCCTTGCTAGATCTCCTGGCTTTTAAAATATTTGTATTTTTAGATTGTCTTGTTTAAAAAAATGTACAATGTTTAAAAATACATCAAAACCTAAACTAAACTAAACACGATAAACAAAAATGCTCAGACACACGTTTAACATTTCTTTCACTACCAAGTGATGGACTTTTGTAGTTTCTTTAAAATCAGCAGCAGCTGCTTTGGCTTGTTTGTGCTTAAGTCAGCAACTTCAGGAAGAAACTGCCAAGTAGAAGAGAGGGATCCAGATGCTTTCTTTGCTTTTACTAAAATGGGGAGGAAAAGATACTGCTGAAAGCTCTGCAATTTTTTCCCCAATTCCACCTGTCAGGTATTGCAGTTTCTCTGCAAAGGGTTTTAATGAAGCCATTGTAAAGTTATCCAGGAGACAGCAATCTCCTCACAAGGTTGTTGAGTTATGCCCACTTTCCTGACATAAGCGTCTTCATTGGTTCCTAAATCCACAGGCTTTATGAAAACTAGTGACATTCTGTCCAGGTCTAAATATTAATAGTACTCAGAATATTTAAACTATTCAGTTAGTGTGCAGATATTATGGAAAATCATTAGGTTTAGGTGAGCTCTTGAGTAGGTGTCTGATGTGCTGACTTCTACCTTTTTAGAATGTGAAAATCTCAGATTTTATGGACTTTATAAGTATCTTTGGTACCTAGATTATTCATTCCAGCAGCCATTTATTAAATACATTGATACTTTAATTGTTTCTAAGAGTGGCTGCTTTAGTTGTAAGTTGTACTGTGGATTGTCTAGCAATGATGTAAAGGTGCCTGTTTTTTGCCACTATAATTTTTAACAATCTTGGTGAATAAGTGCTAATATGACAATTAAAATATTTGGTTATTATAATTTTTGGATGGATTTTGGCCATGCATTTCCCATTGCCCTAAATTTTGAAGCAGTACACAAAGATTTAGCTACTTAGCTCCTATTAAAGTCAATGAGTCCAAGGGCTCATAACTTATATAATTATTTGGCTGTCTTATGCCCAGTAGCTCTAAGGGAGATTTTATACATTCAGGCTTCTCAGACGTCCCTAAGTGCAGGGTAACCTTCGTCTTTCCATTCTGTGCTTCATATCTAGTTTAATGAGTTGCAATATGGCTGATTTCATTGCATATGTGACAAGTAATTGAGTCCTCAACATAGAAGCCTCTCCCTTCCTAGTAACTGTTAGAATGAATTGTCACTGCCTTATGGCCTGACCTGCATCCCAAACAACCTGTGACTTCTAATTGGAAGAATGGGGGGCTGTTGGGTGAAGCCACTGTAGAAGATGTGGGGCCAATAAGACAGCCTCTGAGGTTTGGAAGCCAGGGGAGCAGAAAAGAGACTCAGAGGAAGCTGAAAGGGGTGTAAACCTACAGTTGTGGAAGTGGGAGTCTTAGTCCTACCCCAGAGAAGTTAGTGGTATTTTGCCTGGAAGAATAATAGCCCCTGCAAAGGTATTGTTATGCTGATCAGGGAGCCATTACTCTGAAACAGAGTCAAAGGGGTCATTTGTGCTAATTCATTAAAACTTCAATGTCAATGAGCATTAAAGTGATGAAATGTTCTACCATTTACAAGACCCAGTGACATCAATGGAGTAATATGGCTCTAACTCGGGAAAAAATTCGGGCTCCACAATGTTTTTTAAAACAAATGTTTTTTTTTATACAGTTTAAATCTTTGTAACTGTATTCTATACATTAAGAAATATCATTGTGGGATACAGTTTGTGTGAAAAATGCTATACAAAATAAAGTTGTATAAACTCAAAAAAAAGCTTACATCAAATAGTCTTCAGACCATATCTAACACACCCAAAGTTCAAAGAGGTTTGGAGCCACTGTTCTGGTTAGGGCCCACCTGCTCTTAATCTATGCTGTTTTTTCTTCTTATCAGAATCTTGACCACAGAGGGAGAAAAATTGGACCAGAGAACAGTTGCTCTCATTACGTCTATACTGAACTTGCTTACATGTCTGTGTAATTTTTGTCCATTGTTCCTGAAAACATGAATCATACTCTTCCTCACGGACTTAACCACATTTTTTTCTTTATACATTTGCTGGGTGTTTTATAAACCCTAAATCCTGCACTGAAGTTCAGCAAAGCACTTGTTCAACATTAGCTACAGATCAAGTCCTCAAAGGTCAGATCTAGCTTACAACACTCTGAAAGTTTGGACATGAATTCTGGTTTTGTGTATTCTTATGGAGATGAACCAAAGCCAAAACTTGAGACCATATCTAATGCCCCCAAAGTTCAAAGAGGTTCAGATCCACTGTTCGGGTTAGGACCCATCTGCTCTTAATCTATGCTGTTTTTTATTCTTATCAGACTCCGTAAATCCAAGTTGCAGTGGCAATTTCAAAGAACTAAATTATAGCTAATTAGTTTTTCAGGTTGCCTACAAGCATATTAAATTTAGATTTACAAACTTGCTTACATGCAGTACTATTTACTATTTTCCCTCAAGGGGCTGCCATGGGTCTACTTTGTTTTCTTTTCCATACAGCTAATAAAGAGAAACCATTTTTAAGGGTCCTATTCATTAAACCGTCGGGAAATCAATAAGGATGTATGTCTTTTTGTTGATCAGATTTAAGAAGAATTAAAACTGAAACCTTCATAATGACTTTTTAAATCTCCCAGCATGAGTACATAACAACAACAAACAAACACCCAGGGAAGGAGTATTTTCAGCATCAGTATGAAGACTCATAAAATGTTTTCCTAATTGCTGTGTATAGTATTGTAGGTACCACAGTGATTGAAGTAGTGTGCAATATTAAAATTGCTAGCAAAACTTAGCTGAAGTAATGTTTTACATGTTTTGTAAAAGATACATTAATCTCATCTCATAGGAGCCATCACTGTTACAGCTAACCCCAGAGCTGTAAAATGAGCTGTAAAATGGATTTGATGTTAGAATATTACAAGTTCTGTCATTATGGGTAAGATTAACTATATAGCCTGATAAAGGTCTATCGCTCTTCGTGATGCAGTGATGTCTAAGACAAGAAATCGCTTAGTAATTATAGCTGACTTAGTGGAAATAAAAGGGCAGAAAAGAGGCACATTGGAATAATTATGAGTAATGGAGAGACAAATGCTTTGAGCAAGGTAATAGGGAGATAACAATTTCATGGGGACAGATAATAGAAAGGGTTAAGTCCCAAATAAGTTAGAGGCATTAATTCTGGAATAAAGTTATAATTTATTTCTGTCCAACAGAGTGGTAAATGAGGATTTTGTCTGATCTGTGAGATTTCTCTTCAGAGCTCTTTGCAAGATTGTTGTACTGCTCTTATTGACTTTCATGGTTGTTGTGTGCATGTATCTAAAAGCAGAAGTTGTTATACAAGGCCAGATTTTCAAATGCTTGGGATCCACAAAAGAGCCAGACATTCAAAAGAACTCAACTCTCATTTAGGCACCAAAAACTTATTTTAGTGCCTAAATGGGAGCTAATCTTTGAAACTCAATTTCTCAATGTCAAATCCAGCACAGCCCATGTAAATATTCATATTTTCAGAAGGAAGAACATACCCATTAATACAGACCACGTTCAGAAATTATTACAAAGCTATCTGCCCAGTCCTGGAGTATGTTAACACTACATTCATTTCAAAACAAGTAGACCAAGAGATCTGGTGACAGTGACATTAATACACCATACATGAAACCTGGAAGGAATATGCTAATGTGCTCAGATACTCTAATGATGATTGCAGCATGTATACCTCAATAGATATATAGGGATAGAAGAACTTCAAAGGGTATAGGCCTATACAGGCGAGAGAAGGCCATGTTTAAACAACATCATGGCTGCATGAATGGCTTGTATTGAACACAAGGAGGAGTAGCACAAAACAGTTCTGGTGGCTGCAATGAGTAATATTATTAGGTGTTAGAAATCGCATGATAGCTTTTCATTTTTACCTTTTTATAATCTACATTTTAAGAAATCTCATAAATACACCTCTACCCTGATATAACGCTGTCCTCGGGAGCCAAAAAATCTTACCGCGTTATATCGAACTTGCTTTGATCCGCCGGAGTGTGCAGCCCCCCCGAAGCACTGCTTTACCGCGTTATATCCAAATTTGTGTTATATCGGGTCGCGTTATATCGGGGTAGAGGTGTATTAGTTAATAAAATATTGACTTGTGGAAACTGAAATTTCTACGACTCCTCCATTTTAAACTGGAAATCACCTATTATATACTGTATACCACTGTTTACCACAATTTTAAGATAATTATATTAGACTACCTGTCCCTAACAAATAATGGCCTTAACTGTTCTGCTCATTCTCTTCACAGCTGCCAGATGTAATGGGGCCGATTAACCTGCAACATTCAATGTGAGATTTATGCATAAGCAGAGAAAGTGAGTATTTATTCATTGCATTTGGTTCCCCAGTGATCCCTATACATTTGCCACTTCTAATGGCTACATAATGCGAAGTCCACTGATCAATGCTTTCCCTTTTCTAAATCACAGAGATGCTTTCAGAAATCCTGTTATAGTCTTTTATATTTTTCTTTTATGCATCCAGGGCCAGATTTTCAAACAATGGCATTAAAAATTGTGTTTTCAAAATGTATGTCTGGGTGCGATCAAGTACTTTTGTGTGGAAAAATATGCAACTGTGAGCACAAAATGATTAATTCCTTAGGTAAGACTTTCTGGTGGTATTTTATAGAGCTGATCAACAAACAAGTCATATTTTTGTGAAAGATTTTAAACATTTTTTCTTGATAAGTCTCCCAACAGCTGTTGGTTTCTTCCAGCTGTTGTGTGGAGTCTGGTCCGACAGTGGATCTATGATGGGTGGTGTCAAAGACTGGGGCAAGGGGATTACCCTTTTTTTGGTGATGGAACGTTTGTGTGACTGTGAGAATGAGTGATGCCCCAGACTCTTTCTTTAAATTCTCGCTCTTCAAATTCTGTCTGCCTGCCTAAACTTGGTTTGGGGATTGTGATGGGTGTACCTGGCCTTTGCAGCTCTCTACAGAATACCCCACAGTCCTACTAAACCCTGTCTCAAGAAAGGAGCAGCAAAGGTGGGTCCTCCAGGCCTGTCTAGAGAGGCCTCACAAAGCAGCCAATCAGAGCCCAACAGGCTCAGATAAAAAGAGCTGCTGGGGCTTAGCAGCTCAGTTCCTGCCTGGGATTAGAAGGGTGTTCCTCTCTGGCCAAAGGACCTGGAGGGATAACCAGGGTTGTTTCTGGCTGTATTTGCTTAAGCAGGGTTTAGAGAGAGAGAGAAAGAAAGGATGTAAGAACCTTAACCCTGAGGTGAGAGTGAAGCTAGTTAGGAAGAGGCCCAGGGAAGCAGCAGTAATAGATTGAAATTGAGCAGTGTCTAGCTGCTGTTTATAGTATCCCTGTGTTCTAACTCAGAATAGTGGGTGAGCCCAGGCTCCCCAACTGGCCACAATGGCATAAACCCCAAGAAGGTGACAGGGCTTATTTAAGAGCCTGGACAAAGAGCTGAATTTAAAGGGCCCAGAGCCATGTGTGAAGACCCTATTGATGGCAATGGAACTATTCATTTACTGAACTCTTTACTACCCAAGAAGGGGTTTATTTGAACGTTGCGACTTGGCCGGAGGCCCAAGTGATGGAAGACCCAGGAAGGTTGGTCAGCAGCCTGCAGAGGGTGCTGGGGCAAGAAAGACTGCAGTACCACATCCAGCTGCTAGGAGGTGTTCAAGAGGTGAGTGCCCCTGTTACATGGATAATTACGGCATCCCTGTGATGTCTCCTTACCCTTTTGTTACTGATATGTACTTTCAACCTTAACTTCATGTTAATAGTTTCTTTTCTTTTTTTTCTTTTTTTGGTCTTGGAATGTCCTTCATTTTTAAGTAACTTCATATATGAATACTAAACAAAAAACACACAGTGGATGCAACCAAACATTATTTCTAAGGAATTGAAGCTATGTAATATCAACCTAAAGTCATTAAAAAAAACTTTCAAGGGAATATTCAAAGTGCAAAGATGCAAAGTGTCCAGTGTATACAGGGTACTAGGCAGTTAGTCTGGGTTTTCAGATGCTTTGTGTTGTACTGGTGAACTTAGTTCTTAATTTGCAATTGACTTTATGGGTGTAGAAGGCTGTATTAGTGAAGAAGGGTGGGGGGAGGCCCTGTCCCAGAGTCCCAATGTCTCTACATTTGATGGGCTTCCCTTGTACTTCTGCTGCTGTTCCTCTAGCCTAGAGGTACTGTGGAGCTGAAGCAGTAGAAGCATAAGGAGCCTTTCAAGCTCAAGCTAGAACACAGCCATCGAACAGATAAAGAACAGTGACAATTAGGACAACTGATCTACCACTGAGAAGTCTTGAAACATGTGATTGATTCATTGATTCATAAAGCTTCAGCCTAGAAGCGACCATCAGATCTAGTCTGACCTCCTGTTTATCACAGGCTTTTAACTTGTGTTTGGCTAAAGCATCTATTCCAGAAAAGGCATCCATTCCTGATTTGAAGACTCCGAGATGGAGAAACTCTCTCTTCCCTGAATAGTTTGTTCCAATGGTAAATCACTCTCACTGTTAAATTCAAAATGGAAATATGGCACAGATTTTTATCTGATTTCAGTTTCCAGCCATTGATTCTTGTTGTGCCTTTCTCCATTAGATGAGAGTCCTTTAGTACCTTGCATTTGCTCCCCAAGATGGTATTTAGACACCATAATCAAGTCACCTCTTGACTGCTTTTTTGATAAGCTGAATAGATAGAGCCCTTTAAACCTTCCACTGTCAGGCATTTTCTCCCGCTCTTAAATCATTGTCGTGGCTCTTTTCTGTTCCCTCTCTAATTTGTCAACATCTTTTAAAAAATCTGTACACCTGAACTGTACACTCTATTCATTTTATCAATGCTGTATACGAAGGTAAAATCATCTCCCTTCTGCTATTCATTACTCCCCCATTTATACACCCAAGAATCATATTAGCCCTTTTGCCACAGAATTGCACTGGGGGCTCATGTTGAGTTGCGTGCACACTATGGTCCCTTAATCCTTTTCAGAGTCACTGCTTCCAAGGATACAGCGCCTGCATGCCTTGTTCCTAAATGTATAACTTTATACTTGGTAGAAGTAAAATGCCTTTTCTTTGAATTGTCCTAGCTGACCAGGAAATCCAGATCACTCTGTACGACTGCCCTGTTCTTCTCATTATTTACTACTCTTCCAGTCTTTGTCATCCATAACTTTTATCTGCAATTATTTTATATTGACCTCCAGATAGTTGCTGAA
The DNA here is from genome assembly GCF_028017835.1 of Emys orbicularis. Lineage (NCBI taxonomy): Eukaryota > Metazoa > Chordata > Testudines > Emydidae > Emys > Emys orbicularis. The sequence goes on along the minus strand of NC_088687.1, from coordinate 29,947,925 downwards.
AGTGTTCAGTGGCATCAAGCTTAGTACTGAACCCTGCAGAACACCACCTGAAACACCCCGATTTGATGATGGTTTGCCACTGATGATTTTTTGAGATCTGTCAGTTAGCCGGTTCTTGATCCATTTAACGTGTGCTCTATTGATATTGTATAGTGCTAATTTTTTAATCAAAATGTCATGAGGTACTAAATCAAACACCTTACAAAAACTTAGTATATTACATCTATATGCAGTTACTTTTAACAGCAAAACTTGTAATCTCCTCAAAGAATGAAATCAGGTTCATTTGACAAGCCCTATTTTCCAAAAAAACCTCATGTTGACGACATATATAGAGACACAGACATATAGTGCTCTACCCAATAGAATATGTAAAGTTGCAAAACAGGTTCACGTGAATCCAGGAAAATTGGGTTAAGTATTTACCTGATCCTGCAGCTCCTGTCTAAAACGGGTATCCAGTTAGCTTTATTAACTATTCTTGGTCATTAACCAGTGTGGCAGTCTCCACTCAGGATTCATTACAGTTCCCTGTGAGCATTTGCCTAGAGCAAATGTGACATGATAGACAGCAGCAAGTCACTTCTTTTTATCTCGTACGTCAGTCAGCACAGTTAGGGCCATACTCCCCTCTTGTCCATACATTGTGCATCAAGTATTGTTATCTGAGCTAGTAGGTGTAGCATTTAATGCTAGAAATACTATCATGTTCTAACCTTCATAGTGCTAATAGCAACCCTGTAAATACGTTTCAGGTTTTCCCAATGCTGTGGGGAAAAAAATCTGCACCATCAGGGCAGGATTGTGGACACATTCTCTGATCTGAAATAAAACCTGCTAAAATGTAGTGCTACAGGCCATCATATGCACACATTTTCTGTAGCATGTCTTGTGATAACTATGCAGATATGGTCTCACTGCATTACTTCTACAGACTTACTTTGCTGTTACTCCTGGTAGGGAGACTTATTAAGAACCTCTTAAAATGAAAGAGCAGAGGACTAGGCAGTTTGCAACTCTAGTAATAATTAACAAGCTGTACAACTTCATGAAGCTGTGGATAATTTGTCACCAAAGTTCCAGTTTCACATTTGGTTTAGTGCTGTGTGCGGGGGATTAAATGCAGAACAGTGTGTTATCTCTGCTTAACCATATAAATGACATTCATATGTTAGGCCTCTGCTCTTAATTGAATTTTTGCTTCTTTATTTAGAAACAAAGATCTCTTGAAAAGATTAAATTGGTCCTTAAGCAACAACATATTCTCATACTCATTCCTCTTATTCTCTCCTCTTGCTGGCTGTGTTTATTAGGGGATATGTCACAGTGGTTGGCGTGATAATGTGGTACATTAATCTTCATATGGTAGGTACATGCACATAACTTATGAGTGGGGAAACCACAAATGTGTGGTGCGGATGGAAAAATTAGCCCAAACAAATTCTGCCATGATAGAGTCCAATAATGCAATTAGCCATTGCTGTTGAAGAAAAGGATTAGTTTGAGAATATGAACATATTCCTAAAATGTAGCACCCTGTAAACGATGACAGAACTATGAAGATTGTTTCTTAATCAGCGACACACTTTACCAATCTCTCATACTTATTTTGCAACATCTAATTATTTTCAAATAAGTTTTTTGTAAAGCACTCTCTTGTGGTATCAAATATTTTAATGACATACATTTTGCTGAAGGAGTGCTAAAGGAGCACTCAGGGAAGAAAAAGCTATTGCAGAGAAGAAAATTGAATTCTTTGCTTTAGTCTTCATTGTAGAGGCTGTGAGGCAGATTCTCACACCTGAACCATTCTCTTTAGTTGACAAATCTGAGGAACTGTCTCTGATTGAGGTGTCAATAGAGGATTTTTTGGAACAAATTGATAAATTAGACAGTAATAAGTCACCAAGACCAGATGGTATTCACCCAAGAGTCTGAAGGAACTCAAATGTGAAATTGCAGAGCTACTACTTGAAGTATGTCACCTATCACTTAAATTAGTCTCTGAACCAGCTGACTGGAATATAGATAATATAACACCATTTAAAAAATAAATAAATAAAAAGGCTCCAGGTGCGATCCCGGCAATTACAGGCTGGTAAACCTAACTTCGGTACCAGGCAAATTGGTTGAAACTATAGTAAAGTATAGAATTATCAGACACAGATGAACATAATATGTTGAGGAAGAGTCAACATGGCTTTTGTGAAGGGAAATCATGCCTCACCAATTTATTAAAATTCTTTGAGGTGCTCTGTGACATTGGCAGACCCAGTGCCAGCTCATTTAACTAATGTAAAATGCTCGCTTCCTACAGAAGGTGTTAGGTCCTACCCCCTTGAAATCAAATGAGCCATTGAGAAACATCAAAGAACAAAGACTTTATTAATTGCCCCCCCTCATACCTAAGAAGAGGAGACATGCATGAGGATTTTTCCCATCAGAATAAACTCGGGGGGGAAGGAAATAAAAATCCCTGACAGGAAGAAACTGGATCTTTTATGCTGCTTGGACTTTGGTGGGAGTGGGACGGCAAGAATTACTATGCATGAGCGAAAGATCCCCAGTGCTTGGCCTGGGTTAGCCCTAAAGGACATATAGAGCTTGCTTATTGTAGAAGCTTCTACCATCTTATGGAACCTAAGACTGTAACTCATTTGCGTGTGTATGTTTACCTGCTCTAACCTTTTAAATATCTCTTGTTTCTTTTTCTTGTTAATACAACTTTATTTAATTCATTATAGAATTAGCTACAAGTGTTGTCTTTGGTGTAGGATCTAAAGTGCAATTGACCTGGGGTAAGTGACTGGTCTTTTGGGACCGGGACTAACTGGAATATTATTGGAATTTATTTTGTTTGCTTTTTGGTGTAAGGGACCATCTATCAGAAAGGCAAGCTTACTTGAGTGGCAAGATAGAGTGGAGTGCCCGAGGGGACTCTCTGTGGCTCCATGTGAAATCTAAGTATAGAACTCACAACCAGTTAGGGGTTTGTGCCCTGCTTCTTAATAGTCTGTCCTGAGGTTGGTACTCATGGTGCAGAGCCATTCCAGATATTGTTGAGCCTGTCAAGCTCATGTGGACAGAGTGATCCAGTTGATATAGCACACTTGGACTTTCAGAAAGTCTTCTTGACAAGGAGCCACACCAAATCAAAGTAAGCAGTCATGGGATAAGAGGGAAGGTCTTCTCATGGATCAGTAACTGGTTAAAAGATAAGACAGGATACTGGGCTAGATGGACGATTGATCTGACCCAGTATAGCCGTTCTTATGTTCCTATTAATCTATTGTGACAGACCCAGACCAGTGGGGTACAGGAGTCTGGTAGAGAGCAAATATACTGGTCACTGGATGAGTAGTTTTCTGTTCCCTGAGTGACCAGAGCAGGGGCTGCACTAGAGTAATCAGGAACCTGCTAGAACCAGTTAAGGCAGGCAGGCTAATTAGGACACCTGGAGCCAATTAAGAAGAAGCTGCTAGAATCAATTAAGGCAGGCTAATCAGGGCACCTGGGTTTTAAAAAGGAGCTCACTTCAGTTTGTGGTTTGAGTGTGAGGAGCTGGGAGCAAGAGGTGCAAGGAGCTGAGAGTGAGAGGGTGTGCTGCTGGAGGACTGAGGAGCACAAGCATTATCAGACACCAGGAGGAAGGTCCTGTGGTGAGAATAAGGAAGGTGTTTGGAGGAGGCCATGGGGAAGTAGCCCAGGGAGTTGTAGCTGTCATGCAGCTGTTACAGGAGGCACTATAGACAGCTGCAGTCCACAGGGCCCTGGGCTGGAACCCGGAGTAGAGGGCGGGCCCAGGTTCCCCCCAAACCTCCCAATTGACCTGGACTGTGGGTTCTTCCAGAGGGGAAAGCCTCTGGGCTGTTCCCCAACCCACATGGTGAATCTCTGAGGCAAGAAAATCTGCCAATAAGCACAGGACCCACCAAGATAGAGGAGGAACTTTGTCACACTATACATTTGGGGAAAAAACAGGAGCATAAAATAAAAATATATAACAATGACTAAAAACTTGGAGTGGTCATTATTCTTCATGAAGTCTTCATTGCAAGGCTTTGTTAATGGACTCTGCTGTATAAAGCTATTTGGAACTTGGGTTTTATTTTAAACTATGTTATAATCCCCCTCATTACCATACTTCTTCAGAATTTTAGAGAGATTATATTCCCGATTCATAGATTCTAGGACTGGAAGGGACCTCGAGAGGTCATCGAGTCCAGTCCCCTGCCCGCATGGCAGGACCAAATACTGTCTAGACCATCCCTGATAGACATTTATCTAACCTACTCCTAAATATCTCCAGAGATGGAGATTCCACAACTACTTCAATACTACTACTTCCCATTAGTGTTAAACCTGAACTTGTATAAAATAACTTGGTTCCTTCATTCTCATATATATAATGTACAGCTGCAATTTCCTCTCACTTAGCCTGGTGTAAATCAGGAATAACTTCACTTCAGTCATTAGATTACACCAGAATAAGACGAGTGTATGAGTATAGTAAGGCCTGGAATGACCATCACTTTACTGTTCATTGCTAGCTCGCTCAGCCATGTTGGCAGCTCTGGCAAATATTAGTATGCACCCAGATTTTTTCAGATATAGTGAAAATACTGAAGGTGCCCTGCTATGGTATTTTACACACAGCTTATGGTGTAACGGACTTTGAGTATGTATACTTCTAATTCCCTCTCTGTAATGGACTGTCATCTGATCTACATGCATAATCTTTTTGTAATGCAGTGTATGGTTGTTAAAGGTTAATTGAGAGCAATTGACTAATAAATTATTTTGCTATTGAAAACAGGTGGCACTCATTTGAGTAAATGCAATACAGAAGAAGCTGGAGGCAGGAAAGGAAAGATGAGGTTTATATTTGGAGCTAGTGATTTAAGCTGTATGCTCTGATTTAAACCTTTATATTAAGAGGTGATGGATAGAGCTGGTTGGGAATGTTTGCGGAAACTTTTTTTGTTAGTAAGTACCAATTTCTTGAAAACAAAACATTTTGTGGAAACATACTGGTTTTGACACAAAATTTACTGGGAAGGTTTATCGGTCCAGGATGGAATTTCTGAGGGGGGGGGGGGAGGGAGAGAGAGATTGCCCTCCCTGAATAGCCTGGTGGTTAGGGCACCCACCTGAGATGTGGAAGTTACTGTGTGTGTGTGTGTGTGTGTGTGTGTGTGTGTGTGTCTTTCTCTCTCTCTCTCTTTGGCCCAATGAATATTTAATAATTTATACAAAGCGAAATAGCTTCAACAGGAGAGACTGAGATTTTATAGCCTAGTGGAATCAGGCTGAGTAGGGACTTGAACCTGGCTCTCCCACATCCAAAGTGAGTGCTGTAATGACCAGTTATTGACTATTCTGAAGTGCCTCCCTTGCTATTGTGTGTATCCTGTGCCCCCTGCCCCACTCCCCTTCCAAAAAATTCAAGTCATCTCACTTTTGTTTCACTGAAGAATGAAAACATATTTCAAAACCTCTTTTTTATGAAATAGAATTCTTGGTTTTCTAGCCAGCCCTAGTAATGGGTCATCTCAAAAAGTTTAGGTAGCTAGCTTTGTTGCACATTTTTTCAGGGCAAAAATGTTCAAAGGAGAATATTATTTTAGAATGACTCTGTCACTAATGATCTGGTACACAAGGAAAGTTAACAGGGATGATTTAAAAATAATTGAAACTTGACCCGAAATACATAGGCCACAATGCTTTATTGTTCAGAAAAGGGATCTTATCGTCATAAGTCTCTACAGAGCACCTATTGCACTGTGACTGTATAAATACTAATTGCTCATACAGTGGATTTCATTAAGTCTTGAATTCAAAACCAAAATCAACATCAAAGCCTAGAGTGGTTTTAGCTTTGTGTTTGTCAACCCGGATTACTGATATTTTGCTAAAAATCTAAACAGATCATCTGTCCATCTTTAGTATTGATCCATGGGCTAATATTGGCCAATGTCCTAGGCAACAGCAGCTCTTCAAGTGACCTCTGTGCATACCCACTATTAGGTAAACCTGTGGTTCAGATCTGAGTTGGAACCTTCTAGAAGTTATGCCTGTTGAGGCACCATACTGTCCCACTAAGTCTCCTTGGGTTTATGAATGCTCTGGAGGTGAGTATAATGGGGGGGTGACCCTAGTTCCTTCCAATTGCAGTTGTGTGAGGCCAGTCCTTTACCAGACTTAGCTCTGAATTTACTCTAATTTAGTTTTAGTGAAGAAATACCTTTTTCAGAAGAGAGAAAGAAAAGGGATATAAAATTACTTTTCATAGACTGCTCTAGTTTGTTTGTTTGTTTTGATTTTTCTCTGTCTTGTCTGACTTTGGCTCACTAGTAGGTTTCTCCAATTGAATTGGCTGGTGACCAAACATTCCTAAGTTTTTCTGAAGTTTTCTGTTTGCTGTATTTCAGTATCCCATGCAGCTTACAGGAGTGGAAGAGATAAAAACCTTTATCTTCCTGTCCTTAGGTACATTGTAATAGAGGCAACAACATTAGTATTTGCTCAAGTTCAGTACATTGCTGGAAAAGAGCTACTGTACCCAGTTACATGGGACAAATTTTATATCATAGAGACTTGTTAATTATGATTTGGAAATAATATGAAAACTTAAAACAATTGAAACCTCATTATCCAATCCATTTAGGGGACCATGAGGTGGAAACCAACGGAACTAGTGTATGATATGTTGTGGCTGAACAGCTGAGTTCTTAGAAACCATGATCAGAGAGAGTACACTAGGACCCAGACAAAGGACCTATGATGGATCCTGGAAAAGGGACAAGGCACAGAGAGGCAGTCCTGAGGAGTTGGTGTTCCAGCAGAGAAAGAAGGGAAGAAGACAGAGGTCTGAGAAACAGAGGAGAGGTTATGTTAAGTGTAGGCTGAAAGGAAGCAGTAAAGGGGCTCAGAGGTAGGAAGTGGCCCTGGAAAGAGCTGTGCATCTGAAAGAAGAGAGCTACAGCAGAGGGTAGGACTTGGTTCTGCTACCTGCCCCAAGGAAGGGGTGAACAAGCCTTACATAAGGTATATTGAGCCCAGGGTGAGGCTGAAGATTAAGCCTTGAGGACAGGCCAGAGAATAACACAAGAAGGGGGCAGAAGGATCTTTTGTGTTGGGACATTTTGGACTTTGACTTGTACTTTTGTTAACCTAGAAAGGGTAGGTCAAAAACATGACCTCGCCAGAGGGCCGAGTTGTGAGAAGAGAGACCACTACAGGACTGGAGTGACTGTTAACGGGGGGCACTACACAGGAAAGAGCAGCTATGCCATGCATGTCCAACCATGAGGGAGCATGCCAGTGGTAAACTCACTCTTCCACAGGACCCCTGCACTGGAATGGTACTCGTATATTGTACCATCCAATAACTCCCTTAGTCACAGAGTTTTAATTGGCATGGGGTTAGGAGTCAAGGATTTAGGACACCTTCCCTCTTTGTGAGTTGGAATGGTTCTCCGTGAGAGTTTGTTGTGGGTGGTGACTGGCTGACATTTGGTTAGGTACAGAAACAGGAAAGCATGGTTATTGGCCTATCTTTTCCTGGTCAAACTAGTAGACCCCGTATACAGTAGATTTCCATTTCCTGCTTCTGGGATGGGTACTTACTGGTATCTAGAATGAAAAATAGAAAATTGGCCATGTTAATAGTTTCTAATAATAATTAATTTGGTCAGGAACAAGGTGAAAAGCAGGGATGGGCACACCAATTTGGATAAAATAAGAATCAAAACATATACCCAAAACTTTAGCTGCTTTCAGTTGAAACTGAAAATAGAGCACCATGGCAAGTACTGTCCGTGACCTATTTCTTATTTCTGAAACTGGAGAGTATGGGGCATTTGGAGCCAAATTATAGTTGCACGGGTGCTTTGGCTGGGCTGGGGCAGGGTAGGGGTTGAAAGGACATAAAGACTTCTTCAGACTGGGGACAGCCATGCATTTGAATGGAGGTGTTGGGGAAGAAAAGGGAGAAAGAATAGCAGTGCTAGGAGCCTGTAGGGAGGCGGTGTGGTTCCCCGGTCCCCTGGAGAGGGACGAGCTCCGCCGGACACCAGAGTGGGTGGAGCCAGAGCACTCCAAGCCCACCCTCCAGAGGGTCAGAGGCCAGACAGGAAGTATAAGACCTCAACCCCAGAGCTCTCTCGGGAGGCTGGAGAGGCCAGACACCTCTGGCCCAGCTCCCACCGAGGAGACTCCAGCAACCAGCGGCAGACCTGGAGACTGGCCTGACCGACCGACACGACGCAGACCCACGTGTGGGAGAGTCGCTGAGCCTACCCGTCGCCAGCTACCCTGAGGATCCAATGGTGATCGACCCCCCTGAGGACACCACTTTGACCCAGGTATGTCCAGAGGGGGAGTTGGGAAGTAGCCCGGGGGCAGCCGACCTGAGTCTGGCTGCATCACAGCCGGAACCCATGTCAGTGTGTTGTGGTGAGGATCCCCACTGACACAGCAGCAGGCCTTTGGCCGCTGCCAGGGCCCTGGGCTGGGATGCAGTGGAGTGGGAGGGCCTGCGTCCCCCCCTGCCACCCAATGCGTGGGTGGCAGTCTCCCCCTCTCCCAGGCCGCTCGGACCCTGAAGCCTGGGTGTGCTATTCACCTATGTTTGCTCAGCCCCTGCCTGAAGGCCTGAGCCTTGGACTCTTTACTGCCCCGCCCTGACCCAGGGCCTGGGCGAGTTATCTGTTAATTGTTACCTGTGTGTGCTCAGCCCCCTGCCGGACGGCTTGAGCCAGGACTCCTGCAGCCCGACTGATTCCCCAAGGGGTCATGCCAGGACGGGCGGCCCTGGGAAAAATTAACCTTCCGCATCTCAGCACAAACCCAGTTTTGAGAAAACTTCTTTACAAGGTATCCCTGGTTCTCAGCATCAGCTAGTGCTAAAAGGCACTAAAGCTCATTAAAAGGGTTGGACAAATAATTTTCCGTCAAAACTTTTTTTGGATCGAAAACTAGTGGTTTTTGAAAAGCAGAAAAAATCATGGACAATGTCTGCTTTCCTTCAAAATTTGTTGTGGTTTTTTTAATTGAAAAGCTGAAATTAGTCTGCCAAAACCTGAATATGGTTTGGGGTTTCCGAAGTGTGTGGCCAAATATTTGCTGCTTGTTGTGTTTGATTGTTTAAAGAAACAATAAAGAAATTCTGCTTAAAAAAAATCCAAAACTTTTGAACCACCTCAGCTTGTGACCAAACGCCTGAGCCCAGTCAGAGATTTTCCCAGGTTTCTGATACTCTGCTGGCTTCCTTGACTCATATCTGTCTCCATAACTTTGGGTTCATTTAGGTTAGAACATAAGAACAGCCATACTCGGTCAGACCAAAGGTCCATCCAGCCCAGTATCCTGTCTACCGACAATGGCCAATGCCAAGTACCCCAGAGGGAGTGAACCTAACAGGTAATGATCAAATGATCTCTCTCCTGCCATCCATCTCCATCCACCCTCTGACAAACAGAGGCTAGGGACACCATTCCTTACCCATCCTGGCTAATAGCCATTAATGGACTTAACCTCCATGCATTTATCTGTTTCCTAGAGACTGGCTCCATGGGGTCCCTCACAAACTGGAGACGGTTACTGTGGGTTTATCTTTAGTATAGCTTATGTACAAACTCCACGAACTGAGCATTTGAGCTTGTTCCAGAATCTGGGATGAGCCTATGTTGTGAAAACTGAAATGCTCAAAATAGCACATGCATGTAAATGGACACAGGGTGCTAAAATTAAATTAACCCAGGGGGTCTCAAACTGGGAGTCAGGACCCCTCAGGGGGTCACGAGGTTATTACTGGGGGTCGCGAGCTGCCAGCCTCCACCTCAAACCCCGCTTTGCCTCCAGCATTTATAATAGTGTTAAATATATAAAAAAGTGTTTTTAATTTATAAGGGGGGGTCGCACTCAGAGGTTTGCTATGTGAAAGAGGTCACCAGTACAAAAGTTTGAGAACCACTGAATTAACCCCTCTGAAGCCTCAGAGAATGCAAGGGGAGGGGCTCCCTTGGTAGGGTTGGGAAGGAGGTAGGTGGTGTAGGATATTGCTCTTCTCATGTGATCCCTCCCCCAGTGGCTAATTTTAAATGAAGCTACCCTCCCCTGACATGAATCTCCATATGGCACTGAAATTAAATATAGACTATAATTTGGCATTTGAGAAGTGAAAGGGATGGCAGCCATAATGGAAAAGCTAACAGCTTGGCTCTTCTGCAAGCCTCAAACTGCTGCATGAGCTTTAGGGTAGGGAAGGCTGTGCCTCCCAAACAGCCTGTCCCCGCCCCCTATCCAGCCCCCACCCACTTCCTGCCCCCCGACTGCCCGCCCCCCTCAGAATCCCCAACCCATCCTCCTCCTTGTCCCCTCACCGTCCCCCAGAGATCCCCCAACCACCATGCCGGGACCCCACCCCTGTCCCCTGACTGCCCAGAACCCTATCCACTTCCCCTCCAAGTCCTGACAGACCCCCGGAACGCCCACGATCCAACCCCCCCATTCCTGTCCCCTGACCGCCCCCCCAACCTCTGCCCCCTCCCTGCTCCTTATCCAACCCCCCGGCTCCGGTCTCTTATCCCCGGCTCCCCCCTCACCCGGAGCCTCAGCACGCCGCATCCAGGAGCATCCCTGGACAGCGCTACAGCATGGCTCCAGTGGGGCCTGAGCTCCTCCCTGCTCAGAGCCGCGTGGTAAGGGGGCGGGGCTGCGAGCTCCAGTGGGGCCTGAGCTCCTGCCGCTCGGCCCGGAGCTCGCAGCCCCTCCCCCTTACCACGCGGCTCCGAGCAGGGAGGAGCTCAGGCCCCGCCAGAGCCAGGGGCGCTCCTGGATGCGCTGAGGCTCCAGGAGAGGGGCAGAGGCGGGGTCGGGCCGGGGCCGGGGAGGGAGCCTCAGCCATTCTCGTGGGGGCCCCTGCGGAGCCCGAGGCCTGGGGCAAATTGACCCACTTGCGCCCCCCCCCCCCCCCGGCGGCCCTGCTCTCTACAGAGCCCCAAAATCCTCTGGGATCCAACCAGGAAAGGAGGATTCATAACACAAATTGAACAGGTTTATACTTGAACTGTACTATCTTTAGGGTGGGGCCATCTTTTTGTTATGTATGTGTCTACTACAAGGTGGCCCAAATCACTAAGAACGAACAGTGGTTTACGTAACTACTGAGTTTTTTTTCTATGACTAAAATAAAGCCTGAAGGAAACTCCAATGCAGAAATGTCAGTATCTTCCAGTTACTCTTTTTCAAGGGAAATAATTAGAAGCATTATATATATGGGCTTAATTCTTGATCTGCGCTCAGGGTTAACATTTGCAATACAGTTTGTGCATATTGCCATCCAGCTGAAGGAGAGGATGTACTGCTGCACATGGGTGATTAAGATGTTTTTTAATGAGTGTGGAGCTAAGCCCCAACAGGAAGACTTGGGAGTTGGTGACAAGACTAAAGATAGAAGCTGAAGGGTTTTTACAGTGCTGAAGCACAAATGGGATCTGACTCCTGCAATTGAGGAAATCAAGATAGCGTGCCACATCTATCAAAGCTATGGTGAACAAATAATTTTATCTTTCTCATTGCGTTCAACAGCAGTGTCTTAACTTTTTAGTCTCTACTTAATGTTACAAACTGAGGTTTGTTTCAGAATCAGGTGCACAATTAGTCTGAATGAATAATTATTTTATCAAAGTGATTTGTGTGTTGGTCAAATTACTTTAAGCCCTCAGTGTTTTTTGTTCACAGGATCAAGGTTTGCTGTTGAATAATTATTTGGGTACACTTCATTTTCTGTGTTACGGACTTAGTTCTTCAAAACTTTTGCATGTGCGGGCAATGATACATAAACATGTCTTTGAATATATTTAGTGCATTCTTTCAAACCTAATAAGAATTCTAGATATAATTTAGATCTGTCATAATTCCTTATAGACTGTAGAGATTGGAGACTGAACTCCAGCATATGGTATTGGTGGGTGAAGGATTTAATGTATATTTTCTGGCTAATAAACAGCTGTTTAATTTTATTTTTAAAATGTCCAAGAAGCTATGCACTTGGAAACTTCACAAATAATCCCACATTAATTTAGAAGAAAAGCTTCCAATTATAATGCTTTTTAAATGAAACCATTCTAATTAATATAAAACTAAGAGGAAATCTCCTTATAATGCTACAGATACAAAGTAAGGAAGCAAAACAAATGAAATATTATTTACATATGTGATCTCAGAAATATGGTATTTCTATCACAAGAGATGAGATCGTATATTTGAAGTTGCTTTTTATTTTCTGCGTAGTGGTGTTTTCATATATAATTCACCTGATTTGCAGTTTTCTATAACTCCCTTTGAAGACATCACGGAATTGCTCTCTCAAGATTTCCTTTTGTAAAACATTTGGAACTTTAGCCTCAGTCTTTGTGCACTACACACAAGGGCTGACTTTGCTATGCCAACTACCAGCTGTGGTATGAAGCTGGAAGTTTGTGATGGAAAACCAGCTCAGGGCACAGATGTTGGGAAATGGTAGCTAGAATTTTTCAGGGACACCCATGCATTTATATGCACATAACCCAGACCGAGTTAAGGGTCTTCAGACACCCCTTTCCCCAAGAGAGATGGTAATCTAAGTCTGAAAGATCACTGCATTGTTCACTGCTATCTCTTCCCTTTCTACTAGCTCATGATTTCAAAAAGCTGCAGAGTCTAGCTAGTAACTATATGGTCGTTATCTGAAAATAGAGCCACTGGAAAGACTTTTTCAAAGTGAGCCCACAGAACAAATACAGTAGTGTCATAAACAAAACTCTCCCCAAATTATGTTCTCCTTGAACCAATGAAACTGTGACCGGCCCCTTAGCATGCAGAGGGCTATTATGTATTTCATGTATAGCCACTCCTTGCTACTATTTATTTTGCATCCCTAATATACAAACACAGTACCATGTGAATCCTAGTAAGTCACACCATGTTTAGAGCAAGTTTTTTTTTCAAGGTTTTATTGGTAGGGCAATTTTAAAAATGCTTGCCCCAGAGGCCGGATTGTGGAATATACGTAGTGGCCTACACTGTGGAGCCACACTTCTCTGCATGAGCACCAGGAAGCAATATGATTCCTGCTGTTCCTTGGTGCACTAGGAGGGAGAGTAGGGCAGTTATTAAACCCCTTACAGCAGGAACTGAATCTGGAGAGTGATAAGCCATTTGGATTTATTGTGGGGACAGCAAGACCAGTCTACTCACAGAGAGGATGTTGTGGGTAGCTGTGCCTCATCAGCTTCTATCTGCAGAGAATAGCCATAGACAAGGAACCTGCTCCTTTAAGTGACTGACTGTGCTGGGAAAGTTGCCCAGGGAAACTACTTCCCCCATTGGACTAAAATTTTGGGAAGGGGAAGATAACATAATTCCCTCTGTCCCTATGTTGCTTTTCATGTATGTGCATACACAGAGCTAACAAACATTTATGGATATCTGTGAGCACAATGCTTTTATTTTAAAAATCTGACAAATACTGGTAAATGTATGTGTGTGGGGGATGGGAAGTATTATTTTACTGAAGTGTGGGCCCACAAACACTGACTGTCCCTTCAAGTAACCAAACTCCTAAGCACTCCAAAGAAAGTTAAGAAGTACTAAGCAATACTAGACCTAAATATCCATGTCTCCTAAATTGATATGCAAACTTTGGTGGTGCCAACAACAGCTGCCTTATTAAAGCTATTTTGATGATCTATTAAGGGCTCAGTGTCTTAACCCCTTTTCTGGATCATCTTTCCATGGTCAATCTCACTGAAGAGATCAGTGCTAGCTAGTAATGAGAGTTTTTTTCCAAAAGGTTTAGGGATGCAACTTGTTTTGAATTCTTATCTGTACTTTCCAGACTTTTTGAGTTTGCAAAATTGGACAAAAACATTTAAAGAACTTTCCCCCCCCCCCGCCCCAATAGATTTCCAGTACTTCCAGCTTCTGGTTGGGACAGACATACTGAGAGTGCAATACTTTGAAGTGATTGATCATTTCTAGTCTTGGCCAAACCCAAGAATTGTAGCTGTGTGCAATAGAATTTATTTTTGTACAATTTTTCAACTTTTTTTTGGAAACTCAGAAAAGTGAATTTTGTGTTTTGAATAAACAGTTCAGATTTCTCTCTCTCTCTTTTTTTTTTTTTTTTTTTTTTTTTTTTTACCTGTAACTTTTTGCCTATTAGCCTTGGGGCACTAAAGCCTGGCATTTGACAAAAAGATCTAACAGAATGGTCAGTGATTGTGAATTGGGTTCTAACTCATTTTCTTTTTACCTTTTATCCTGCAATATCTGCCCTCTGGTGCATTGTTGCTTAAATGCCTTAATTGTTTTGGGATATGTCTTGTATCACCCTCAGTTCTCTAGGCAAGTCTATGACTGCTTAATTAAGTCTATTTCTAATTGTTCACAACCCATTGAGAATAAAAACTGACTGTGTCCACTTTTGGAGCTAAGTGCTTGTTTACATCAAGATTATATCTGACTGAAACATAACTAACATGGGAAAGCATTGTTAATCCTTTTTGATCTAAGCAGCTAGCCAAAAATTTGGGATCTAATAGGTTGTCCCGATTAGGAGGAGAAATTGATGACAGTCAGGTATTTCTTCTATGCAGTTTTTTTATTTACAAAATTGAACAAAGTGCTGTGTCTATGAACACAGAAATAATCAAATAACAGAAAACAAGTTCTTTTGTTCACAGTGCCAAGAACACTTTTTTCAATCTGCACCCCTCTTTCCCAGGTTTCCACGGTCAGCCATTGTGCTTTCAGCTGCTCCTTCAGGCTGTCTGTTTCTCTCTCTGGTTAGGTGTGTTCTGCCTTTTTTTATACAAACACACACTCTTACCCAAAACAATACTCAGTGAAGTTCCTCTGTCCACTCAGTCCAAAACTCCTGTGTAGGTTCACAAGGCCTTTTGTCTTAACAGTGCGGGTGGGTGGGGTGGGGTTGGGGTTTTTTGATTAACCTATCCTGACAGTTATGTGAATTGAAGGGTGCATTTACATGCTGTCTCAAAGAGGTTTGTGATCCATGCATATGAGTACCTCTTTGCATAACAATGTCTTTTGGCTTTGGACACTGCAGTAAAAATTCCCTGAACATGTGAACGATTTGATTTTGATGTGGCACAATTTATTCAAGGTTTTCATTAGGATTTCATTATCAGAATGTACCAGGACAGACATCTAACCTGTAACTGCAGTAAGTAATGGTGGGTGGGTAGGTGGAGAAGGGGAGAGATGGGAGAAAATTCTAGGGAATAATTTGAGCAAAGTGCATAGGGATTTAAATGTAGGACCAGCATAAATTGGAATTATATAGCTAAATCCCTGCACTGAAAATCGCATGCACTTGTAGATTCTTAACAGCAGACTGCTCCTAATTTGGCTGGTTAACTCTGTTGGTAATAGTCCTATAAATGAGCACCAAACAATTGGAAATACTGGGCCCAGTTCACTACTATGTTACACCACGGTGTCTCCACTGACTTCCCACTGGCACAAAACTGGTGCAAGTGAGTTGGGAATCAGGCCTGGGTGCCTACCATGTTGACACCATATTATAATGCTGAAGGTCTTGTTGGCCTTCATATCCTCCTTCAGTTTGTTTGACAGCCTGATGAATTGGTGGGTTTGTTTGTTTTTCTGTTTAGCACAGTGCTTTTCCTAGTGAGGTAAATAACAGGAGGCCTAATATAAATTTCACATGTCTTTAGTGTGATTGTTTAGGGCTATGGTGAATTCTCCACATTAAGGGTATTTATTGACACTTATTCTTGGGTAAACCAAATTCCACTCTCAAGCATCCCCATATCTCCTCTCCCCACCCTCACAAAACAATTAATAAACAAATCAGCCTTACTGTCAGTCCTCCTTTATTCTAGTTTATTGGAACCTCAAATTCCCATGCAGTTTCTTTAAAACTTGTAATGGTTCTCCATAACTTCTAATCTGAGTTGGTCTTTTTTAGAGTAGTTTCTATGTTCCACATAGTTCTGCATTGACCACTGCAAGAATGTCAGAATGGCTTCCAAAGAGCTGTATATTGAATGCAATGTTCAAAGGGCATTGCTTTATACAATTAAAATTGGTTATTTTGTAAGAAACATAGAAATGAAGAGTTTTTCCTCTGAATTATTTTCAGGAGTCTTGTAGTTTAAGGTTGAGGAAATGATGCTGATTGTGCTGATGATAGAAATACAATAATGATCAAGCCATTATATTTATGCCTGAATCCTTTTAGCTGTTAATAGGAAATTCTTGCTCTTATATATATATTTTTCTCTGAATATTTTCTTGTCCATTGAATATCCACAATATGTAGTTTTGAAATTTATGGGTTTTTGTGTGTGCACACGCATCATTATGGAATTTCCCCATATTCGCATGGCTAACCTAGAACGTCTTTTCTTGCAACACACAAATAATTTGCGACAAGGAGTCCTGTGGCACCTTATAGACTAACAGACGTATTGGAGCATAAGCTTTCGTGGGTGAATACCCACTTCGTCAGACGTATGTGTCTGATGAAGTGGGTATTCACCCATGAAAGCTTATGTTCCAATATGTCTGTTAGTCTATAAGGTGCCACAGGATTCTTTGTTGCTTTTTACAGAACCAGACTAACACGGCTACCCCCTGATACTTGATAAATAATTTGGTTATTACAGAAGATATTTTTACTCTTACAGTGACTTCTGAATCTTTAGTGCATTAGGAATCTTATTTGTCCCCCTACCCCCACCTTCTTTGTTCCTCTTGATTAAGAATATTGGTATAATGTGTTCCATACATCCTTCAGCATGTGGGTAGAAAAACTCCTTTCTTAGAACTCCAACTAAGACACCATTGTGTCCAACACCTGGTAGCCAGAAGTCTCTCCTTTTCATTGCAACTCTGCATATGCCTCACTTACTCTAGCCTGAAAACCCACTTGCCCCAAGCCACACCTTTCCCCACTGTATGGTGTCTCTTGTTTTCAGTGCCAACCCAAACCAGGTGGAAAGCTTGTGGATTTTGCATTCAGATACTAGTGCTTGTGCCCTGCCAAGTATCCTTTGTGATATGGCTGGGGATACAAAGTCAGTGTGACTCAGAGCTGTTACAACTGTTTCAATAGCCAGAGAGGAGGAATGATGATGTGGACAAGTCACTGTACTGAGACTGAAGAGATTGGGGTTCAGTTCTCAACTTTTGCCACCGGCTTCCTCAGGGCCAGCCCACAACATTTTGGCACCTGAGGCGGGAGGCTCAAATGACGTCCCCATGCTCCCTCGCTTGGGCCAAAACTTTGAAAGGTCTCAACTCTGCCTTCTTCCTGTTCTACTCCTCTCATGGTACTGCTCTGCTACCTACCCCAATAAAGGAGAACTAACAACTTAAAATGCCTTGTTCAAAAATGTTAAGTAACACTTACATTTGCTGTTCAGGCGTTTGAAAGTTAACTTTTCTTGTCTGCATAGTAAACACTGGCATTTTTATCTGCTTGAATAATCAAAGTGGTGCTTTCCATGCCTTCTTGGTTGCAAAGATTTGAACTGCTTCCTGAAGGTCCACAGTCTGAGCCAGCTCATGCTCTATTGAGATGGTTGCAAGGCCGACCAGCCTCTCCTGTGTCATTGTGGAGCATAGATGTGTTTTTATTAACTTCAGCTTGGAGAGGCTGCGTTCTCCACTGGCAACTGTTACAGGAAGTGTTATAAGTATGCGCAGAGCAACAAAAGTATTTGGAAAGAGGGTGGTCATCTTATTTGTGCACATATATTACAGAACAGCCTTTGGAGTTGATCCTGCTGAAATGTATCTTGAAAGGGCTTTCAGTTCATCACCTAAATCACTCACATCAATATCGCGCATGTCATCATGTGTCAACACTGTCTATAGTGCCCTGTATTGCTGGTGTAGGTGGTCTTCAGGTATAGTGAGGAGTTTTGGAATATCATACAACATCCCAAATATACTGCTGAGTTCCTTCAGCTGCATGAAACATTCTTCCACTGACTGTTTTGCACAATCTAGCACCCAGTTAAAGAATTCAACTTTGAATTGTTGTTTGGGGTCTCTTATGGGATTATCCCGTGCCTCGTAATCAAAACGTTGTCTTCTTCAGTGACTCATGTATTCTTGAATGGGTGGGGAAATAACTTCAGTGTGAAGTTCCTCTGCAGAATGTTTTGAAATCCCTCATCTGACCGGTAAGACTGTAGGTATGACTTTGCTTTGTCCAGTTGTTCCTTTGCTCCAGATATATCAAGGTCAACACCTTGGAGTCTCTTGCTTACAACATTTATTTCAAACAGTATGTCCTGCCACAACACTAAACCACATGGAAATTTGAAATTATGTATGTTTCTGGTGATTCCATTTCCCTCTGCCACTGTTCTCCCACAAACAGTTCCTGTCATAGCATTACCCTCCATAATGGCAACTATGGCATCATCTATCTTCCCAATTTGGTGTTTGATAGACTTTATCGCCTCCACTCGACTTTCCAATTGTGTGGCACTCAGTAGTTTCAGTGTGAGAGAGGATGTTCCCAGATGTTGCTTCAAAATTTTCCATCGATGAGTTGATGCAGAGAAAAATACATAGATGCTTTGAATTACAATAAAAAATTCAGCAGCCTCACTAGAAGATGATGCTTCATCACTGACCACAAAGTTCAGTGAATGAGAACTGCATGAGACAAAAAAAGGCTGAGGGTTTAACTCTCGGATCCATGTCTACACTCCTCTGTTCTTTCCTCTCATGTTGGCACCATTATCGTAGCCCTGACCTCTCATGTCAGCTATTGCAATTCCCGTATCTTCCAGCTTTTTAAGAAGCACATTTGTCATACCAGCTCCTGTAGTATCATCAATGTCAATACATTCTAGAAAATGCTCTCTGACAGTCACCATTGCAGGGACATTTTCACTAGGTTCTGTTGTTGTTACAAAACGCACCCTTAAAGTCATTTGTTCTGTATGGCTGATGTCAGGTGTGCAGTCCAGAGTAACAGAGTAATATCTTGCTGACTTCAGATCTGCCATAATCTTCTGTTTGACTTTTGTTGCCAATAACGATATGATCTCATTTTGAATTGTTTTTCCAAGGTAGTGGTGTGTGTACATTTCTTGGGTGGTGACTTTTTTCTTAGATGCTCCTGGAATACAGCATCAAACTCAGCAATCAGCTCTACAATTTTAAGGAAGTTTCCATTGTTTGGCACATACAGCTGATCTGAAGAGCCACGCAGTGCTAGGTTTTGGGTAGCAAACATTCTCACAATGGCAATGAGCCTTTTCAGAACATTTTGCCAGTAAAGAGACTCTGATGCAATCTTCTCTTGATGCTGATCATCTATGGTAGCCTTTAACCTTAGTCTCATCTCAAGCTCTTTCCACCTATGGAAGCTAGCCAGATTTTTCCAGTCCTTCGTTCCTGTAGAACCCAATGTGGCTGGAACATTAGACTGGAAGAGTTTGCAACAAAAACAGGATGCAGCATTCTGGGTTTTTGAGTACATAAGCCATGGCTTCTCCACTTTGTCACCATTGGGGATTTCACGCCAGTAATGTGTTGGATGGAAACATCTATTTTCATTGTCTTTGGGGAACATGAAATTTTTCACTTGCTGTGGTCCATGCAGTACAAGGAAGTCCCTCAGGCTACTGCTCAAGTGGGTCCACAGTCCTGGATTATCTAGATTTAAGGAACTAAACTCAGCAACAGCTGTTTCTTGTGCCTCCACCACACTCTTCTCGGATCTACACTTTTCTTCAGGAATGTGCATGGTTACATCCATTTGAGATGGAGATATGGATGCTGCAGTAGCTGCCAGGTCACCTGCACTCTGACTAACTGGAAGATCAGGCATCTCCTCACCACTCACATCCTCACTGGGGCCGGAAGGCTCACCGTGAACATTTGTGTCTATGTATCTCAGGAGAGCTCCTTCCTTCTTAGATAGAAAAGCTTCCTTTGACTGCTGGTCTGTGCCAGCTATAGTGGCTCTCAAAAGTCAATTGAAGGGGACAAATAAGCAGGCTGGTAGCAGGGCCTGAGTGAGGGAAGATATTAGCGTCTTAAGGGCCTAACTGGCTCCTACTACTTCAGTTGATTGCCTGTTGTCCTCAAGTGGGTTCAGGGAAGCAGCAGGAAACAGGAAGCTCCCTGAGAAGCTGGTGTTAATCAGTCCAGGCTCCTGGGGGTGCTAGAGAGGTACATAAGAGGCTCCTCCTCCTCCTCTCTCTCCCTGCAGCGCCTGCTGCTTTCTGTTATTCCCTCTCACCTTTTCGCCTGCCTGCCTGTTATGTCTTTTGTGCTCTCCTTCCTCCAGCACAGCACTCCACCATCTCTGTGCATCTAGAGCAGAGAGAATACCTATGCACCAGCAGCAGACACAATTTTCTACACTCTGGGTCCTAGTGGCACCCCCCCCCCCACAGTCTGGCACCTGACATGGCCGCCTCAGTTCGCCTCATGGTAAGGCCAGCCTTGGTTCCTTCGTGACCTTAATTTCTCAGTTCTCCATCTGTAAAATGAGGATGATAACGCTTCCTTTATCTCGTATCTACTTAGCCTGTAAGCTCTTTGGGGCAGAAACTGTCTCTTACTATATGATTGTACATGCAGTGGAGCCCTGATCTTGATTGGGACTTCCAAGTACTATGCTAATATTACCACCATGTTTTGCTGATCACTCTGGTTCCCAGTGAATAAATGTCTATTATTGAACCATACTTGGCACTAATCATGGTCTCAAGGATGAAACCAAGGGAGTGATCTTACAGAGACTGAATTAACACCTCAACCTGGCCTTAATCCTTCCAGGTCAGGATCGTGTGGGGGAAGCTTGGACTAATGTCTGTGTTGTACCTGTTGGGTGGATAAATCAAAGATGTTACTGTCCAGTGATGTTAATCTGGCTCCTGTTATGATTAACTAAATTCATATAAAATTAAACAAAGGAAAGAAAGAGAACATGAACATGAGGCTTAGAACAAGCAGTAGCAGCATATGTATGTAGTATTCATTTTGAATACCACTTAAACAGATACTGTCAAACTACAATCTGTGATGGGCTATTTTTTTCCTTACAAAACCCACAGTATCCTTAGAATGACTTTTAATACCAGTCCAGTTGGTTGCTGATTAATTGTACCTAAAATGGACAAAAATTATCCTCTATCATGGTAGTAATGTTTTACCTAACTTAGAAACATTTGTGTTGTAACCACTATGTGGATCCCTTCATACTGCTTTAATATAGCTTATATCCACACAAATTTGCACCCAAGGGTGTTCAGACTTTCCAAATACCATTTGGATTAGACTTGCTGTGAGCATGTGGACTTCCAGTTTCCACTAGTGTAGATGGGGAATGCTGCTGTAGTAGCCCTAACAGTGCAAATTGCCCTTCATCTCACAGTGGTCAGGCTGGCCGGAAGCCACCTATCTGTGCTGATAGCACTGCACACACAATGGAGTATAATAGTGCATTATTTTCATAGTTACCAACTTCTTATTCTAATAATATCTAGTTCTTCTACTTCCAGCTGATTCTCTTACCAGCATGTCCGAAAGGAGATCCTACACAGGTTCTGGGAGCTGGCCTGAGGATTGATGTGTAGGCTCTGGTATTCATATGGGTAAAAGAGGCTAGCCCTGGATATCCTAATGGGCATATGGAATAATTGATATATAACTAGGTAGTAAAGTGACTGTCAGAGAAAAGTAGCACCCAGAGTGGCTAAAAGTGAAAGTCTACTGTAATAAGGCCTCAGACAACCATAAGTCCAGCTTGGATTGGAAACTTGCCCTATGATGAGCTGGCCCAAATTCTTGAGACTCCTTCCCCCAATGTGCTACTAAAGAGGCAGAATAGGTTTTTGGCTTAATTATGGGGTCCTAATAGGAGGAAAGCAGGAGTTCTGAGAACCAGGTACATCAGTGGGATGAAGAGCTGAACACATTACCAGCAATTCAGGATCTCCTTAGGGGATAACAGCTGTGATAACAGAAGTTTAGCTAATTTGGCAGGAGGAGGAATTGGGGAATGAGATGCCTTCTCCAGCAAGTATAGAGCATTTTAAATATAAAATGTACCAATGGGGGGCTGATTTCCTCAGTTCAGGAGCTGGAGGAAGACTCTTCTGGGTTCCTGTAAATGCTGCATTTATTGAGTGGTCCGCAGGTTTACTCTGTGTTTCTGCTTAGTGAACCTTTTAGGAAAATGTAGATACACCGTGGTGATGCTTTCAATAATATAAGAGGATTTGTAAAGAATGTAATATTTTTTTTAAACAGAAACATTTTAAACCTTTTTTAAGTGTAATTTGAGAAGCAATCTGTGATGTTCTGGTTTGTTTGATCTCATTTGGTTCCGCCTTCATTTTTGGAAGCCAATCACAGACCAGGATGAAGCTCTGCATCATTGCAGAATTGTCTGCAGACAATTCTTCCTGCGACTGTATTTGGCTTCTCTCTGAGCAATGGAGATGTTGACTTTGAATTTGTCTCTGGGCTGCTGAACTGTTTCAGCTGCTTATACATCAGTTCAGTTTTCTGATCCTCCAAGGAACCTTTGTTTTCCCTCTTCCTCCCACATAATGCCTTCTGATTCATGAGAACTCCTGCAGTGTTATACATTGGAGAATATACTGTCCATACCAAACATTTTACAATGTTCCTTTACATTTCTCTCCAGTTCAGTTTCTTAAAGAATTGCATGATCTGGCCCTGAAGCCACCCACATTTTCATACACACTGTACATATCAGGGCTCTATTTTGAAGCAAGAATCAAATCCACATCCTTTGCCACATACTGAAATTCTATTTTTTCTTAGCCAGCATGCATGTTTCCTATATTTTGGTGAATTGTCAGCCCGTAGATGTTACTTAGATTTTGCTATTCTTTAAAAGAGTTTATTTGAAAAATATGTTAACTGAAAATGAACATGCTAAACTAAT
The DNA here is from genome assembly GCF_028017835.1 of Emys orbicularis. Taxonomy (NCBI): domain Eukaryota; kingdom Metazoa; phylum Chordata; order Testudines; family Emydidae; genus Emys; species Emys orbicularis. The sequence continues at coordinate 29,924,941 of NC_088687.1, read as the reverse complement.
CAAGCAATGCAAATGTGGTTCAACAAGACTGCTTTTTAAATGAATCATGCTTACTCAAATGTACAAATAAAAAAATTTGTTTCAGTAACAATCTAGAAACTAGCTTGTGTGGAACAAATAAGGTCTGTAATTACCGGAATTCACAGAATCTGCTTTACAATTCACCTTTCTACTGAAGAAATTATAAACTAACTCAAGGTCTCGTTGGAGTCCTGTCTGGCTAAGATGAGCCTCTGACATCCATTCAGGGTTTTTCTGCCTTATCCCAAGTGATCATAGAACTGTTTGCTTGTGCAGACATTAGACATAAAGTTATCTTATAAGGGATGCTAATAAGCAAATCCCATATGGATTTCTGCACTTTTTCTCTCTGGCTTCTTCTTCTTCTTTATTATATTATATTATATTTATTTTATTAGTTAAGAAGTACATCTATTTTAGTAGTTAAGATTAATGTAAACTAACTGAGCTTCTTTGGTGGAGAATATCATGTCCCAGACAATAAGCTGATATTGAATATTTGTACATATTCTTTATTTTTCCTCTTCTCTACTTATGATGCTTCATCACCCTATTTATAAACAGTGAGGATAAAAATAGGGCCAAATTTTGTTACACCTGTACAACCCATTCATGTCAATTTAAAATCGGACAGCATAAGCCTAACTAAGAGCAGAATTTGGCCCATAGATAGTATCCAGCTACCTGCCATTTTGTGCATTCTGCTTTTACCAGTGCAGTGGGTAATAAGGATTTGGTATGTTGCTATTTATCTTGGATTGTAAATAGGACCAGATTAAGGCACAGGCACTATAGGCCTATGACTATGGCCCCAGCTCTAAAGTCATGTGATGACATCAAACATTCCACTTTCACTTAAGAACCCCCAAACTTACCAGTCCTGCTTGGTTACAAAGAAAAGCTTGAAAATGTGGCCTGAGTATAAACTATGCAGTGATGTCTGCTTGAGTAGAGGCAGTATGAAATGTAGCTCTGATAGGTATGAACTGCCCTACACGTCTCTCTAGGGTGTTAACTCCAAGAACCCACTGATCTGGGAAGCCTGGCCAACACCATCCCAACAGAAGATTTGGAGTATGATGGGAGGAGGCCTGCCCCACTCAAGCAAACATACCCTGGCTTCTGGGGATGGGGTTAGTACTGGGGGGGCTTCCTTGCTACCACCCTTCCAGGAAGCAGAGGGGACCTCTACTGCCATCCTTGCAACTGCCAAGGGTCCGGGAATCCCATCTTGTGGTGGTCATAGTACCCTGGATTGATTTAATCTGGCCCTAACTGTAACCACTTTCAGGAAAGGTCCATGTTGCATAATCGCACTTCTATCCTGACTGGGCTTCTGAGTGCTTGTCCTGCAATATAAAAGCAATTAGTGATATTTTCCCCAATATGATGTGTGAGGAAAAAAGTTATTTCTATGTGGTCTGAGATGCAAGATATTTCAGTACTTCAAGAGCAATCATTTCATATGTCTGAAAGCAAAAAGGCATGCTTCCAACTGGCAGATTTTTGCCAGTACTTCAAACTCCCACTGAATAGCTAATTCACATGTGAAGTTCTTAATCAGACTCCACTTATCCGGAAAACCAGACAGTACAGTAACATTTGAAAATACTGAGTAATGTATGGTTTCTAGATACATAATTCATTAGTCCATTCCTAATTAATTGAATAACCTCATGAAACTCAGCAACCTCGATGGGAGTTTTGCCTGATGAAAGTCTAAGAAACTACTGTGGGGTAGTGCTTAGAGTTCATGGCTTGCTCAAGACCACATGGCAAATTAGAACCTAGGAATCCTAATTTACAAGTCCCAATCTTTTGCTCTAGTAATAGTATATGCAAGACTGATTCCAACCTCTCTTGTACCAGTTTTACCACTGTGTAACTCCACTATAGTGTGTATGGTAACACCCATTGTTTCATGTTCTCTCTCTCTCTCTCTCTCTCTCTGTGTGTGTGTGTGTATATATATATATATATATATATATATATATATATATATATATATATATATATATATTCCTACTGTATTTTCCACTGCATGCATCCGATGAAGTGGGCTGTAGCCCACGAAAGCTTATGCTCAAATAAATTTGTAAGTCTCTAAGGTGCCACAAGTACTCCTGTTCTTTTTACTGAATTCAGTGGAGCTGTTCTAGATTTGCACTGGTGTAATAAAGAGCAGAATCTAACCCCATATGTGCAGACTTACAGTTCCAAGCATTTCAAGTGAAACAATCTGTTGGACTTTCATGTCCACTGCCATTAGCAGTATTATATAATAGCTGATGAAGTCACTGGGACAAAATGCCCATGAACTATATTTCTAAATTATGGATGATAAACAGGCTAAGCGATGTCATCTTTTTCTCTATCCATATCAATTGTTTCAGGCCAATTCATGGACATACACTCTTCAATAATGCTTCTGTCATCATGCTGTGGATTTGGCCAAAAGATAAATATATAGTGCCAGACTCTGATCTCAGTTATAATGAAGTAAATCAGGTGAAACAACACTGAAATAAATGGAATTATTCTGGATTATTTATGATGGTATAAATGAGAGCAGAATCTAGCCCTTTGTCTTTGTGGGTTGGCAAAGAGATAACTGTTAGCAAAAGATGTGTAACTGAATAACTTTTCAAGAGATTGCACCTTTTTTCCATTTTGAAATATTGCCATTTCCTATAATTTATTAATTTGACTAACTTTGTCAATTGTGAGGAAGATGTTACACTTTATAAAATGTTGGAGGCAGAAAATTTTTGAACTTCAGCATTTGTCAGTTGTAATGGGGGAATTTTTATTTTTGTGCCACAATGCTATAAATATTTTACATTACACACAGACTTCCAATGTTGGCTTGATATTGTCTAATAGGGGAATCTTCATGATCTGTTATCAAGAAGTCTTTTATAAGGAAAACAAACAAAGATGAATGTCAAAAAAATGCAGAATGCGGCATATAAACTTCAGTGTTAAACTGATACCTTTTTAAAAAATGTACATAAATACACATTTTATTCTTGGAACAGGACTGATTTCTGCTTTATTCCTGGCCAATAGATGAGCTCAAGTTCTATACAAGTGTGGTGGACTCAAGGGATTTACACAGCAGCATAAAAGCATTTTATTGTGCACTCCAGGGCTGTCATCCACAGCTAGCTAACAAATATGATAGATTTTTAATATAATCCACCATGTCCTTGCCAGTGCTCCTTGTATGTTACGTCATCTTGCTTTGGGCCAAGAGTTTGTTTTCCCCAGATGGCCATCAAAAAGCTGCTGACAGGCCTTCTGACTGAGAAACTGTAGAACAGCAATCTCCCAATTCATTTACTACTACCGACAAAGAGAGAGCTGTTGATATCCTGATGCGAAAGCACTCTATCAGGCATTACATAGTGTCTGTGCTCTCAGCATGTTTTGGGCGTGATAAGTCATAGCACATGCTTTTTCACATCTTTCTGCCTTTCACTGCAGGGTAGAGTTTCTTGGAGTTGAAATTGGGGTAACAGAAAAGATGTAAAAAGCCAAGTGTGACATCATCAGCAACTGGTAGCAGTCATAAAACCATAAATAATATTTTGTAGACTTATGTTAAAAAAAAAAAAAGTCTTCCAAGATTGTAGACCATAATTCTTCTGGTCTAAACTTTAGCTCTGTTATGTAATCTAAGGTATCTGTACTTCTGAAATTGATATCCAACAATTCTATTAATATTTAGGGAGAATGTTTTTTCCCCAGCTATAGAAAAAGGTAGGACAGTCTGCTGATACATAAATAAAATATCCCCCAGCCAATAAATATTATCTCAGTCTAACCTGGGTTGATTCTCAAGCAAGAAGCCCTCACGCGTGTCCCAATCTCTTTTAGATACTGGATAAATCACTCCACTATCCAGTGGAGTTGGAAGAGAAAGAGTTACATACAGCTTTACGTAAGTGTAATCAATGAAACTTTAGGACACAGTATGTGAATTGCGCCACCGTGAATTGAGCATAATAGTTGGATCAAGATGAAACGTCACACACAGGGATACTCTTTGTGTGCCTCACCTTCAGATTAGAGAGCAGCTGAAGCAATCTGGTCCATTTTATGAAAATTAAATGCAGCTGTCAGGCTCCTGGCAACTTGTTAATGCAATCTTCAGTTAGAGAAAGTTTGGATGTCCCTGCTTTATAATATCACTGCCAATATTTATTTATTTATTTTGTTTATTTAAAACAAACCTACATAAGTGACTTTTTGTAACTTTATTAACTTTTTTAAAAGGTGAACTGTATGGTGCATTTTCCCTCATTTTATCCAATCTACTAATAGATTAAAAGTAATCACAAGAAATTAAAATAATTACAGTTTGTCTTCTCTGAATGACTGATTCAGCAGAAAATATTAATGGCCACTCTAACGTGCAGCAAGAGGTTGGATAGTCACTCTGGCATAAGTAATGAATAGTCCTTCCTCTGGGAAACTGACCACTTTATTCATTAGGCAGTTTAAAGTGTGATCACAGGCTACACACTTCAGTTTTCAGCGAGCACAAGTAATTCAACTGTGAACTCCAAGCCAGAGGCAAATCCTAATGCCTGAGTCCAAGCTGGATTTAAACTCTAAAAACAAACTAATAAAAACACTCAAACATAGTTTGTCTAATGTCCAGGAAACGCTTCTCAAAATCTGTTAATAAATACCAATAATATTTAGTGCCTTTCATCTGAGGATCTCAAAGCACTTTACAAAGTGAATTAATTAAACCTCACAACAATCTTGTGAGGAAGGTGGCATATCCAGTATCTGGTACCCCTGTAAAATACACAGGCTAGTAGAGTTGTGATATTGGCAGTAGTTCCATGTCTTTCCTCTTAATGTCCTTTCTCCCCTCCTCTCTCAGTGGAATTTTGATATCAGAAAAAACCCTTTCTGGATAGAATAATTATGATAATGGAAGTAAGACATAGGTGACAGAGATAAAGGAGAATGCCAGACACAAACAAGGCCATCATATTGTGATGGATCCATGGAGGCTGACTAACCCACAGTCACACCTGAGCCAGTGACAGAGCAACCCAGGAGTCCTGACTCTTACTCTTGTCTCTGACTACTAAAAACCACTTCCTTTTTGCCATCAGTTTTGTCTGTTAACCTTGGCTCTATCGGCCATTTTGTGCTTCAAATTCTGGTTCAGTTTACAACCAAAGTGTAGTTATTAAAGAAATGTCAAAGGGACTTTCAGAGCATGAACAAGTAATCTTCTTTCCTCCTGCCCTCTGTTACATTTTCAAAGTGCCACATGTGATTTTCGTCATTCAAACTCATCTTAAATTTAACTGGTGCAGTAGGGATTAAAAACATAAAGTAATACATTGGAAATGTATCCTCTGTTGTTGTCTTCAGCTGCCCCATGTCTTCTGTGGGACAATCAATATGAGAATGGTGATATATGATGTAATCTTCCAAAGTAATTGACTCAAGGATGTCCTCAGAGTTTTTGCAGACTGGCCACCACAGATCCAAATCTTAAAAAATTGGTATATCTAATTTAAATAGTCCAGATGGAAATGAAATAAAATATAAGTTTTTCCTTTTGCTGTCAGGCTGATAGTTTGTTGTATGGAAATACGTTTGAAAAATATTAGTACAAAAAACTATTCTTTCAGATTGGAGTAATTATATTTTGAAAAAATTCCCTCTCAAATGTCCCAAATTCTTATGTTTGTAAATCAGCCAACAATTAATGTTCACAAAGATAACATGAAAATGTAGCCTGTTTCTTTACCATTGTAGCATAAAGTCAGGCAGGGAGGTGGCTGGGGAAGGTCTCCGCAGAAGCTGTACAGTGAATTAGAGAGATATTTGTTTTCCTTATTCTAATAAAGTTTCTTGTTCAGGGTTAGAATAGGGATAGTTCCATTGATTCTTAATTACCACATGACAAATAATGTGATGCCTCTAACTACAGACATATCTTAGATAAAAAGTGTTGGCTTGAAGATTTGCCGTGCAGAGTTGTGTGTAATTGAAGATTGAAAACTTATTTGTGTGCTGTGTTCCTTATTGAAAATGGGATTGTTTTGGAAGTGTAGTGCATGGTAGACCAAAACGTACACTGTTTGTCATGCAAGGACGTTTTTTCTCTCTACCTTACTTATTGCAGAGAGCAGCTGAAATGATAAACACTGTACTGAGTTTGTAAGATTGGCAAACAACACATTAAATTCACAACGTTATATGGACAACATCTTTTGTTCCTTGAAAAGAAGTCTATTATTCCTGGGTGGTCGCTGTAGAGATAGCTTCAAGCATACAAAATATAAAAACTATGCATGAAATATGCCAGTATATTAAATTAACATCCTGTAAAAGCTCCCTTTTTAAAATCCAGATGCTTATATTGCTTTTGACAGACTCTAGGCGGTAAAGTTTTAACTTTAAAGAAGGGGCTTTCTGTTTCTGTTTTCAAGTTAAAAATAATGAAAGGAAAACACACTGAAATTCCCACATTATTAAATAAAACATTTAAGTGGCCAGGGGCCAATCATTGTCACGCCATGAACAAATGCCTTACGGTAATATGTTCCATAACTGTTTGCTAAAAACTACCAATTTTAACACATTTGCACATGATTAGACACAATAAAAAGTTACTTATTGAAGCCAGTGTCACACTAATGTTACTCCCGCCCAGGGGGAGGGAAACTTCATTTTAAACCTGAACGAGAGAGGTAGTGTGAAATAAGCTCCATGCTGTGAAAACAAATCATAAATACAGCCACCAAATGGTTGATTCTGTTCTTATGGTCAGGAGTTCATTGCCACTGTGTGACCACATCACCGGGGAACAGGAGTAAAAGAACGGTCAACAATGGGGACTTGGCTGAGTGAGTGACCAATTCAAACAGAAGCTATCCAAGATCAGTACTTAAAAGATCATCTTAAAATACCTATTTTGTCAAAATACCAAATTTTACCAAAACAATGCATTTGATAAGGATTAGGTTTTAATTTTATTCTTCATCCCTTTCTTAACAATATTAGGGAAGGCGAGGGACTTGTGTGTGTGTGTGTGTGTGTGTGTGCATAGCGATATAGATATATAGTTATCATGTGTTTGTTTCATTGTATTTTGAATTGCTACAATATAACCAAGACAAAATCTATCTACTTATTGTAAGAGAAAATTTTAGCTCCACCCCCACACACTTTGCTGACTGAGGGAAACAAAATATGAAACACTTATTCAAAGTGTAATTCATTTGGATTAAGGGTAAGTATTCATTTGATTACAAAACTTTTCTACTTAAATCTTCAAAGTTGAGTGTATAGCAGTATTATATGGCCCTAAATATATATGCTACAGATCTCCACAATTTGGTTTTACTTATTGTTTGAGAGACTTCTGATTAATAATCTACCGGTATGTTTCAGTTCTCCAAAGCAGGGGTGGCTCTCCACGTGCACGCATCCTCCATGTTCATGTGAGAACAACTATCAAAACAGGTTTTATTTAATCAAAAGTATAGGTATAATCATCACAAACACCAAGGATCACATTAGGAAATGGTGGATATGGAGGGAAAGTATTGATCATAAGTTAATGGTAACTTTAGCAGATCTCATTTGCACTCTTTGGCATCTGCATATATATAGTCACAAAAGTGTTTCTGGATACTTGTGATTTTACACATCTCTCAGCTATAGTAAACCTGAGAAGTGCATGGAAACATTATATAGCTTTGAGAAACACCTTGGGGTTTTTGGACCCATAAAGTAATTCATGCATTATAATTAGGGATGAAGAGTTTGCTTTGAAAAAAGAACCCCTGGAACCTTTCCCTATCTAAGGAACTGAACCAAACTCGGAACATTTTTGAGGTTTGAAAATACTTAATTCAGGATCTTCCTTGACCTTCCCCTCTCTCCTAGGGGGCTACGGGATATTCAGACCAAACTCCCAGCCCACCTACTTACTCACTCACTAACTCTTAATGTTACTGTGCCCTGACATTTGTCTATTGTGGCAGGGTTTCTTTTGGCAGAGCTCCAGTGGTCCTGTCCAGAGTTTCTCCCTCCATACTCTTCTGGGGTAGCCAAGAGGCAGGGGTTTATTTGGTGTCCACTGCCATGACATGTAAAACAAATATTAAATGCATGTGTCTGCTACTTATAATTTGTTGGGAAATAAACCATCTGCATCATTTTGCCACTGCCCCGTCCACTCACATCCTACAAATACTTTATCAACATTCAGAACCAGCCCAACAATTTGTTCTGAAGACTGTCAATCAGACGCTGCATAGGCAAGATACTTTTACTAACGATATCCTGCGGTCAGCTTCCAAAGGGGCTACCCTAGGTACTGATAACTAGAGTGCTCCAGCTGACCTCAGATTCTGTGACGTTGAATTAACAAATTAATTTTAGAACAGTTATGATCTTTTTGATGAAAGCACACAAAATAATAAAAATGACTGAAAGACAAAGCAATACAGCTGCAGTCATTGCACCTCTCTGCCTAGATATGCTGTGTAAAATCACCCACTGAACTAAGAGCAGTGGACTATATGTGCTGCACTAAGAGAAAGATGGTAAATTCAGGATATTGCTGCAGTCTTTACTTGTAACTTAAGAACATAAGAATGGCCATACTGGGTGAGACCAATGGTCCATCTAGCCCAGTATTCTGTCTTCTGACAGTGGGTTGTACCAGATGCTTCAGAGGGAGTGAACAGAACAGGGCAATTTTATTGAGTGCTCCATACCCTGTCTTTCAGTCCCAGCTTCTGGCAGTCAGAGATTTAGGGACACCCAGAGCATGGGATTGCATCCCTACCCATCTTGGCTAATAGCCATTGATGGAACTATCATCCATGAACTTCTAATTCTTTTTTGAACCCACTTACACTTTTGGCCTTCACAACATCCCCTGGCCACGAGTTCCAAAGGTTGATGGTGGGTTTTTTTGAAAACGTACTTCTTTTTGTTTGTTTTAAACCTGCTGCCTATTAATTTAATTGTGTGACTCCTGGTTCTTGTGTTATGTGAAGGCTAAATAACACTTCCCTATTCACCTTCTCCATACCATTCATGATTTTATAGATCTCTATCATATCCTCCTTTGTCATCTCTATTCTAAGATGAACAGTCCAAGTCTTTTAAATCTCTCCTTATATGGAAGCTGTTCCATACCACTAATAATTTTTGTTGCCCTTTTCTGTGCTCTTTCCCATTCTAATATCTCTTTTTTGAGATATGGCAACCAGAACTGCATGCAGTATTGAAGATGTGGGTGTACCATGGATTGTATAGTGGCATTATATTTTCTGTTTTACCCATCCCTTTCCTAATGGTTAGTTACATTCTGTTCTGACTGCCCCTGCACATTAAGTGCATGTTTTCAGACAACTATCCACAGAGACTCCAAGATCTCTTGAGTGGCAACAGCTAATTTAGACCCCATCACTCTGTATGTATAGTTGGGATTATGTTTTCCAATATGCATTATTTTGCATTTATCAACACTGAATTTCATCTGCCATTTTGTTGACCAGTCACTCAGTTTAGTGAGATCCCTTTGTAGTTCTTCTCACTCAGTTTGGATTTAACTATCTGGAGAAGTTTTGTATCATCTGCAAACTTTGCCAACCTAATGTTTACCCCTTTTTCCAGATAATTTATGAATATACTAAATGGCACTGATCCCAGCATAGATTGTTGGGGTACCTTGCTATTTAACTCCACTGTGAAAACTGACCTTTTGTTCCTTCCCCTTTGTTTCCTATCTTTTAATCAGTTATTGATCCATGAGAGTACTTTCCCTCTTATTCCATGACTGCTTACTTTGCTTAAGAACCTTTGGTGAGGGACCTTGTCAAAGGCTCTTTGAAAGTCCAAGTGCAATATATATCCAATGGATTACCCTATGTGATTGTTGACTTCCTCAAAGAATTATAATAGATTGGTGAGGCATGATTTCCCTTTACAAAAGCTGTGTTGACTCTTCCCCAACATATCATGTTCATCTATGTGTCTGATAATTCTGTTCTTTAATATAGTTTCAAGCAATCTGACTAGTGCTGAAGTTAGGCTTACAAGCCTGTAATTGTCAGGATTTCCTCTGGAGCCTTTTTTAAAAATTGGAGTTACATTAGCTATCGACCAGTCATCTGGCACTGAAGCTCATTTAAGCAATAGGTTACATACCACAGTTAGTAGTTCTGCAATTTCATAATTGAATACCTTCAGAACTCTTCTATGAATACTCTCTGGTCCTGGTTACTTATTACTGTTTAACTTATTAATTTGTTCCAAAACCACCTCTGTTGATACCTCAATCTGGGACAGTTCCTCAGATTTATCACCTAAAAAGGAATGGCATAAGTGGGGGACTCTCCCTCACATCCGCTGCTGGGAAGACCAATGCAAAGATTTCATTTAGCTTCTCCAGAACAGCTTTGTCTTCCTTGGAAACTCCTTTAGCACTCCGATCATCCAGTGATCCCACTGATTGTTTGGCAGGCTTCCTGATTCTGAAGTACTTAAAACAATTTTTTTTGCTATTAGTTTTTGTGTCTTTTGCTAGTTGCTTTTCAAATTCTTTTTTTGCCTGCCTAATTATAGTTTTACACCTGACTTGCCAGAGATTGTTCCTTTCTTTTTTCCTCAGAAGGATTTGACTTCCAATTTTATGTCTAACTGCCTCTTTTACTCTGTTCACCCCTGTAGCATTTTTTGGTCCTGTTAGTTTGAGCATCTGACTGCTAGTGCTTGACATTCAAAGGCTGAAGATCTTACAATAGAACCATGTCTTTGATTTTCACAGGTCACTTTGTGTAGAATGACCTGTGGGAGGAGTTATCAAACCCATACTTCTATATTGCTTGAATCTGAAAAGTAATGGAAGGTTTCCTCAAAGTAAGAGTGTGCCAACACTTTCTTAGCCTCAATCTTTTCTTTTTTTCTCTTTTTTTCATTTGGCAGCAGTGAAGAGTGTGGGAAGGCATAACAAATCCTACTCCCTCCCCTTCAACATTCCAGCAGTGCAGTTATTTCAAACAGTATTTAACTTAAAACTAGACCCTGCACAGTTTCCCCCTCCCACTGGAATGTGCCTTGTTTTTACTTTCTAGGAACAAAATGAGAACCTTATTCTTTCTTTGGTGTTCATGTTGCTGCCATCACTATTCCAACTCCTATTGTGTATTTATTGTAATAATAATAAAATTTTGCTTTTATTGTCTATTTACATCAAATCTCAAAGTGCTGTACAAAGGAAGGAAGTGTCGTTATCCCTATTTTACAGGTGGGAAATCACAGGCATTTGAGAAATAAAGTGTCCACGGTCACCAGCTGTCCAGTGGTAGATCTGGGAATAGAACAAAGTTCTGCGTCTCAGTGCTCTATCCCCCAGGCCAAACTGCCTCTTGTATGCGGTGTCTGTCATCAAAGGATTGCAAAGTGTTATAGACAAAGATCTGAAATTGGCATTACGCTATCGGAAGTTCATCTCGATTTATTATGCTACATGCACCTACTGAGTACCATCATTACAATGATTTGGTGAAGGTGTAGGATGTGTTCTCTGCTTAAAACTAGAAAACCTCCCTACAGCATAACAAAATGGAACCATACATGACATTAAAGGATAAAGGGTATTATTTTTTTTGTGAAGAACTGAGTGTCATCAAAAGCTATTCGCTAATGTAAGTGGGCAATGATCCCATTTCTAGTGGTGCCAGAGAGTGAGGAAAGCTGAATGTGTATGTATACTCCCATTCATACACTTACCACTTTGGACAAGTTAAAGGTCAGGGATTTGTGAAATTATTGCATTCAACTCCTTATTGGTTACACATCTAAATAGGCTTACAGTGGAGCCACCCATTCATTCATGATGGATATTCAGAATTTGCGTGAATGTTAAAGTTATGCTCGTTCAGTGAGAGGAGAATATAGCACACTATACTGTTAAAGTATTTATTTGTAAGCTTTTCAGTGTAGCGGCTGTGTCTTAGTAAATGTTTGTATGGAGTCCAGGACAAATTCTTATTATTGTTGGTATTGCAGTAGTGCCTAGAGGCCCTAAGTTGGGATCAGTAGCCCATTGTGTTAGTTGTTATATGTTTGTATAATGACTGTCCTGACTCTGACGAATTTACAGTCCAAGTAAAAAATGAGACAACAGATGAATTCACCATTGAAGAGTGGTCAACGGGGCCTTTTTTCCTGATTGGTGCTTCAGTCTGCTGCTGCTGACAAATAAGAAAGGGGTCTAGAATGTTATTTATTATAATAATTTAATCAAACATATTTGACCAAGAATTCCAAGAACATTATACATATATATATATATATATATTTAATTCAATTTACAGAATCATTATGTAGCAACAGTTATTTTCATCTCTAGCACACTTTAAGCAGAGATCACTTAATAGAATTCATGCAGTTGTTTGTTATTTAACATGTATATTATGGTAGTGCTTATGGTCATTGATCAGGATCCATAGACTATTGTGTTAACATGCTGTACAAACACAGAGGTAGACATAGTCCTTGCCCCAAAGAGCTTTGCATCTGATAGTTCACTTATTTTAAGAAAAGCTTTTTTTAAAAGGATCAACATGGTGGTGGTGGTGTCTCATTTATCGTTTCCGTTCATAACAATTAATTTTGATACAGAAATTCTTGGACAAGTCTGGTGGATTAGTAGCATCATACCGGAGTTCAAGAGGCTAGCTCTGCAAGGACCAGATCCACTCTAGAGCCTTCATTCCTGAATCGTGGAATGGAGAGAACTCTTGAAGTGATGGCTCCTGACTGACTGAGGAAATAGCTTTGGGCTACAGAGGGGAGTGATTGTAGAAAGCAATATAACAGTTATATGGGACCTTTGATTGTAGAGGAGAATGGAAGGGGGAACTCTTTCTCCAACCCACACTCCATTCAGTTATAGGGAGCCAGTATGAAAGTTATATTGTGATATCAGTGGCTACTACATAGAAATGTTTTATTTCTTGTAAAGCCAGGCAGTTAAGGAAAAATGTTATCAATTTATGTATCATTTCTTATTTTAGCAATTTTAGTTTTTGTGGTCAATATCATTTTAAACATGTTCATTTGCTAGCAAATTAACAGTGTGTGTTCTCTACTGCTGACAAAGTTAAAAACAGGTGCAGCTGAAGAGAGGATTTCTGTAGAGTGCCCGTAGTTCCTCCAGGATAATAAGCACTTAGTGCGACAGAGACTGCTTACATGCTTAAAAGCAGCAAAGAGTCCTGTGGCACCTTATAGATTAACAGACGTATTGTAGCATGGGTGGGTGAATACCCACTTCTTCGGATGCATGCTTGAAGTTTGGCATATGCTTGGGTGTTTTACTGTAGCAGAGCCAGAGTGCTCAGCACCTTGCAGGATCAAGCCCTGAGCTGTCACTTACACCACTTTGCAATGGTGTAAATGACTGCACAAGATGTAAAGCAAGTATGAGCTGGGCTCCAAATAACTTTGGTTTTCAGACTTTGAACTAAAGAGTGTTGGTATAGGACAGACTATGTGGGGAACAATGCACTATTATTGCTATTAGTGACATTCCTGATCAGAAGATTTGACTCTGGAATAAATCCAAATGCCCACCATTGCCAGTATCACTGATGCCAGCTGTCTGGGTCAGCAGCAAACAGTTTAAGTGAAGAGGAAGCTTCTAGCACTGCATTTTTGCCTTTTGATTTTCACAGAAATGGTTTTAAAAAATCTTAGTATCTGCCGCCAGACAAAGTTTGCAGTGCTATTAAAACAAATAACAAGCAAGCATAGCCTGGCATAGGTACTGGACGCTTTTATATTCCGCTACCCTTGACCCAATTTATGTGACAGAAGACGCAGAATAGTCCAAACATAAAAGAAGCATAAGAAACTTTGAGAGGGAACATTAGGAAACTCACCTATGTCTATCATGGCATCTAAGGTTCAGACTATTCCTAGCCCTGCATTGATTCAATTGAGAGACGGGGCAAGACGTATTCCACCCACCCTCGTCTTTGCAATCCCTGTGCAATGGTCAGGCACCTTCCCAGTTCTTGTGCTTCCTTAGAACCCCTAAGGGCCCCAAAAGGGTGGGAAGGAGCTGGGCAGCATCTTGCTTTTCCTCCCCACCGGCTAGCAGAGCTGCCTTGTATGTTTGGGTGTGCAGGCTATCAGAGGGTGTAGCAGAAGGCACTTTTGGGTTGGCAACTCCTATGCGGGGTGGGAGGGAGGCAGCGTACCATTGGTGGCAGGCTATGGCTAAACACCACAATATAACTATGGTAGCAACAGTGAGTGTGATACGTCTAGTTAAAGATGGATAATGCTTTCTATTCTTAACTCATTTCTTCAATTATTCTTAGATTTTTGAAACTTTACTTCACAGGCTGAATTTGGTCCCTGCTCAAAAGCTTTTAAGTTTGAACGACTGTGTTCTGCCATTATTGAGTTTAAAGAGGGTCAGGAGGTGGTAAGGCAGGAACTTTTCCCATTATAAAAAATTCTTGTGAACTTTCTTGAACAGCTCTACATCCTCAACAGCTGGGGACGAAAAACTGAAATTTGGCATAGAAGCACCCCTGACTGAGCAGTGCCTTTTCTGGCTCTGGAGAGAGCTGGTTTTGGCTTGATTGAGTTATGAGCCTTTGAAAAATCTCATAGTGAGAATTTTTTTCACTATCATGTAAAGCATGCAGCTAAAGAAAGATTTACTGTGTGAGGGGGGGCTTGTTTAGTGATGGAGTGAAAGATGGTGTTAAATATGTTGCTGCAAATTAGTAGGCACAGCTGGAGCTGGAGGAAGGGCTCTGTCTGTCTAAATATCAGTCTAGGTTTGTACCTTGCCCATCAATGTGATATCTGATTACCTGTTGACAGCCAGGCCTTGTAAGATGTGCAGGAGGAAGCCCTGTTCTGATGCACTGCAGGAGGTGCACATCTGGGAAAGGCTGTTTGTAGTGTAGTTACTGTAGCTGGAGAGTGGCTGCCCTGCAGTCTTTCCACCCTGCATCCAGTGAGGGACTTCTGCTTGAGTACCTTAACCTGTGTGCCACCTGGCTTAGTAGTACCTCTGGCCCAATTAAGTTTGAAGCACCCACAGCAGCTTTTGAGCTGCCCAGACTGCTTTTGAAAATATTAATTATTACTTCTCTCTCCATAAATATCTAGTTTCCTCAATAACCTATTATGGTTGATTTTACTGAAGTCCAGGTAAACAGGACCACCTTCTTGTTGACTCACTCAAAAAATTCTAATCAGTGTACCAATTTTCTGTACAGAATGTCTGTCAATCTATCTCAATCAAATCATATTTCTCTATATGATTCATAACTCTGCTTCAATTATTGTTTCAACTATTTTTTCTGTTACTGAAGTAAGGGTCACTAGTCTGTAATGCCCAGAACTACACTAACAACCATAATAGGAACACCTTGGGCTACCATCCAGGCTTCTGTATTAGCTCATTATAATGATACTGTAATTACTTAGTTCTATTTGCAGCTCGTCCACTTTATTCTTAAGTGCTTTCAGAATGTTTGAAAGAATATCACCCAGTCCTAGATACCCTCAGACTCTTAAATTTAAAAGTTATGTCTACACTACGAGAGTAGTTCGATTTTACTTAAATTGAATATGTGGAATCGATATGACAAAGTCGAACGTGTGTATCCACACTAAGGACAGTAATTCGACTTTGTGAGTCCACACTAACGGGGCAAGCGTCGACATTGGAAGCGGTGCACTGTGGGCAGCTATCCCACAGTTCCCGCAGACCCCGCTGCCCATTGGAATTCTGGGTCGAGCCCCCAATGCCTGCTGGGGGAAAAAATGTGTCGAGGGTGGTTTTGGGTAACTGTTGTCATCCAACCGTCACTCCTGCCCTCCCTCCCTGAAAGCGCTGGCGGGCAATCAGTTCGTGCACTTTTCTGGTCAGTGACAGCGTAGACGCCACAGCACTGCGAGCATGGAGCCCGCTGTGACCATCGCTGCAGTTATGGCCGTTGTCAACACCTCGCACCTTATCGTACACCTTTTCCAGAGGCAGATGCTGAGAAATCGGGCGAGGAGGCTACAGCAGCGCAGTGAGGGGCACAGACCTCTCGCAAAGCACGGGACCCCGCGCCGTGAACATCATGGTGGCAATGGGTCATGTTGATGCTGTGGAACGGCGATTCTGGGCCCGGGAAACAAGCACGGACTGGTGGGACCGCATAGTGCTGCAGGTCTGGGATGAATTACAGTGGCTGCAAAACTTTCGGATGCGGAAGGGAACTTTCCTGGAACTTTGTGAGTTGCTGTCCCCTGCCCTGAAGCGCAAGGACACCCGGATGCGAGCAGCCCTGACTGTCCAGAAGCGAGTGGCCATAGCCCTCTGGAAGCTTGCAACGCCAGACAGCTACCGGTCAGTCGCAAACCACTTTGGCGTCGGCAAATCTACCGTGGGGGTTGCTCTGATGCAAGTAGCCAACGCAATCGTTGAGCTACTGCTGTCAAAGGTAGTGACCCATGGAAACGTGGAGGTCATCATAGATGGCTTCGCCGCGATGGGATTCCCAAACTGCGGTGGGGCTATAGGTGGAACTCACATCCCTATCCTGGGACCGGACCACCAGGCCAGCCAGTACATTAACCGAAAGGGCTACTTTTCAATGGTGCTGCAAGCACTGGTGGACCATAGGGGACGTTTTACAAACATCAACGTCGGATGGCCGGGCAAGGTTCATGACGCTCGTGTTTTCAGGAACTCTGGTCTGTTTAGACGGCTGCAGGAAGGTATTTACTTCCCGGACGACAAAATAAGTCTTGGGGATGTGGAGATGCCTATAGTCATCCTCGGGGACCCAGCCTACCCGCTAATGCCCTGGCTCATGAAGCCCTATACGGGCGCCCTGGACACTGAAAAAGAACTCTTCAACTACCGGCTGAGCAAGTGCAGAAAGGTGGTGGAGTGTGCTTTTGGACGTCTCAAGGGGAGATGGAGAAGCTTACTGACTCGCTCTGATCTCAGCGAAACCAATATCCCCATTGTTATTGCAGCTTGCTGTGTGCTCCACAATCTCTGTGAGAGCAAGGGGGAGACCTTTATGGCGGGGTGGGAGGTTGAAGCAAATAGCCTGGCTGCTGATTACGCCCAGCCAGACAGCCGTGCGATTAGAAGATCCCAGCGGGACGCGCTGTGCATCCGGGAGGCTTTGAAAGCTAGGTTCCTCAGTGAGCAGGGTAACCAGTGACTTTTAAGTTTGTTTAAAGAGAAGCTGAACCTGCCCCCGTTTCTTTACCCGGTTAATGTTGACTATCCTCTCCAGCTACATACCCCCTTCACCCCGTCCCCCCCCCCTTCCAACCCACGTTTAAAAATAAAATAAATGGAACTTTGTTAATGAACCCCGTTTTCTTTATTACGGGTTTCACGGTAAACTGTTGAAACTGGGACGCAGACTGTGGTGGCGAGCGGGCGTAGTGATGGAAAGAACGCTTCTAAACTCGAGGAATGACAGGCTCCTGCTCCTAGAGCGATCCACAGTGGTGGACTGGTTGTTTCAACGGAGCCTGCCACCCCTCCTTTCCGGGACTCTGTGTGTGGGGGCTATGTGTCTTTGTGGCGGGGGAGGACGGTTACAGATCCCCTGCTGCGTGGCTCTGTGATCCAGGATAAGGACCGCTGCATAAGATCTCTAACCGCCCTCCCCCACCACAAAGTCACATTGCCCCCCCCACACACACAGAACATGAAAACCACCTCCCAGACTGACCAGGGTGCCTAGTGACTGCAATGTGTGTGTGACCTGCTGCTGAACCTGCCCCCTTGTCTGTACCCTGGTAAAGGTGACTGTCCTCTCCAATTACCAACCCCCTTACACCCTTCAAACACACTCTCCTGTAAAAGAACATGATGGAAACAGTAATTAACAGAAACGTATTTTTTATTAGCAACTACACATGAAACTGGGGGATGAAACTGGGACGGGGGCTTGGGTGAGGCGGGAAGGAAAGGACTTATCAAATTTTGGGGAATGAGAGCCTTCTGGTACTCGAGCAGTCTGCAGGGGTGGAGTGAGAGTTTTCACGGACTCTGCCGCCCCTCCTTCTTGGGACTTTGGGTGAGGGGGGTATGAGACTTTGTGGCGGGGGAGGGCGGTTAGACAGAGACTGCAGCGGGGCTCTGTCCTCCTGCCTCCGGTCCTGCAGAACATCCACAAGGCGCCGGAGCGTGTCCGTTTGCTCCCTCATTAGTCCAAGCAGCGTTTGAGTCGCCTGCTGGTCTTCCTGCCGCCACCTCTCCTCCCGTTCAATGTTTGATCGATGGTATTGCGACATGTTCTCCCTCCACTGGGTCTGCTGGGCCGTCTCGGCTCGGGAGCAGCCCATAAGTTCTGAGAACATGTCGTCCCGTGTCCTTTTCTTTCTCCGCCTAATCTGCGCCAGCCTCTGGGAGGGGGATGCCAGGGTAGGTCGGGAGACACTCCCAGCTGTGGGATGGGAAAAAGGGAGTGAATTCCTCAAAAAGATAATTTTTTGTGAACAATGAACATAGTCTTTCTCTGTGAACAAGACCATGCACAGCACCTATCACATGCGCACTCAGGATAAGGTCGAATTTTCGGCCTTCGCATTCAGTGCCTGGGGTCTTGCAGTGGAGATCAGACAAGCGGGGCAGGACAGCGGAATTCGGGTAGCAGGCTGACATGGTAAGCCGTAGACTTTTGGCTGCTTAAAACTTAAATTATAGCAGTGCCCTCCTTTCACGTTCAAAGCAATGCTCCTAGCGTTGGCCAGTTCCTGCTGCCGGCAATCCGGCAAGCATGAACTCTGCCCCTGTCCCACCCCCTCGCGGCTGTCCCTGGGAAAGATCCCTGTATGCTGCCCCTCTCCCGCCTCCACCGCGTGGCTGTAAACTGCCGGTTACAGTTCTGTAAAGGAACAGGCAAGCAGTCCCAATAGTAACGTTCCCCTAATTCTAAGCAGGTCACCATGAGCGACATCACTCTGCTGAGGATTTCTGAGACAGAGAAAGAACGCATGCTGCGTGAAAGCCAGCAAAAACCAGGGCCGTATGCCGCCATGCTCTGCAAGGCAATGATACCAGAGTACTTGATGATAGCCTGGCGCGGAAAAGTTTCCTACCACGGAGGACACAATAAGGCCGCTCTCCCCAGGAACCTCATGCAAAGGCTTTCCAATTACCTCCAGGAGAGCTTCGTGGAGATGTCCCATGAGGATTTCAGCTCTATCCCCGGACATATAGACCTTATTTTCCAGTAGCTGCACTGGCAAGGACTGAAAAGTAGAGCGCCTAGGGTAAACTAATCATGATAAACCGGACATTGTTAGATTCTTTTGCAGTAGTTGCACTGCCAAGGACTTAAACGTTAAGCGCCATGGGCAAACCAATCATGAAAAACCCATTGTTAATGTTCCTGTTCTGTTCAAAATAAATGTTTACATGTTTAAAACACTTACCGACTGATCCTTCCCCTGATTCAGGGTCCGGGTTAACACCTGGGGACGGTTGGTAGGGGATCTCTGTGAGGGTGATGAAGAGATCCTGGCTGTCGGGGAAATCAGCGTTGTAAGCGCTGTCGACTGCCTCGTCCTCCTCATCTCCTTCCTCATCTTCCCCGTCCGCTAACATCTCCGAGGAAGCGGCCGTCGACAATATCCCATCCTCTGAGTCCACGGTCAGTGGTGGGGTAGTGGTAGCGGCCGCACGTAGAATGGAATGCAGTGTCTCGTAGAAACGGCATGTCTGTGGCTGGGATCCAGAGCATCCGTTTGCTTCTTTGGTCTTCTGGTACCCTTGTCTCAGCTCCTTGATTTTCACGCGGCACTGCGTTGCATCCCGGCTGTATCCTCTCTCTGTCATGGCTTTTGAGATCTTCTAGTAGATCTTTGCATTCCATCTTTTCGATCGCAGCTCCGAAAGCACGGACTCATCGCCCCACACAGCGATCAGATCCAAGACTTCCCGATCAGTTCATGCTGGGGCCCTCTTTCTATTCTGAGATTGCATGGTCACCTCTGCTGGAGAGCTCTGCATCGTTGCCAGTGCTGCTGAGCTCGCCACGCTGTCCAAACAGGAAATGAGATTCAAACTGGCCAGACAGGAAAAGGAATTCAAATTTTCCTGGGGCTTTTCCTGTGTGGCTGGTCAGAGCATCCGAGCTCGGACTGCTGTCCAGAGCGTCAACAGAGTGGTGCACTGTGGGATAGCTCCCGGAGCTATTAGCGTCGAATTCCATCCACACCTACCCTAATTCGACATGGCCATGTCGAATTTAGCGCTACTCCCCTCGTTGGGGAGGAGTACAGAAATCGAATTTAGGAGACCTCTATGTCGAACTAAATAGCTTCGTTGTGTGGACGGGTGCAGGGTTAATTCGATTTAACGCTGCTAAATTCAACATAACCTCCTAGTGTAGACCAGGCCTGATTCTGTCTCCCTTTTTCATGCTGAGGAGTACCTTATTCTGGAAATAGTCCCATTGTTTCCATTAGGGTTGCAGAATTGGACCCTAAATGAACAATGTGGTCCACCATTTCCTCTGTTAACACTCTCATCCAGTGGTTCCCAACCTTTTTGTGGCCAGTAGCACATTCATGTTTTCAGAAGACTGTGGCGGGTGCCAACAATTTTTCAAGGCTTATTTTGTATTTGTACATTAAATAATACGAAAAACATCATATTTAATATTATATAATATATGAATCCATAAGATAAAAAAGGTAATTTTACATATAAAAGGTATTAATTAAATTATTCGGCAATTACTCTTTCACCTTACCACGTGAATTTGCTCTTTTTTATTTACCTGTAAGAAAAATTAAGGAGTTTTTACAAAATAAATATCATAAACATTCGGTCCATTCTGCAGAGGTGGAGCGTTTTTTTGTTTGTTTGTTTGTTTTTTGGCGGCAGTTCTGGGCAGTGCAGAGAGAAGCCTGAGAGAAGCCGCGAGGACAGAGAACACCGGCGCCCGCAGCCTGCAGCCCCGGAGTACTCTGTCCCCAGCAGGCGTGGGGCCCTGGTTTCTCTCGCCTGCTGGGCACTAGGCGGGCCCCGTGCCTGCTGGGGACAGAGAGCACCGGCACCCGCAGCCTGCAGCCCCGGAGTTCTCTGTCCCCGGTAGGCACGGGGCGCGGCTTCTCTCCCCTGCTGGGCACTAGGCGGACGCACATAAATGCCCCAGTGGGTGCCGTGGCGCCTGCGGGCACCACATTGGGAACCACTGCTCTAATCTCTCACTGTGCTTCACCTTCATTACCTGGAAAGAGGAGGTTTCCCTGTCTTTTTCTGTGACGAAGACTGATGCAAAGATGTCATCAGGGCCATTAATTTCAGAAGGGTCACTGATTTTTGATACCTCCATTTTTGGTTGTTGGGCCCAATTTTCACTGGTGCTGAACACTCTCATTTTCCAGTGAAGGTATGGAGGTGTGAGTACTTAGCATTGGGTTCAAGGTATCTGAAGCTGAACACACGAAAATTGAGCAATAGACCTTTCCCCCCCACACCCCCTCTCTCTACTTGGCAGGAACAATTATAGACTAAACACAGTCCTTAGCAATCATGCTCTAAGCCTTTTAGGAGTGCTGTTGGACCCCACTGCTTAGTATGAGTGATGGCACTACTGGAGATGGTGATAGGTTTCTTTTTTTTCTTTTTAATTCCCCTCTCTTGTGTTGTTTGTGAAGGACACAGACTTTCCCCCTCTTTTCTCCCCACTCTGCCCAGCATAAAGTCCACAATAGGTTTGGGAACAGAAATAGTCACCAACCCCCCACTCAAGAAGACTAGTAAATATGGTAGTGGGCCCTTGATTTGGGAGTAGAGTCTTTGAAGGTAAAATGTTTGTGTGTTTGCTTTGAAAGTTTGAATTCAAAACTAACAGAGATTGACACAAGGTTCAACACCCACTGGAAACTGGCCAGGCGAGGTCCCATATGTGTGACCTGCAAGGTCCATGCAATCCTAATTTCTAGTGCAATAAGGCCTGCTGTCTATCAGGCTGTGAAATAGTCTGAGAATGCCCTTTGTTGTAGTAATCTGCCACTTGTGCTTTCAGATGCTGCTGGAACCAGGCAGCAAGTAGTGAGGGATGAAGAAAAGAATGCAATTTAGTTTCTTTTATGTTTAAATTTACATTTCTTGACACTTAATTGGAAATATCACTTCTCTGCCCATACTCCTAATCTGTCCATCTGAATCTGAAGTTTAGTGAACTTCTCTTGTGTTGATTCCACCATCTCTCAAATTCCAGGAAAATTAAGTCCACAACATATCTTGTCAAGTTTAGTTTCTTCTTGGGGGGGGGGGGGGCGGAGGGGGAAGAAGAGGATCAGATTTACTAGGAACAATTATTTCTTTTTTGAGAATACAAACATTCAAGTTTCTTGATCACCTGTTTCTGACATATTGATTTCCTATAGTATTTCTTCCTCCTTGGGGAAATAAATCTGTTTCTGGCATCTATCATCCATCCTTCTTTGTGATACAAAGAATTCATTTAATTCTTAAGTGATGTCTAAATCGTCAGTCAATAAATTAGTCTTGTTGTCAATCTGTTAGGGGCCTCACAATGTCCTTGGCGACCTCTTGCTCCTCACATACTTGAGAAAATCTTGTGCGTCTTAATCTCTTGGGCATCTTTCATGTCTAAACTTTTTTTGTTATATATTTTTTTCACTCTTAGAGTAAAATCCTGACTCCACTGAAGTCAATGGGAGTTTTGCTATTGAGTTCAATAGGCCAGGATTTCACCCTTAATTTTTTAGGCTCCAGTTTTGCAAGTTGCTCTTTGCAGGTGGAGGGGTCTGATTGTGGGGAGCAGGTTGCAAAACTAGGATCTTAGTCAATCAACCTGCCACTCTGCTGCTTTATACATTGCACACATGCCCTCTTTTTTTAGCATTAATTATATTTTGCATTTCCTTGTTCATTTGCATTGGTCTCTGTACTACTTGTATGTATTACAGCTACTGGTAGATGGCATTCAAAGCTCTTAAACATAAGAGTACATTAATTTTTCTTATAGCATTTTCTATTTCCTTGTGGTATCCTTTTCTTCCATTATGTCTCATTTTTCACAGACACTTTCTGCGTATGTTAAAAAATGTTTAAAATCACGAATATTGGCTCCTAATACACTTCTAGTGGGATTGTTATTAAGATTTAGGTGCTCTCCGAATCTTCTGTATAGGCCTGAATCTGCTCATGTACAAGCTTTACACTATTGTAACCATTGATTTGAGGTGAGTTATTTCAGATTTACAACAGTGTACAGTAGCGAATCAGGCTTCTTTGTTTCCTGGCATGTACATTTGAAACTTAAAACTCAGTCAAAAATGATTCCCTTTTCACATATTATGCAGGGAAGCACAGTGCTGCACCATGGGTATAAAGCTATTGTTTAATTTATTTCTTCTACTTAATGTGCCCCAGATTGTATCCAGTACTTGAATACTACTGTTTCTGCTAGTTTTCTTCTCCCTTCCAAAACCATCTTGGTTCATCATCAACCCATGTTAAATTCCATCTACCATCTTATTTCCCTTACCTTCTCTTTTGATTCTTGATGATTGTACCCAAATGGTAATTTTTCCTAGGATTTATATCTAAGTAAATTCCAAATCCTTTTATTACCTAGCCAAATTCTCATTTCTGACCTCTTTTTTTGAATAATGGATTTTGGGTAATCAATTTGAGTCACTGTAGAGGGGCCTGATTTTCAGAAACTGCTAAGCAGCCTCTTCCTGAAAAGACAGGTTACTTAAAGAGCCTCATGATGGGCATTCAAGTTTGCTAGTCACTTTTGAAAAATCTTAGCCTAACTTAATGGTGTTGAACAACTACAGCTTCTGCTTATTTCATCACTTATGAAAATCCAAGCTAGGCCTTGCCTTGCAAATATTTGTTATTCCTGGGTCTTTATTTCACATGAAGTCCTCTATTTTTGATGCATTGGTGTCATTGGACAGGTTTTCATATCAACTTTAGTGAACCAGCCATATTGGTAGTTGTAAAATATGCCTTCTTTCTTGTGTTTCTTTGGCCATAGGTAAGAAATACCTGGATATGTATTTCTATTTCTCCTCCAAGTCACCAAATCAGCGAAGTCAATTTTCTTAAATAGCTATGCATTTGATTTTTAACAGTCTCTTCCATTTTGGTTTAAATTGTGTGTAGTTAAATATTCAGTAACCTAGGCTTATACAAGAGTATAAATGCTTTCGTTAAATGTGTGTGTTTATGGATGTATATTTCTCACAGGATTTCTGCCTGAAAATATTCATTCAGTAAATCAGGAATCCATGAGTTACAATACACTCTTGCAGACATGTTTAATTTTGGTAAAGCTATAGATGTAATGTATTAATCCTGTCCAATAGTTAGGGGAAACAGGAAAACTTTCACATTGAACACAGCTTCCTAAAACCAAGCTATGATTCCTGGGTATGATGTCATAAGAGTGAATTATGAGCTGGATATAGCCACAGTTATATCAGGGATTGAAATTATAAGAAGAAAATTTTGTCCTGTGTACCTATTTCTCTTCTCCAGCACAGTATGTCCACTGATCACTGGGCAGTGTATGCACCGACAGCAAGAATAGTCAACCACAGGAAGTTGGTGACAAGGGGCCTGCCCACATGTCAAAGCTCCAGAAAATC
Organism: Emys orbicularis; assembly: GCF_028017835.1. Classification (NCBI taxonomy): domain Eukaryota; kingdom Metazoa; phylum Chordata; order Testudines; family Emydidae; genus Emys; species Emys orbicularis. The sequence continues at coordinate 29,900,224 of NC_088687.1, read as the reverse complement.
TTTCAAAATTCAAGATTACTTACAAACAGAAAAGGATAGTTTCAGAAAGTGCAGCATTTTAAAAAGGAACAAAAAGTTTACAGCTGCAAGAGACTCATGGGTACTCAGGTAGGAACCTGCCTTCTTCCTCACTCTGAAGTACCTCAACATATAAACAAACCAAAAAGCACACAGCATGAGTCTATATCTTGGGACATATTGGCATAGAGGAGAAAAATTGTCCGGTAGAAAAAAAATGTCTTTCTCCAATGAGAGTATGTTCAAGTATTCCTCTGGCACAGTGGAACTCTCTATGTTAAGAATAAGTCTCAGCTGTGCAAGAGACAGAACTATGTGTGGGGACAGTCCAAGACTGTGGAATGAACTCCCCCAGAAACTAAGGACTATACAAACCACACTATTTTCTGCAGCAAGTGCAAGGCATATTTCTTTAATCTTGCCTTCTTTAATAGAAACACATAGCAACAGGTATATTTATTTAAAAAACAACCAACCAAACCAAACTACCAAAAAAACAAGCCACTCCACTGCACATGCTTCTCACCTTGGGGAGAGGATGAGAGAACAAACAACACGTGAGAGATGTGTAGTCACATTACTTAATGCATTACTGGAAGGCACACAGATACTATGGTGATGTGTGGCATTGAAACCTATACAGAATAAAATAGAACAATCATATCTGGAATGCAACAAGAAATCTGCTTGCAAGGAAAGGAGTGAGTAAGAGAGAGGCTATGCTGGAAATGGAACGTGAGAGAATTAGGAAGGAACTCTTTCTATGATAGAGGGAAGTCTAGATGTGCTGGTCTACACGAGATGATGCAGCTTGTGTCTGGTGAATGTCTTGTGGGTGTGTTAATAAGAGAAACTGATTTTCTGAACATTTCATTCTTTATATATTTAACTCTTGAAATCAAGCTCAGTACTTTCCTTCTCATGTTTGGGATGTAACAAAGGAGAGGAGCACTATATTCTGTCTTTTGTGAAAGAATAAATTGAACTTTGGGATGAAATCAGTGAGAGGTCTAGGAGATAATTTTATCTTTCAGTCACATCAGTACTGGAGTGTGATAAAAGAGCTGACATTTCCAGTACTCTTCTCATGAAAACCAACACCAGCAAGAACATCACTTTGAGTTCTAAAATGTAGACTGATTCTGACAGTGTTTCAAAGGGTTCCTGCCTGATGGTTGGAGGACTAGATTTAGATTCACCATAAGGGAAATGTATATAATGGAGGTAGATTGATGTTTTTAGAAGCTTTGAGGAAGCTGTTCACCAAAAGGTAAATTGTAAAGAGAACAGGCTTCATATATTAATACTTGTATTATCAGTGTGCAGGATGAAAGGCTTTGACAGATGCCATCTCAGTCATAGTCATCCTAGAATTGTCAGAATGTAGGTTGTGGACCCTGAGCTTAGACCTTCTTTCTTTGTACCAGTGGCAAAACCTTGCTCAGGTTCTGAAATGGGCCCTTCATATGGATTTTTTTTTTATTTAGACAATTATGTGGCAAGATGATCCACACCCTAATTTCCCATTCAGGCATCGAGGCTCAGATTGGCTGGGTCATTCTGGATGACTGGGCCTCCACTAAGCAGATCATCCTCCTTGCATTGATTTCCCTGATTTTTCTGAATTACTCTTGGAAAGAGAGGCATATAGAAGGAAATGTATAGAAGAGTTGGTATTTTAACCAATATTGAAAAGGTGTCTGTCTATTGCTGATGGTTTTAATTTCTTTTCCTGATAGAAGGCATTGCTGCTTACCAAGTCTGGTTTTATAATTTTGATTTCTTTGAAGTACGTTGCCCACAGGAACAGTATGGATTTTTCAACTACTTGAACAATGTAAGGACCTCTTGGTTTTAAAAACAAAAACAAAAACCCCTGTCTAGATTTCTCCCTGTAAGTTCTTACACTACCTTTTGATGTTATCTGACAATATTGTAATGTCTTTAATGAGGAGTATATTTCTTCTAGGGCCAAGTGTACATCTCTTAATTAAAGGAAATGTATGCTACTTCGACTTTCTCTGTCAGAACATATGCCCTGTCTTGAATGTGGGCTCAGGTGTTGCTCCTTATCCCATCCTGCAGGTAACTAATGTCAGTACCTCCCAATCTGTGAAGCAATCTTCCCATTGTCTGTCAAATATCAAAGGGACAACAATATCTTCCTTGGTTTATGGATGAAGGTTTCCATGTATGGGTCATGATTTGGGCCACATAGACAAGAAGAAAATATGCTAAATCCCTAATATACCATCTTGCTGAATGGAGAAACTCCATGTAGGAGACCAGTATTTTAAGCAAACTTAGGACCTGATCCAGCATTCGTTGAAGTCAGTAGGATTCTTCCAAGGGTTCTTATCCCAGTTGTCTTGCCTGAGCATTCTAATGGATTATGTGAAGGATCTTGGAAGATCTGGTTACTGAGAGGTTAGATATCCCTCTAGATCATGTCACTCATTACCCCCAAGATACTGTATTAGAATTAGATTGCTTTTCTCAATATTGATAATAGCCCCCATGAGTTTCACTCTCACTCTGGAGTCTATATGGTCAGAAGGATTGCAGCAAGTGATTGGTCCTGGGATAAATCCCAAATTCAGATGTAACTGAGGAAGAGTAAATGTCCTTGTGTACAGATATAGGTACTAAGAAGAAAATAACCTTGGTGACAGTCATGATCTGGTAAAGTGACTGGATGGAAGAGTTTGGTCCTGGAATTGTTTCAGGAGTAGGAAAACCTGAAGATTTATTAACTATTTAACAGCCTTTAAATTCTGTACTGTTGTCTGATTCACACAGAGAACCTGTTTGTGGTGCTGATGTGTATTAAGTACCCCATCTTTTTATACAACAATAGTATGTTTAGCTGCCAACTGCATTGACTGAAATCATTGATCTCTGTTTCCTTTCACCATCCCACCTATTCTCCATAGTCAAGACATTGCATACAAACAATCCAAAGTGTTAGTCTCTAAGGTGCCACAAGTACTCCTGTTCTTTTTGCAAACAATCCAAAGTGTTTGCAGGGCCTTCATTGTGAAGGGCATGGTCACGCTTCTTTATTTCTCTCATCTGCTAAATTGCCTCAGTGTCAGTCCTCAGGCCTGGGGTATGGGTTTCTGCAACTGCTATTAAGGGTTTATATCCCATCTACAACGATGTTAATTTCTGTGACAAATTTTCATTAGAAAAAAATCCAGTCTTATGAATATTCACAAGAAGAGTGAGCAAAAGACATTTCAAATACCGTCAATGTTAATTTGAGAGTCTTTTGCTGTTATTGTTTGAAAGACCATTTCTGAATATTTTTGCAGTACTTGTCCAGCACTAATCATGTTTTAATATATCAGTGGAGGAAAAGAGCTCTCTTTAATGCAGTAATACAACAGTCAAGTGTTCTGTATATAACATAAATGAAAATCCACTTTTTATAAGGAAAAATATATTGTTAGCAACTTAAACTGGGAAATACCATGGGGAAAAATGGCTCTCTTTAAAGAAGATAAGCAAAGTAGGTACAGGCAGTGACTTTAAATTGGACATTAAACTAATCCAGGGCTATACCTTAATAAAGGCTAGTGCTGGGAATTCTTATGGATTTTCTAGCTCATTGCGGGGATGAGAGAGAAATGCAATAAATGTTCTATTACTTACACAAGCTGCTAGTTTTCAGAAAATTAGTCACCAGTGACCTTTTACCCTTTGTCTTGCTCGCCTTCTCGGTAAAAGTACCTGATCTGAATCAAATGTAACACTGGACTATAGTGGAGTTTCCCCAGGCTGCACAGTGCCATTCACAATTTTTGTGTAAGATTCTAAGCATAAAATAAAATTTTCTTCTTTCTTTAATATTTATTTGTTTAGCTTAGTTGTTTTTCTATTTATATGGGTGGTTTTTTTTAATGTGAAAACCCATAATTTTGCACTTCTTGCCTTGGAGTTAAGTATTATTAAGCCAAGAACTTCTGACATAACCAGTTAAATTGCTCCTAAGTAAAGTTAAAAATATAGAACCATGCTATAACTTAACGACTTCACCTAGCCTTACAAGATATGAACCTCTCAGGGTTCTTTTTACTTTTGCCTGAATGCTGAAATCTGACATTTATATTCACCACAATGAAGCATAGGCTTTATTGGGGGGAGGGAGGAGGACTACATTATTTGGTGTGCACCAGCTCTGTGGTGGAATTATATTGATTAGTTTTCCAGTTAGCAGTGAGACCTCCTTCTGACCCTATTTTCAGGGTCACTAGATCATAATGCAGTAGCACTTAGAGACTGGTATCCCTCCCCATATTGCTTTCTGAGGAAAGTATGGACCTGAAAATCACACATCTCTCTTTCTTTATATATAGCTATATATATATAGATATATTAAAATATGCACACATTTGTGAAGGAATAGGGTTGGACTCTATCCAACAAATGCAGATATAAATTACGTATAGAATGTAATAACATGTGGCTGTGGACAGATAGGATAGAAAAATGAATTCAGCCTTTAGCAAAGAGACTGCTTTAAAAATCGAATCTTGGCTAACAGTGTTCTCTTTGAATCAGAAAAAATCAAGAAAAATAACTAGCAATCAAGTAGAACTAGGATAAGTACAACTTTGTGATAGAGAAACATGCATCTGTATTTTAAATTTATTTCTTTTCATAGGATCTTTTATTTGAGAAATTGGCAGACAAACACACAAAACAGGAGATTTGCAAACTCTATCTCAAGATAATCAGTCTCAAGATGGCACATGAGCAATCTGTTGGCTTCCATCTTGTATTGTATGTCAACCATAGATACCACTTATTAAACAAGAAATCATTTGTCAAACTTGCTGTACTTTTCATAACAAACATTTTCCATGGCAGGTGTATAGCAGACAAAGAACAGGGACAAAAAATACTTAAAGAATGCAGTTGGATGCTATTTTTAATTGCCATTTGAGGCTTACATTTGCAATCCTGGGTCCTGTAAAAGGATAAGGACTGAAGTCAAGGACTCAAATATCCTCACCCTAACACCAGAACCTTTCAGAATGCTTTTGAACTCTGTGTTCTTTGAATGTGTTGTAACTGTAGGAGAGTGCTCCACTGGTCCTTTAAGGAAAGGAAAACTTTTTTAATACTTAAAAAAAATAAGGGTTGGCTTTTAGCAGCTGCTGCCTCTTTCTTTGAATTTTCTTAATTGAAATACAGGCAGGCAGAAGCTAATGAATACCACATTACTGGTAAAATTTACATTTGGAAAATAAAAGCCCAGGACTCCCTCCACAGAAATGTTGTGAGGCAAAACTTTATAATTCACACTATTCTACATATAATTATCTCTAGAAAGAAGGGAGAAGGCTTTGCTTGTTTGGAAACATCCACATGTAGAAAGCTTCACCTATAGTATTCTATAAATCTCGAATTTGCATTGCTAGGTCCTCTTAGAATTATTGGATCTTCTGCTCTGGAGCATCAAGTAAATATAGCACCAAATTGTCAAAACAAATGGGATTTGCAGGGAGAGAGAGCACCTGTAAAAGTAACAGATCTATTAATGTTATACTTCTCTCTACAGCTTGCACCAAAACTATTAAAAAATAGAATTGATTTTGGAATTGCAGGACAGCAATACATTTAAGCTGGTTAGTGCACAGATGCTGCTGTGCATCTCAGCTATATAGTTGCAGGCAGATGTTGCCATTATAAGGTGGAAGCAGACAGAATAGCTATCCATGCACCATTTGTTTTCATCCTTTATGTGTTGTCCTCTTACAGTCTGACAGATGTAAATGGTCTCAGCTTCTAATGTTGTAAAACTCCATAGTTCCCATCTTGGAGCATTGTGTCAGATTTACTAATCACAGTGATAGGATAAAAGCATAAGCCTGTCTATTTTGTGGCATATAGTTGGGTTTTTTTATCATAAAATATACGTTAACACACCCCCAGTGGCTAGGCTATCGCTATTGTGATCTCTTTTGTACCTGCACAGTAACAAGATTAAATGACTTTCTGATGAAGAGCCAAATTTGTTACCATACTATCTGTGCTCAGACGTTCTTGTGGGCTGTGAGCAAACAGCTGGTCCTTCTCCAAATAGGATACGACACAGGTATCACAGAGCAGGCTGTCATTACACCCAGCATGTGTGCCTTCAGTGATGAAAACAGACAAACAGCTGTTAGATGGATAGAGTGAACATACTCTGTGCACACACTTCCTCAACTCTTCATCACACAATACTTAAAGGATCTTACCCTTTCATAATGGTCCGTAGCCACTAGTTTGGCACAAGATATGATTATATGACCAAGGTCATTTGGAAAAATGCATAATTTTATCTATAGACTTTTCTATGGTGCTCCTCTGTAGAATCTGAGCACCTCACAAACATTAATAAATTTATGCTGAGGTGGGGAAGTATTATTATTCTTATTTCACATAAGAGGAACTAAGGCACAGTGTTGAAGTAACTTGCCCAAGATCATATGGGAAGTCAGTGGCAGCTTGGAACTGAACCCAAATCTCCTGAGTCCTAGTCCAGTCCAAGAGAATATGATCGTGCATATTCTAGGTTCATTCAGGAAAAGGTCAGGATTTGGGGACAGCCCCACCCCGTTTTTCAGCTTCCTTCCAGCTGATATCTGAGCAGTGTTTTAATCAATTGGCGCCTGTCCTGAGCTTTCCCATTGAATTCACACTTCAATTTTTTTGTTTGTACATTAGAATTTATTTTTTCTGTTTCTTCTCGCATATCTCCCCACCCCTTATCCCCTCTCCAATGACTTGCCAGTGCATTTGACACTTGTTTTATCGATATGGTCTACTAAGGACCCTTCTGTGGGAGGCTGACCTGCACAGAAGCCTGGTACCTATATGTGCTGATCTGTCTTCTAACACTTACTGTCTCAAGAGTATTTTGAAATGTATAGTTCTCATTGAAGCCCCTCCACTCCTCTTACCTCTTTGGATGACATCTAAAGGGGACCAGTGTGCCCCGCCCCCCATTTCATATATTCTTCAAATATTCAAATATCCATTTCAAACATTCTTAAACTGAGCAAGTATATTCTTGTGTGCAGATCTTCAGAGCATATGAAATTAGAACTGCCAGTTTTATTTGAGGATCACATAGCAAAGGGGACAGAAGAGCTGGCCAGGTAGAGGGAGGAATCGCTAACCATGCTGAGTGGTGTTTCTTAACCTATTACTGGACGGATGCATATCCAGATTAGCAGACTTCACTGTGGGTCATTTTTTCTTTTTATGTTAATTTGCATACTCAGTGTGTCAATTTATAATTACCTTTATTCTAGAACCGACTGGTTTTTCAAACCTCGCAAAGATCACATTCCTTACTAAGGACTACTTGTGTGTTCTTTCCTTGCAAGAGAGGTTGTGTTTGAGATAACCAGTTACAAAAACAGTCAAACAACTTTTGTTTTTTAAAGTGGAAGACATATTTTTGTTTGTCTTCCGTGATCACCCCTTCAAAAATGGCTGAACAGATTATATTCAAACTTCTGAAAATAAACACACAGGGGTGCTGGAACAATTTGTATAGTGGGGGTGCTGAGAGCCATTGAACCAAACTGTAAACCCTGTATATGATGGAAACCACTTCAAGCCAGGGGGTGCTGCAGCCCCTGCACCCCTAGTTCCAGCACCTATGTACCCACACCTTTGGACTGTGTACAAGTATGAGAAACTTGAGAGAGAACTAAGATGAAATGAGCCAATCATCATAATAGGAAGATATAACTGAAAATAGGTTTCTATTGGAATAGCTGCTTCAACCTTAACTATAAAGTTTTTACTGGCAGCTGTATAATGACTAGTCCAATAGGCTCCCTTATCTAGCTAACTTCATAGGAGGAGCCTAACACTAGTCTTCCTACATGTTTAACTTGTATAATTATAATTAGCTCCAGAGTACATGCCTGTGTTTTTGGCATACACTCGAGTCATTAAAATAGCACAGTGTAGCAATAATCACAGTTTTCAGAACATAATTACATTGTGTTAAACGACGTTCTGGACTGCTACAATTTACACTGCAGCTTTTTATTGCTATTGTTCAATTATTGGAATTCAATCATAGTTATTTGAAAGACCAAATATAATATTATATTTTTTTTAGCGTTTGTTTACATTTTTAATGTAAATTCCCTACTACTACAGTTTTAGAGTAAAACTTTCTCTACTTTCCAATCCTATGGAGAGTTCCCTCAGGTAATGTGGCTGCAGTTCTTTGGTCACTATTAGTCACTATTTAGTGACTTTGGTCATGTATTAGTCACTATTTAGGATTAATGCCTTCAAAACTTGAAATTAGCATGTTTCTACTTCAAAATTGCTTCCTTTGCTATACTTACACCAGTGTTTTGGTTCAGTGCTTTGCTCAGGAGCGCTGGGCTGAACAAGTTGGCTCTGATCCTACAGTGGATAGCACATGTGCAGCGATGGTAGCAACTTGCATGGAACTTGAAGGAAGAAGCATGGCTTGAAAGAGGGAAGAGGCTGGAGGAGGAAGAAAGAAGTGAATCTGTATGCACACAACTTCAATGCTAGCAGTAAGCCGTTGCATCTTTGTAAATAGGTCTCTTAATAAGGAACCAGTTTAGTTTTAGAAACATGGAGTCCTTTCATGTTATTACCCAGCATATGGTGCATGAAACATGATGGCAATGGTCAGTCTAGTGAGACTCACAGCCAGGAAGAGACAAAAAACCTTGCGCAAGCATGGAAGCTGTGGAAGTAAGAATTGAGTCTAGAAACAGAGCTGCTCATTGGGGATAACAATGGAAAAAAATGATGCTTTTTACTAGATCATTGGTGGGGAGAGAGTAAAACATTGTTGCCAGGATTAATGCCCAAAACACCAGAAGAGCTGATAAGTGTTTGAGCACTTGAACCCTAGACAGAATGAAACTGGGTTTTTACCCAAAACCGAAAAGCAGAAGAGGGAATGGATATTTATTTGACAGAGTTGAGATTTCTGGCATCCATATGTAACTTTGGAGCTGTAAAAGGTTCCCTAATTACTGACAGGATGGTTTGATTACATCTTACAGGAGAGATTGTTTAGAGAAAGATCTGTAACACATTTCACACCTGGGGCATGGTTAAGGTGAGCCAGGGAGTATATCTACTGCCCAGGCATGAATGTCCAGTTGAGAGCGTACATAGAAAAATGCAAGATGTGCAAAGAGCATAGTGATCAACGGACGGAGACTTTACAGCCTCAGGAAATCCCAACTTGACCGTGGGAAAGGGTCAGAACACACCTGTTCTCTTTTATGGACAGGAACTAGATGATCACAGTAGATTACTACTTCAGTTTCTGAGCAGTGAACTATATTGAGGACACACAGACAAGAACTGTGATCAGGAAACTAAGGCACATTTTTCAATGTATGGCATATATGACACGCTGTGCTCAGACAGTGGCCACAATACACTGTGGCAGAAGTCAAAAAAGTCAGCACCAAATGGCAATTTGAGTGCAAGACGCCTTCCCCTGAACCCACAAAACATCAAAAAGACAGAGTTGGCAGTAAAGAGGCAAAGGTAAAACAGATAGGAAGGAATCCCTACCTGGCGATGTTAGACCATCATAATACGCCCTGTCAGGGAGCAGTGGGACTGGTGGGCCAGAGAACAAAGACTCTGCTTCTCAGGTAGGATAGTGTTCTGGAGCTTAGTGGTGCAATGATGGATAATACACAGAAACAGTTAAGAGAATGACATTCTAGGTAGGCAGTCTGCCACAACAAAGGAGCTGAGAACTCGTGACCATTATGCACAGATGAGCAGGTCTGGGTGTTACCATCAAACAACCACACAAAGCAATGGCCAAAGGCAGCAAAGGGGTGAAGGGTTTTCTTTCCCCAGCGGTCCCCAGGCAATGCCTCCCGTTCTCTGAGACTGAGGCTAGGGGGACATTGTGCTCCTGCATGGCCTCTACTCACACTTGCCCTGGGGTGCAACAACCTAGCATACACTGCTATGCATTGTGCATGGACTTGCAGGAACAAGGTCTGAATCATAAAGGTTTAACAAAGTGCAGTTAAGCAACCAAAGAACAGGGCCATGTAAACCAAACAAAATTAGAGCGAGGCTCAGGCCAGAAAGTGCAGATCTGAACCCAAGTCATGATCTGAATTTTTCCAAAAGGGATGCTTAGATTCACGATTATTTCTTCAAATAAATAATGAATGACTAATTTCCCATATATATTTCTAAGTATGTCACTGCATCTTTATTAACACTATATTTTTTTTAAACACTGAGGAGTTTTAAGAATTACATGCACATTTCATTAATAGGGAATTTATGACTACAAGATTGCAGTTATGGTTTGTGCTAATGCTTTATTCACCCTTTTGACCCAATCCCTTTACTATACTCTGCCCCAATATTATTTTTCATAAGTCAGGAAACATTTTCCATATGTTTTGCAGTGTTATCCAAAGGGAGTTTGCAGCTGTACTATTCATACTTTATCATGTTCATACTGACTGAAGTGCAGACCCCTCCTAGTGACAGTACCCATCTGAAAGATCATAACAATGCATTTTTGGCACATTATTGTTCTACTTTTGTGTCAAGCCTCCCCCACAGAACAAAATTGTTTCACAGTTTTTATTAAAATTTACTATAAATGAACAGCTGAAAAAATAAACAGAAAAGTCTGTGTGTATCTTATTTACTGTCATCACAAAAAGAATATCTGTCTGGAACATTATAACATAACCTAACAGCCAAAACTAACTTACAGAAATAAGCAGAGACATTAGAAAGGTTGAAGGCCACAGAAGTTCATTATTTGCAGTAAGCTTAAAAGGCAACATTTGTGGGTGGGGGAGTCAAAAAGAAAGTGGTTATGAAGGTAGGTGGGGGCAGGAGAGACTGCAAAGGGAGGAATAAAATAGGAATAGAAACTTCATAGGGCAGAAAGGAAAAAATGTATAGTTGTTTCAGCTGAAATTCTTTGCATAGAAATAATATTGTTGTGCAAAACAAGATCTTGTATCAAAATATACTAAAATAAATGGACCCAAATCTGTTAAGAGATTATTTCTGCAGGTTGTGGCTTTATGCTACTTAATTTTAACATTATCTAAGCCCTGATTTGCAAGTCATTTTACATGAAGGGAAGTCTCTGTTCATGCAGTGTAACTTGCATGATCAAGGCCTGTGTTTGGATTAAACAATGTTAATTTTTTTTCTGCTATACAGTGAGCCAAATTCAGACCTGATGAAAGTAGATACATCTCCACTGACTTCAATGAATTTCTGCATGCTTATACCATGTCTGAGCACAACCTATTATTTTGTATTTTTCGAGGGAAGGCATTTCTAAGAGTAAATGGATGTAGATATATCCAAGTCATTCAGTTGTTTCAGTAAATCCCACTGAACTCTATAGCTGCAGATATAGTATAAACTCTCTGTGAGTCTGCTAATGAAATGCCTGGCAGAGCCAAAAAGGGCAAAGAAAAAAATAGAAATCACAGCTGCAATATCAACTTGAATAGTAGAGCTAGGAACCAGAGTGTTATAAAAGATGAGCAACAGGTCAGAAATAACACATTATGAAGGCAAAAGCAAGGAGAGCAACACTTGCCAAAGCAATGAGGAAGAACAGGAAAGAAATTACCTGGGAAATACATTGAAACATTGAGATGAATGAGTTAAAGCAACAAAATTAGGGTGACCAGATGTCCCGATTTTATAGGGACAGTACCGATTTTGGGGCCTTCTATTACCCCCCACCCCGGTCCCGATATTTCACACTTGCTGTCTGGTCATCCTAAACAAAATTAAAATGATAAGGAGGAAAATGTGTGGAATTTTCACACAGACTATAACTTTTAAATCCTCTGAGCTTCAAGCTGAGAACATTTTCCTTAAAATCTCACATTAAGGGCCATATTTGCTAGAACACGCTACTAAAATGTGTTTGCAAAATTACAGACATATATACAGACCTAAAATTGCACATGCAAATGAGTCCTTTTTTGAACATGCAAGAGCAATTTGCTTCTCAGTTAACTAATTTGGAATGTAAATACCAATGCATTCATGCATTGATTGATCTCTTTGCATGGGACTATTGTGCAAACTGAATTTAGGGGCGGATGGGCAGCAGAAAACACAACTCCACACTTCACCACACATTGAGGCTGAGCAAGGAGACTGTGGGTGGAGCAAAAGCACAAGACCCGTGAATACCTTGTTCATTCCGGAAAGGATCTCTATGCTAGCCTAACATAGGGATAGGTGGCTGCAATGGGATGGGCCAAAGGCAGCCCGAGTGAAAGGGCATGGGAAGAGCAGCCCACAAATTGTGAGGAAGGGGTAGCACTACAGTCCTGGACTCAGGTCACAGCTTGGGGAGTGACTTCACTTCCATAATGCTCCCCACATTCCATTTGTATAGAGCCCAATTACTCAGGGTTTATATGAGCAGATTGTATTTCATGCAAGTCAGTGGGGTCTGGGCAGGTGAAGATGGGTAATATTGGTACATAGCCTACATTGGTACTTACTAAATTTAAGCAACCAGGTTTCCCACATCTCCTGGCTTCCTGGTCTTGACTATGGGGCCTTGGTGAAGGAATACTCTACAATAGTGGTTCTCAACAGGCGTATACATATGGGGGTACACAATGGTCTTCTAGGGGCTATATCATCAACTCATCTAGATATTTGCCTAGTTTTACAACAGGCTACATAAAAACCACTAGCGAAGTTGGTACAAACAAAAATTTCATACAATGACTTGTTTATACTGTTCTATATACTATACACTGAAATACAAGAACAATAGTTTATACTCCAGTTGATTTATTTTAGAGTTATATAGTAAAAATGAGAAAGTCAGCAATTTTTCAGTAATAGTGTGCTGTGACACTTTTGTATCTTTGATTTTGTAAGCACGTAGTTTTAAAGTGAGGTAAAACTCGGGGTACACAAGACAAATCAGACACCTGAAAGGGGTACAATCCTCTGGAAAGGTTGAGAATCACTTCCCTACAACATATATATCGGGTGTTGGGGAACACAACAAAGGGCAATGATAATGGTGGATAATGCTCAGTACAGCTTTTCTGCTCCCTGAACATTTCTTCTTGTCCCTCCAGATGGATTGGGTTAACTACTGGAAAAGAAACTGTTTATCCCTTTGCATTACAAGTCCATGTTCTGCCTTCATTTAAAGAGTTTGTGTGTTGAGTGAGTCATAGAGTTGACTCTCTGGTGCAATGAATCATAGAATCATAGAATATCAGGGTTGGAAGGGACCTCAGGAGGTCATCTAGTCCAACCTCCTGCTCAGAGCAGAACCAATTCCCAACTAAATCATCCCAGCCAGGGCTTTGTCAAGCCTGACCTTAAAAACCTCTAAGAAAGGAAATTCCACCACCTCCCTAGGTAACCCATTCCAGTGCTTCACCACCCTCTTAGTGAAAAAGTTTTTCCTAATATCCAACCTAAACCTCCCCCGCTGCAACTTGAGACCATTACTCCTTGTTCTGTCAATTATTTAGACATCATCAGTATCTTAAAATATGCAATTAGATCCTTAACAACAGTAATGCAAGATTGCTCACAGGAATCTCATTGGTCAGATTGGGGACTGGAAAACTTATTTTCCTTTGGGAAATAGTTGGGACCTTTGGGTGCAGTGGGAATGGTGTCACCATCTTTACTTCAATGAACAGGAATCATCTATTAATATGAGTTGGTAATATCCCAGGTAATCAATATTCTGTGACTACGTGGGATCCCTGGGAATTGGTAGATTTTGGTCCTTCTTGTCTTCTATGCTTCTAAGTACTAAATCTAGTGTCAGCTGCTTAAATACAGTATTTGCATAAAGAGTTGCAATAGCCTCCTGTAAACACATATGCCAGACCAAGTAAAATGAGAACACTTTCTTTAATTTACATAATTTGCAACCACAGTGGAAATGAATTTCTATGTAGACAGCAGATTTTTTATTTTTTCCTCCAAAATAGATGAAAAGAGCAAATATAAAATTTGCATCTCCCAAGACACGTTTGTTGAGAGCAAAAACAACGTTTGAATGGGTTCAACTTTGGAACATCATCATGTCATTGTGTAAGGAAGATAAAGGAATCCTGGTGGCATGCGCAGGCATCCAGTTAAGAACAGACATCAGGTATGATCTCTGCACCCTCTCTTCAACTTTGCAGTATTTATGGAGGAAGGTGGTACCAGCTTGTCCAGTAAAGAATTGGGATGGTAGTATCAGCCAGATTCTGAAGGATCAGTTACATTGATAGAAAGATCATTTCAAGATGGTCCTAATTGTCCATTCTTTGCAGTCCCTATTCCATTTGAAGAGGGGCAGAAATTTCCAGACAGCCACCTTCCTTTAACCAAGAAGAGTTCTGGATTGCATTCCATAAACTGAAGTTTGGGAATGCACCCGGGTTTGTAACATTACCACTGAGTTGCTGAAGACAGATGAGAGTATTGTTGTACGGTGGCTGTATAGGCGCTTCCAGACCATCTGGTGTACTAATATCATCCCCTATGTCTGGAAGAAGTGGATTATTCTGCCTCTGTTCAAAAAAGGGCAATCCAATTGAATGTAGCAACTACAGAAGTATTACACTACTGCTGGTCCCAGGAAAAGGCTTCACTTCCCTGTTAATGTCTCAAATCAACGATTTGGGGAAAAAACAGGATATTCAGTGCAGTTTTATGTCTCGTCTAGAGGGGGACAATAAAGACAATTACTCTGAATTGACTAAAGGTCTGAATTTAAAGTGGATTTGTTAAACTGCATTAAACCCCTATGTGAACGTTCTTATTCAGAATTCAAGTGGCCTTAATTTGGTTTAGTTTAATTCATTTCCAAAGTGAATTAAGCTAAACTGAATTAAGGCTACTTTCCCCCATACTTAGTTAAACCACATTAAACCCCTGACTTTAAATTCATACCTTTAATCAACCCTGTAGAAAAGTTCTTAGACCTTGGCGTGGTCTATACTAAAAATTTAGGTCAATCCAACTATGTTGCTCAGGGGTGTAAAAATCCACCCCCTGAGTGAAGTGGTTGAGACAACCTGACCCCTGATATAGACAATGCTAGGTCAACAGAAGAACGTTTCCATTGATCTAACTACTGCTCTCAGGGCAGTGGATTCCCTACACTGACAGAAGAACCCCTCCCATCTGTGTAGGTAGCATCTATACTGAAGAACTACAACCACTATAGAGTTTCAAATGTAGACAAGATTCAACTGTTGACCAGATCTTTACCCTGACACGTCTTTTTGAGAAGAAGGGTGAATTTTAGTAAGCTGTGTGCAATACTTTGTATAGACTTCTGTTAGACCTTTGACTCAGTGCATCAAGTAAGTTTGTGGGATCTAATAAGACAGTTTGGAATCCCTGGGAAGATAATGTCATTGATAGAAACGCTCTATAATGGAATGGAAGGCTGCATTCGAGTTAATGGCAGATGCCATGGCATGGTTTCCTATCTCCACAGGAGTTTGGCAAGTCTGTTATCAGGGCTGGGAAGTGGACAGCTACACCTACTGGTTGGAGCCAGAATCTACAGTCAGGAGTCAGCTGAGTCAGGATACCGGGAGGTCAGAATCTGAAGACAGACTGGAGATCAGAACCACAAGTCAGAGGTCCAGAGCCAAGCCAGGTCAGGATCCTGGGAAGTCAAGCTGGGGGAGTGGGAAGCACAAAGCACACAGTCCAGAGGTGGATCCTAGTTGTTCAGACAGCTTCCCGTTCCTGTTGCTGGCTTAAGTAGGGCCAGTGGGCCAATCAGCTGCTCTGGGCCTCTGCCAATAATGCATTGGGGCAGAGCCTCAAACTGGGACTAGGCTTCATGGGTCCTGGGTCAGCAGTTGTCAGCAGACAGTCAAATGGATGATCGCAGCATGGCTGCTCCTGTAACCCCTGTGGACTCAGGTTTGAGGCCCATGGGTCATGACGTCTGTGGTCTGTCAAAATCAAGCAGCATTGGTTGATGGATAGGCTTGAGGAGGCAACTGTCAGTGGTGCTGAGTTTCAAGATCTTGAATGTGCCAATGACATTGGCTCAGTTTGGTGAATCACTGCAGCTGATGACTGGTCTGGTTGGGCAAGAAACAACACACATTGATTATCGATGATAATCAACACATTGGTCTGGTTATTAATCTAGATAAAACAAAGTCCCTGACTGTTACCATCAAACAGCTTCCAGCTACAGATTACAGCCAGCTCAGTATTAGCCTGTCTGGATGGGACAGTGAGCAGGTGGCAGCTGTCCAATATTTGGACAGCGTCATAGACAGTGCTGGAGGATGCTCAAAAGATGCAGATGCCTGTATAGCAGCAGCTGCTCCCATGTTTTGGGCCTTTCAGTGGCCTCTGTGGGAACCTTGCTATGAAGCTGTAGAACCACAGTGCTATCAGCTCAGCTGTATGGCAGTGAAACAAAGGCACTTGGGAAGCCACCCTGGATTGACCTTTTCATTCTCGTCATCTCCATGTGGCATAGCAAGATCAGAAATGAGGATATTCTAACCGCTTCCATCCACACTGGTTCAGTTTTGGCTGTTTTCTTGGTATGGACATATTATATGAATAGAGGACCAATGAATTCTGAAGCATATGTACCATGAAATGCTGCTACATGGCCGGCAATCACATGGGCACCAAAAGCTTTGGTGGTACAACAAGATTGCTAGTGATGGACAAAAACTGAATATACAATCAGACCACTTTAAGCAGCGATCAAACTGGGTAGCATTCTATTTGTAAGGAGACCATGTGCCTTTGGGATTTGCCATGATGAAGGTTATGAAGATTATCGCAAACTTTAAAGACTTTAAAAAACAGCATCCAACATTATCTTCTTCCTAACCCTGGGAAAACAAGTGGGGAGGAAAAATTATGTTAAAAAAGACTGTCCCAGTAAGGTGGGAATTAATGGGGACAGTGAAGAAGCAGGGAGCACTGCTTAATTATGCAGAATCCACGGTTTGAAGGTAATTTTGGAGCTCGTGGCCTCTATGTGGTGTCTCTATCCCTTCACTTCTTCCAGAGCTGCACTCCTGGAAGCACAGCTGGCTAGGCACTGTTGTAATCATTGGTCTGCTGCAGAACAGCACAGTACTTTCCCCACATACAGCAATGAGGGAGGCAAAAGCTGTGAATTGGCAGTTAAAGCTACTTATAGCTGCATTGACTTCTACTAGTTTTTCAACATATTCAACACCAGTTTTCAAAGGGAACCTATGGGAATTGCTCCCTTACTCTACACCACTTTATCCAGACATATACTCAAAACTCTGTGTAGTTTTAAATATGTAGCCTTATTCAGTGGAGCAGCAGATAGTACTTATTTTAGGGAAGGTAGCAGTGTTGGTCTTTTCTGTACACTCTAAATTTATTCTCTGTCCCATTTTCGTGCAGCTAGTGCCAATTGCTCCCCTCTGCACCATACAACTGAGGCTATCATTTGGTCCTCTGTATGTATGATATACTGTACAATGTTGCCGATTGATTTTTCCAGTCTACAGTCCTCTACTACTGGTTTTTGTGAACTGTTTCTTTCCTTGTCTCCATTATTTTCAGTAACAAGGATCTAATTTTGAAAAGCATTCATTGTTTTTGTATGGTTAAGTTCCCAAAACTTGTAGTTGCTTAACCAGATCCCCACACATTCTGAGGTCTTTTTCCATTCTTTTTTGATGTTATCACAACCTTTCAAATATTTTTGCTCTGTCTTTCTCTTATGATGTGTTTGTATATGATTAGGATCAGAAGAATCAGGTTTTTATCGGTAAACATCAATTTCACCATACATGCACAAACAGATTAAAAAATATTTCCATCGATGATAATCAACATTTATAGATACGTAAAGTAAGAAAAATGCTCCTTGAGAACTTGCTAGAGATCGATTGTAAGGATATTTACTTTGTTTATTTTGACATATGAAGCTGACAATTTGTGTTTTGATGGGTATAACTTTTTGAATCTCAGTGTCTAGTGTCATTAAATAATGGCCTAACCACCCTATAGTCGGATGCCCCCATAATTTTCCCAAACTGTGAAAATTTGAACCAATAAACATTTTAAAGAAATGCTTAAAACTCATGATTTTGCACAGCTGTGGAATCTTAAATAGATAAAAATTGAAAAAAAAAGATTAAAAATAAAAATATTATCTGTTGAAATTATTAAAAATAAGAATTCTACCAAGCCTATACATGATATTGTGGGGGGGCGGCTGCCCCACCCCAGTAAAGACGGGTTAAAAGCAGCCCAACAGAGGGCTGCAACTGGGAAAGCTGGGCTGATTAAGGAAGCAGCCGCCACTGTGACCAGCTCAATCAGGGCCTAGCTGGCCCTTATAAGAGGGCTGGGGCCAGAAGCTGAAGACAGACACTCTCTCTAGCTTCTCAGAGAAAGAAGGACCTGGCTGCTTGGGAAGCGGAGGAGGGTACCTTGGGTGGAGCGGTGCTGGGGAAGGGCAGAGGGAGCTGGGGAGCTCCAGCCTAGCAAAGCCCCAGGATGCAGGCCTTCTTAGAGGCCTACTAAAGGTACTGGGGCTGCAAAGGGGCAGCCCAGAGATAGGCAGAGGCAGCTGGTCCAACCCCCCTTTCCGCTGATGAGTGGTTTATAGACTGCAGTCTGCCCCAGGGAGCGGGGGCTAGATGGTGACTGGCAGTAGCCACTGAGGCAAGGTGAGGTTAGGAGGTTGGGGGTTCCTCTGGGAGGGGAGACCCAGAGTGAGGGGGTACTGCTGGGGCAGAACCCCTGGGCAAAGGGCACCGCGGTCCGGGAGGGACACGGGGGCCAGCGGCAGGCAAGACATCAGCCAGCAGAGGGCGTTCCGGAGCTGAAAAAGAGCTAATTCCCTGGACAACCAGCAGGAGGCACCGTGCCGGTCAGTCATTGCCCTGCCACAGATATATATACTGTCCCTATGATATAGCTACCGCCTCTGCCCGAAGTGGAGTTATTAAGCACCCGAGGTGGTGTTACAGCTACGCAGCTGCACCAATGTAAATGCGTTCTATAGCCCTGCCCCAAATAGCATTAGGACCCTCCTAGGAAGTGCAGAGATCGTGTACTGACCCACCTGGGCAGCCAGACTGGGTGAGTCTCTTTAAATATAAAAGGTTGAGAGGCTGTATGATTAGGTGAGCACTATAGGAAGGAACAGAGGTGAGAACTAAAAGAAGAGACAGGTTATCTGGCTAAATCCATTTCTGCCTTACGTCTTTGTTGCTCTATTTAAATTAAAGTCAAGTGCCAGCCAAGAACAGTGAGTGTTTGGACTGTGTATGTGTGTGCGCAGTGGGGGTGGGTGGGAAGGGGGTAAAATGTGAAGGAGTAGAATGGGGATTTTGCCCCTTCACAGTACACACTACCACAAAACTGATCGAGCCATAAAAGACCCCGTTTTTCAGGGGTGATGATTTAACAAGATATTGAAAAAGCCTTTTCTCTTCATCTGAATCACAGACAGTGCAATTTTCCAAGTCTGCAGGTCTTTTAGATTCTGCTTTCAAAAAAGCTGAGCTTCGTCATATTCATAAAACACTTTTTTCCCCCATCAGTAATAAGATGAGGCTTAGTGGGGATCAGAACAGTAGTAGTAATTCCCAGTGAAACAAACTCAGATTTCAATGTCTTTTTTTTTTTCCCTGAGACTTGGTTGCTCAGACTATATCAGAAAAAATGTGCATACTTCCCCTCTGGAAAGACGTCATGGTGTTTGCAAACCGTGGACATACTGTAATATGGTCTTTTTATTTAACCAAGTGACATATAAACATATTTATTTCATGATCTCAGTTAAGTTACTGAATTCAAACAGAACAAGATATAGTCTGCTTGAGCTAAATTTCTTTAATATCTTGCAATACTATGATTAAATGTGACTCTCTGCCATTGTACTGGTTAAAAAGGAATCTGCTTTGGGGTTTATTGAGCCCGTAAGAATGAGAATTTTTTTGTCTCTTTGAAAGGGAATGTATATTATTATTGTACAACTTTACACTGGCAGAGAAAACAGTGTATTTACTTATTCTCTAAAAAAATAACAGGAGTACTTGTGGCACCTTAGAGACTAACAAATTTATTAGAGCATAAGCTCCGAAGAAGTGGGTTGTAGCCCACGAAAGCTTATGCTCTAATAAATTTGTTAGTCTCTAAGGTGCCACAAGTACTCCTGTTATTTTTGCAGATACAGACTAACACGGCTGCTACTCTGAAACCTACTTATTCTCTGTCACTGGTGAGGCACAGGGTAAAAAGGCTGGCGGAACTTGAGTGGTTTCTGCCCACAGGTCAGCTTCATGTACACACAGCTTCAAAATCTGAAGAATCCCTGTGCTCAGTCAACAAATGAATTATTCCAGCCCTAAAATGGAATGAGTAAGCAATGAGCTAGTTCTGCCTGTTTCTCTGCCTTGTGTTCTCATCCAAAAGAGATGGGGGATAAAGAATGAGTGGCCTTGAAAGTACACTGAGGACTGGACTGTTTGGAAGACAACTGTGAGAGAATTAGTAGGGTATGAGCAGGACTGGCTGGGAAGATCAGGACAATCTGCTTTGTTACTGTACTAAGCTCTCTACTTCAGAAGCCCTAATTCCTCTGCACCAAATATTTGGTGTTCTTGCCCCCAGCTTCACTGAGTTTACATATTCTAAGGCTACGTCTTCACTACGGGGGGGTGGGGTGTCGATTTAAGATACGCAAATTCAGCTACATGAATAGCGTAGCTGAATTCGACGTATCCGAACCGACCTACCCCGCTGTGAGGACGGTGGCAAATCGACCTCCGCGGCTCCCCCATCGACAGCGCTTACTCCTACCTGCACTGGTGGAGTACAAGCATCGATTCGGGGATCGATTGTCGCGTCCCGACGAGACGCAATAATTCGATCCCCGAGAGATCGATTTCTACCCGCCGATTCAGGCGGGTAGTGAAGACGTAGCCTCAGAATCTACCACTAGTGGACAAGACTATGGGTGGTACGTTGTTATACCTACGAACCTAATGAAAGATTCCACTGATGCTTCATTTACAGCATGTGTGTTTTTGAAAAATTCCAGGAAGAATCGGGGCACTGAGAAATTAGGCTGATGCTGAGATATCCTTGAAAATGATTCTTTGAGGCATGGCACGTTGACAAATGATGTAATTTGAGACAACCACCACCATGATTTCTAAAGCTACAGTCATGTTCTCTAAGCTCACCAAAAAGTGCTCATCTGTTTTATCAGATTTTTTCCAAACCCTTTCACATGCATTTTAAAATTACCAAGAATTACAGGTATTAATTCATATACTCAAATTACAGGTGCTTAGCAGAGGTATTTAAACAATTTAAGATTTTTTTGACATGGTTAGTAAAAATATTTTTATGTATGATGAGTTTTTGTAGAAGGTTTTATTTTAAGGGCGTTCTGCTTTATAGCAATTTAAGTCATTACTTTCTGTACACAGTGTGTTCTACCTTCGTAATTAGAGGCTTCGCTTGTGCTATAAGGACATATGCCATTGTGGGGCTGTGAGTTGCTGTGCCACCCCAGAAGCAACCCACATAAAATCTCTGTAGGTGAGAGAATTTCCTGCCTGTTAGTCCACCTGCTCAAAGGAAAGTGGTGATTGGCTGTGGGGCTGTATCAGCAGCTGTATTTCTACAAAAAGTGAAAGATTTCCACATAGCATCATAGATATATGTTGGGCTGCAGGGATAATCACGTTATTATATAAGAGCTCTTCCTACATAACAACCTAGTGATTCCTTTGAGAACATAAAACATTTTCCAGCACCATGACTGTGCCATAGAAGGGGGGTATTTATTGCTACACCTCTACCCCGATATAACGCTGTCCTCGGGAGCCAAAAATCTTACCGCGTTATAGGTGAAACCGCATTATATCGAACTTGCTTTGATCCGCTGGAGTGCGCAACCCCCCCGCCCCCCGAAGCACTGCTTTACCGCGTTATATCCAAATTCGTGTTATATCGGGTCACGTTATATCAGCGTAGAGGTGTATTCAAGTTCAGCCCCTAAAAATGCAGCTCTGGGATTGTCTTCTGAATGTTTTAAAATGGATGATGGGTCATACAAACTGTTTTTGGTTACAAAGTCTGATTCTAGTATTAAAATGACTATTTGTTTGACAGGGTCTTTGAGGAAGTCAGAGGGTATGCTCCTCGGAGGGGCTAAGGGCTGTTTCGCTGCTTTGAATTTTTGGCTGGCTGAATTAATCTAATATTTGTATATAATTATATTTTTTGCTGAGTGGTCATTATTTGAGAGTGTTAGTTTAATTAATTGGTAGGTCCTCTAGAGCTTTCTGTATGAGGGTTTTTTATTCTTTATATCTAAAAAAATAGATTTTTTTTGCAAGGAACTGCTGTTTCTAACTGAACTTATTTTTGTTGATTTCTGCTGAAGAAGCTCTTTTTGTAAAACTATAGCTATCTCTGTGACAAATTTAAATATTAATAAACAAAGTTCTCAACCGCTCACCCACCAACAGACCCCCAAAACTCTCCTCACCCACAAACATCAGCCTGCCAAGGCCTTCATACCTATCTCTTTAAAATATAAATTCTGCTTTGTTTGTGACCAGCTACTGGAAAATCTATGGGCTGAGTTCCATGCCACTACCATATTGGCTTCATTGGGAGTTTTCCTTACACAGGAGGTATGTAACTGGGCCCTATGTAAGATTTAGGGTTTGACCTAAACTCACAAAAATAAGTAATTATTGGAGGGTCATATGACTAATTGTCCATGCTAACATACTGGCCTTATATAACTTACATTATTTAAGGGGGTTTTAGCATGACAGCATGAGTATTTAAGGCTAGTGGGTCACCCTGGATTTCCAGACCTAACTGAATTTTTTTGTTTCTGATGTGTAAGTCAAGCCTTCATTAACTAAACACTGTCTAAGAAGCTGAGTACTAATAAAAAGAAACTTTGTATTTCTCCAACAAGTCAAAAATATAGCCAGTAATATTTAATGCCACATCAAATAAATAACGAAAAGAACTTGACTTAAGCCCACAAAAGCAAGGACATTCAGTAAAAGCTGAAAATCTGGACTGACAAACCAGCCTTAGCTCATGCACTCTGTTGTGCCAAAAAAGGTTCTTTAATACAAAGGCAGGAGTTGTAGAAGGCCAGTCTGTAGTAGCATGAATATTTAGTCTTTCTTAACCCTATGTTTCCTTGGTTTTAATGCCTCTCGGGCAGGACCTTTCATTACTTCCACTCATTTTGAGTGGCTGAATATAATTTGTTATGTTTATGACTGGAAGGATAAAGAGATGCTTTCCTTGATCAAGCTTTAATGATCTGGTATTTATTTACAAGGAATTCACTGAAATGGTCCTAAACATTTTAGAAAATATCAGCAATCCCCTCTCTAGTTCTTAAACTACAGGCTAATAAACTGACACTTTTTTTATTTGAACCGCACTATCAGAAGGCTACTGTATCAAACTTAAAACCAGAGGACTAAGAAAAGCTTCTTACTCTGCCAAAATACCAAAAAAAAAAAAAAAAAAAGGCCAAGAAGAGAACTATGTAAAATTGGAAAGTCCATGTGGTCAGACATGTGCCTGTGAAGAGTCTCATTGACTTCAATGGGACTTTGTGGGCACAGGGGTCTGCACATACAAGTCTGACTGCAGGATCAAGAACCAAGTTTTCAGAATCAAGAAGTTTGAATAAGGTTCAGATAGGAACCCGAAGGATTTAAAGCTTATCTGAACTGGACCCAAACCTTCTGAGATTTGCCCATCTCTGTCTCCTATCCCAGTATGACAGGAGGAAAGGTACTGTTATTTCTCCAGAAATTCACCTTTGCCATTGAAAAATGAACACACCATACAGTTACTCATATGATGGTTTCCAGAAAATTACAGAGCACAGTGGATAAAAGTTACCAATGTTCGTGTGAAATGATAAATATTTCCACTGAACAGCAGAAAGCCTGTGGCATTTCTTTAATAGTTAAAAGTTGTAAACTAATTATCTGTAATTGGGCGGGGACAGTACGGTTGATTTTAAAAGCTAGTGTGAGTATTTGCCCAGTAAAATCCTTTACTTTTTTCTCCTATAAATGGCCTTTAAGAAAACTTTTTTCTTTTAACTTGGACCTCAAAGTTACTTTTAGATGGATTAAAGAGCAGAGAAATTGAAATGAAAAGGACAATCTAGCCCAGACAGTCAATCAGTAGTAGTCTGACCATTGACAGATGTATGGAAGTCAATCCAAAGAAACCAGCACAATTGGCTGGAGTGTCTGCCAAGCATCCAGATGCTGTTGTTGAAGAAATATCTCTCAAAAACTTGGCATCCAGGTTCTGTGCCAATTTGGAGAGCAATGAGGAAGAGCAGGAGTGGTAGAGTATTTAAAGATAAATTGCTGCTTCTCACACCAACTTAAAATGTTTTATTTTACTTTGGTTTTGTTATTGGTCACATCTGTCCATATTTCTCAGTGTTACCAAGAGACCCTACATACACATTCCTGCACTTGTAAACATACAACACAGCCAAATTTTCCAAAAGTACTCTGCATCTAGCAGCTCTCATTCTGACAGTTTTGGCCAGATTTTCAAATCAACTCATCACACTGAGTGTTGAGATCTCTTGAAAATCTAGCTATTTATTCAGGTACCTAAATAGAAGACAAGCTCTCTTGAAAATCCAGACCTAATTGTGGGTGCTAAGCCCTTCTAAAAATTCTAGCCAAATTGTGCAGCAGTCTTGCAATGTTGATATGAAAACTTACCTGCACATGCACAAAATATACTCTCCAAACTCTTTGACATGGCTGACCATGTGAAAACTAATGATATTTCACGTACTTGTCCAATAATATTGCTTACTGTGAGTTGAGTGGAGAAGCAGAGTTTTACAAGGTTGTTACATAATATCGTGGGTTTGGTACTGACATTATACTAGCTTTCTAACTGATTAATACAGCAATAACTCATACTTGCTTAGAGTAAGAGCTATACTTGGAGGAATGGTGAGATAATAGTACAAATTTTATTCCAGGCTTCAAGGCTATTAAAGTTCACACTTTTAGAAAATAGTTTCTTTTTCCCGCCTGCACAGAGCCCACTAAAACCCAAGAGAGTCTCTGTCTTAGACAAACTTGATCTGCAGCTTTATGGTCTCTGGAGGCCTATGTTGGATAGTTTGTATACAGTGATTTTCAGGAATTTATGACTAGAAAAGAACTTTTTTTCTTGTTTTAGTGTCCCATGTATAAATAGTATAGAAATTCCAATTTTTGGAAAAAAATAATTAAAATATGGCACGTTTCAAATGTATACAGTATATTCTCTCTCACTCACTCTCTGTCTGTCTAACAGAGAGAGGATTCAGATCCATGACTTCAGCAGAGGAGCACTCCATGCAGCTTGGGGGATCTGAGAAAGTAGGTTTAAGCCAACACTGCACTTCCCCAAACCAGGACCAGTGGTTGTGTAAGTTACAATTGCTATTAGTCCCAAAGGGTCAATGCATCAACCAAAGTTCAGCTGGGCACAGGGGCACCCTGGTCACTCCCTCTGTTACTCACAGGGAGGTGATGTAGAAGTCACTATGCTGACTCTGTCACTTGAGAAACCTCCCCGACATTGGGGTGATCTACTAATGGCTGAGTTCAAGCTTCTTTATACCAGTGGTGGTCAGGGACGGGGAAGGGATGCAATGCAGTCACAACACAGCCCAAGATCGGAGGTGCAGGATTTTTAAAATTTTAGTTTTTAAATGATTGATTATTGTAAATCAACTGCTATTTATTATTTCCTTTGTTAATACCTAAACAAACACAGACAGGAGAGGCCTGATTTCACATTCCCTGCACAGCCAGAATTCCCATTTGACTCCTTGGGAGTTTTGGCTGTGTAAGGAATGACAGTATTGCCTGCATCTACAATATTGTATATTCAGGCCACAATTCAGCAAAGCACTTCTGTATGTGCTAAAGTCCTATTGATATGCTTAAGTGCTTTGCAGAATTGAGACCTCATTTCCTTAAGTCTCTGTCAATGTAAAAACTGAAAGGGAGGAAAAATATTATTTGGAAAATTATGAACACACAAGGAAAACTTTCTGCCTCAGTTATCTGTTATTTCTTGATCCATTCAGGAATTGTGAACCAAATGTGTTCTTGCTGCAATTGATCTGAATTTACTTGGTCAAACTGCCTCTGTAGGTATGTCTATGCTAGAAATGTAAACCTATATTAGGTTGACTTACAGCCACCACAGTAATTACCAGGAGCACTTCCACCAACCTAAGAGGGGTAGTGTGGGGAGCTGAGAGACCTGTGGGGTAGCTGAGCTCCAGCCAGGGAGCTCTTTGGCAAGAGCCTGGCTGCCCAGTAGGCTCCCAGGCTCCTCGTGGACTGTCTCTTCCCCTCCCCTCCCCCCTCGCACCTGCTCTCCATTCATGCTGGGAGTGGGGGAAGCTGCCCAGGACTTCTCACTGGCTCCTAGCCGGGACCGGGGTCCAGCCACCCGGGCTTCTTGCCCCGGCTCCCAGTGAGATCTGCAGGTGTGAGCATTGTGTATATTAATCTGACAACATTTGATTGATGTGCTGCCTTTATTTGAGTGTATTATTGTGTCTAGAGTAATAGTTAATGAATAAGAAATTGATAAACACCCAATACAATATAAGCAACAACAATATTGCCTACTACCACTTAAAATGTTTGTTTTGTAAACAAGCACTAAAGCTTCAAACAGTAGCTTGTTGTGATATTATTCCAAACAAGCAAAATGCATTGTGTTTAACCATATTAAAGGCCCTTTTCCTGTTTACATAATTATATCCTGTGTTTATCTTACAAACACTGTAAAATATTAGTTAGCAGTCATAAATATAGCCTGATAAAATGATACTACTGTTCAGAACTGCTAATCTATGTTAATGCCATTTTGGTAAGGGTCCTGTACCAGCTGTTAGAATTTTGTCCCCTGTAGGTCAGAAAGAGAAGATGGGAAAATCCTTAATAAAATGTTGTTAGAAGCTACAGGTGGGAAATAAAAAAGCTATTGTGACCTGTAATCTTATTCTCTCATAAAGTCACGGAGTTCAAAGCAGCTTCTGTGGTTGAAATTAGACAACACGCTAGTGGCTTTTCAATCTCAACTTTTGCAGTTTGGTTATATCATTTTCGGTGAAGAACAAATGAAGGATACAGCAAGCACTGCCCGTGACCTTCTTTGCTGTTTTTAATAAGCACATTCAACAGCATGAGCTACTCTGTCTTAAATGAATTATTATATATCCATGTATTGGAAAGAAAATACAGTAATGTTTATCTTCTGTATACATTGTACTGTCAGATTTTAATTAACTCTCAGCTCCAGGTAAAGAAAATATGCTAATTCTAATAGTCTTATAATTACCGTGGGCCAGATTCTACTCATATTGATTAGTACCTTTCTCTGTGAGGAGTCCCACTGTTTTCAGTGGGACCAGTCATGGAGAAAGTTACTACTCAGCATGAGTAAGGGTGGCAGAACTTGGCCCTGTATATGTTCAATATATTATTGCACTTGTTTGCTATATTAAATTTCACTTTTATACTGTGGGATTGAAGGATGAAAAATGAAGGTTTGATAGTGTTAGAACAGCCAGAAAGAAAGAAAGGACATATTAGTAAATTAATAAATTGGTTATCTATTAGCAAAAATAGGTTATAATATATGCTTTTACCCCATTTGAGAAAAATATTATCTGAATATACACTGGTTATATTCCATTAATTTTTCTTTATAAAAGCTATATATATTCTTTGGACATTAAGACTCTTCCAGGGATCAGCCTTGTGTCCTCTTATTTTTTTTTTCCTTTTGGCTTCTCATTTTTCTTTCTTGGTATTACAGCAGTATAGAGTATGAACATGAATAATATTATTTCCATTGTATTTGTTAAACCGGAAATAACAATTTAGGGTAATATATAGTTCAACACATCTCACATTTCTATAGTAATTTTTTATTAATTCAGCTGAACAAAAATTTCCTCTAATTTAAGTGTGTGTGTGTGTGTGTGTGTGTGTGTAATGTCATAATGTATATCTATATGAAAAAGACCCAGTTACTATCTTTCATTATGATTTCCCTTTATTGTATAAAACAACTTATTTAAAAATACTCAGCAGAGTAAATTATTTTATACAATCAAATATTTGCAGTTTTGAAATCATAAAAATCAGATTAAGTATAATTATATATGATTTCTCATTAGTACAGTGACAGAGGATTGCTGAAATATTATATAGAATGGCATCGTTAATTGCCTCTAGATACAATGAGTTGTCATTTCTGAAAATTTAATGTCATCAAAGCTCTCTTTCCAATAGTGCAAGGAGCACTATTGCTAATAGACTTCAGAGCTTGAAATAAATAAATCTTTGGAATCCTGTTGCATCTCTTGGGGTGTGACATTTGACAGTCTTTTATAGTGCAGAACGAAACAAGTTTGTGAGCTGGAATTCAATTGTGGCATATTGATTCCTTGCATCAGTCATTATTCCCTCCTGATTGACAGCTGAAAATTGGTTACGTTAAGTATTTCATATGTTATATTGGCTGACATTTGCTTGCCTGCTCCTGTGTCAATATTGTTGTAAAGATCTCCAGCTCTATGAGATAGCAATATACACTGACTGTGGCTTTTGTGTGATGTTCCAGTGTTTTTCCTGACATAATTTAAGACATATTAAAAACCAGCAGCATCTTCCCTCTTGAGAAGCTTAATGCCAATATTATTGTCTTCCAAGGGAAGATCATGTATGCTCATAATCGGGTGCTAATTTCCACCCATACGCTCATGTTTAGGCATTAGGCACTATAACTGTAAAATTGAGCCTGCTTGATTGATTCATGTCAAGCCTCATCTCGGCTCCTGCAGAGGAAGTCATCCAGCTGACCCTTTTTACACTAAAAGAAGAGATTTGTGTTCCTTTCTTTCACCTGGAACCATCAAATTGACTGAATAATCTGTAATACATTAGTGCTGACATTTGTTAGGCGAGAATTAAACAAGACACAGTAATCATTCCCCTGAATAAAAATTGTGTTTGATTTCCAGCAGAGTTCTATTAAAGGAACAGTGTAGTCCGTCTCCTCAGAGTGAAGAAGGGTGAATATTTTCCATGTTAATGACTTGAATTAACACTTTAATGACAGGCAATCATTAGTTTCCCACAAATTCATGATAGAAGATCTGAATTTACGCTAAAGAATTGTAAACTGTTAATTGTAAAAGTTTCAAAATCCATCAATACTGAAATGAATGTTAAAATGAGCTGCCATCTTTGTTTTACAGAATCCGTCACATCAAAGATTTAAGGTTGCACCATATTAAGGCTTGACCATATTAAAAAAAAGTGGAAAAGTGATGATTCCTCCCACAGCAACTAGCTACTATCCACATCAATGCTGGTACCCAAAAAAATGCAATGCACAAATCCCCAGGTACTGTATTTAATTCTTTATAAATGTTACACTTTGAAATGTTTGAAGGCAATGGGCCTGATTCTCTTCTGACTTCTCACTCTTTAAAACAAGTAATTCCACAGAGGTCAATGAAGTTACAGCAGTGCAAAACTAGTGTGAGTAGGATGGGGTTTGATACCTTTTATGCTGTAAAATACTGCCCATTACATCTAGAAATCTTAAGCAACACAATTATGTTAATGTATGATACCTGTTCAATGTCATTTGCTTCTGCCCTCCATTTTTTATACAGCTCTGTCTGTCTGTCAGGACTATCAGCTGGGATACAATTGCGTTCTTTGTGTGTCTGTATGCCTGCACTTTCAGTAAGAATGCTTTAAGTAGATACAATGCTTTTGATAAATGTGATTTTGTTTTGTAACATGCCTGCTGTGTACATAGGTGATCAATCAGATCAGTTTGCATGCCGTGGGCATGCTGCCTAGAAGGTCTACTTGAAAACAGAACATTTGACGTCATATGGTACTTTAGGCTAGAAGTTTGCTAACTGGGTTCATGTGGTAGGTAGACAATGCTATAATCTGATCACACGTAGCATCTGAAGCATCCTTTAAATGTGAGCTGAAATACTTATAAAGGGCATATTCATGAACTGGCTTATGTGCCTATGCAGGAATACCAGTGGACATTACACTCCACCTGACTCCCCTTTGTGGGCTTTCCACACCAGATGCTTCAACGCTGGGTGCAGGCAGAGTGTGGGCAGCAGTCAGCAAGGCATGGATGAGCAGCAGTAAGAAGTGGATGGAGCTTTGGCTGGCCAGCACAGCTGAGCTGGCATGAAGATAGGAGTGAGTTGTCCCAGGAAAATAGCTAAAGCAGCTTACTGCTCCTCTGAAACAAGGACCAAACAGTGACTCTCTGAGTCATGATTTCATCCCTGCCCTGCTCCTGAGGTAGCACAGCTGCACATTTCCCCTTATTTGGGTCAGATTGCAAGGTGTCAGCCCAGCCATAAATAATTAAAGCTGCTTCGGGTTCCAGATCGTTACGGGTGAAACTCTTATTGACACCTAAACCCAAGCATAGGAGGCCTGTACAAGACCTCCTCCACCACATAAGCTCTGCATTATGCCACATTTCTTCTCTCGGAGAAATGGTAAGCGAAGGGCACAGTTTCAGCATCTGTCCCTGAATCAGCTGTTAGGGATGAATAGTGCGGGAATTCTTTTTTACAGCCTAGTCCCCCTCATGTTTGTAGGAGTGGATCTCATACGATAGAGGATAACTCCAGAATATCTGCCTGAGCTGTGCCAATTCCTACCATATTCATTTTCTCCTATGTTGCACCCACATCTCCGTTGCTTCATTTGTTTGTGCCTTTAGATTGAAAGGGTACAGGAACTGGAAGGTGTAATTTCCAGCTCAGGTAGACGTACACACATTAGCTTTGATTGAGCTAGAATGCTACAAATAGAAGTGTAACTGCAGTGACATGGGCAGCAGAAGGGGCTAGCTATCTGAGTAAGTACATAGGGTTCTGGGCAGGTTTGTATTCAGGGTGGCTAGGCCCTCCTGTTGCTTGTGTCGTAGCTACACTTCCATTTTTAGCAAGTTAGCGTGATGAAAGCTAGCACGTTTGTCTACTCAAGCTGGAAATTACACCTTCAGCTTGAGTGCAGGCATCCCCTAAATATTTCTGGGCATGGTTTGTTTCTTTTTTCTGTTTGTACAGTGCCCAGCACGGACTGGGGCCTCCGAGAGCTATCCTCATATACATATTTACTACTAATAGTGTACTACAGCCGGTTGTGTGGTCACTACAATGTCATTAGGCAAGCCCACTACATCCATTTGATCGTTTATTTTTGCTCAACATATACAATCAATACAGTACAATCCTGTAGCACAAATACAGGGAAAGTATTATTTGTACTTCCTGCTCTTCATAAAGTCTTGTAGGATAAGGCCTTTAAATTAGGGACAACATTTCAATCCAAAAATATCACTGCTAAATGTTGCTGATAATTTATTTTTGGATACAACTGTTTGAATACAAGAAGTTTCTACCATTTTTTTTTTAGTAGATTGTAGTGTCCAACCCCCCTGCCCCTCCAAAATCAGTGTTGTGATTTATTAATTTACAGTACATCTCTATGTAGGTAATTGACTGCCTCTTTTATTGTCTCATTCTAAACAGAGACAAAAAAGCAAAAGAATGCTGCCGTGCTTGAGTACACTAGACTCATCCTGCATGTGAATTCATAAAACACAGAAAGACTTGCAACACAAAAAACGTAAGCTTACCCCTTAAAATTCTCAAGATAAAGGACCAAGTCCAAGAGTGCTGTTGACAGGCACACAGCACAGTTTAGGGGATCTGCGTGTAGAGGTGGCTTAAAACTTCCCCATTGCACAACTGCTGCTGTATCTGTGCCAGGACCATAACCTTGCATTGAGTTATTGCAGCCCGAAGTCTGCTCTAACTCTCACCTGCTGCAAGTATACCTAAGGGGCTGGAACTGCAGCTGAGGACTGATGTGATGCAGTGGTGCCTTAGCCACATTCCTTTCTATACACCACTGAAAGATCATCTTTGCACTGGAGTAATCCTTGGGCTTTTTACACCAGCTTTATGGTCCCATTCTGCTAGCGAGGCAGTGTAAAAATGCCATACCACACCTGTGCAGAACACTTAAGTCTTTTAATCTTTCTTTAGGGAGGTAGGGCTCTAGACTGCAGGGGCAGAACAGTCTGTGTCTGGATGAAGCTGTCATTGCTGTGCTATATGGCGTTTAAATAAAAATAATATAGTTGTAAAATATAAGGTCTTGGTGCTTTAATAAAAACACCAGGAGATCTGGTCTGAAAGAGCTAAGCTGAGAAATCTATTGTCTCTCTCGTTCTCTCCCTGTCCAGTCCAGCACAAGTTGCATCTCCATCCACTTCCACTCTATCCACCTTCCTCACCTCTCTGAGACCCCTCTTGCTGTACTTGCCTAGTCCTCCTCTTCCTATGCACTGCCAGAGCCAGTGCCCCTGCTCCCAGTATAGCATCAGCAACGTGCTGTTGGCTCACTTCCTTACTGCCACCAGCTGACCTTATTTAGCCTGATTGCCTGGTATGTGTCACTTTCCCCTACAAATTTCAGGATTGATGGAGCAGTTGGAAATGAGCAGGGGAGAGAAGGATGACAAAAAGGCAGGGGAGGGACGGCAGGCAGGCCAGGAGAGCAGGGGTGGGGGGGGAGTGTTCCAGCAGGGGAAGGCTAGACCAGATATGATTCACTCAAGGTAAGATTCCTAATCCAGTCCTGCCTTTTAGTGAACACATCTCTCCTCTACACATGGCACCCCTTAGCAGCTCTTCTAAATCCCTTAGGGAGTGGCAAGCCCCTAAACACCATTGTTGTACTAAAGGTTAGCGGTCTGGTTCAGCAAAGAGTACTGCACATGAACCTTTACTCCTTTACAGATTCCCATTAAAATTGCTTGTGAAATCCATATGACTCTAGGGAGTGTAAGTGTTCACTCTTGTAGGTCTGATTGTGCAACTCTACCTGCTTTAATGTTGCTACAGTTATACTGAATAGCTCCCATAGCAACCAAATTGTCCCAAAAGGTGCACATGCAGGTTGCAACCCAGTGGTGCATTTCCTAGTAACCTTCCTGAATATTAGAACATCTCAGAGCCATGCTACACAGTATAGCTTGCTGAACAAAGAAAATAGATTCACATATAAAAAGGCTGCTCCTCTGTGGTTCCTGGGGCATAATATTAGCTTTCTGATTGAGGGATATGTTCTGTTTGGAAAATTTGTACAAGTGCATTCTCTCCAGCTAATTTATTTACTAGGTACTTACCTGGTCCTCAATACTGTAAAATCTGAGTACACTATTCATTGTTCTCTATTTGTAATTCATTAGTCCCCTGTTTAACTTGCAATCAGTTAGAAAATGGAAACAATCCCATGTGACTTAGGTGACCAACTGTACATCATGAACAGAGAACAGTCAAAGTAAGCCGTTTGTGAACATCTCATAGACTGAAAACTTTTCCTGGCAACTGTTCTGTGAACATTTATGAATAACAGAAAAACATTCACAAAACTCTACATTGTCTTGTGAATGATTAGCAAATAGGAAGAAGTGTTACACTTGTAACAAATGTTATTAGCCACAAATAATTTGACCAGGTCTACCCAGAGGCAATATAAAGCAAAGAAATGTATTTAAAGGGGGCGGGGGGGAAATTTCATCACTAACACTTACAACCAGCATTTTAGAGATGATAAAAGGTCGTATAGGCATGGGGACTTGAACTGTAGCTGCACAACTGCTGTTAACAGTAATGAGTGTTCCAGAGTCAAAGCACCACAGTAAAAATAGTTATTGAAGACCTTCACTAGCAGTCTTGGCAGCATTTAAAAAGGCTTACTACCAGATTGGCAGCTGTTCTGATGGAGAAGATATCTGCTGGGGTTCTTGCTATTTTCCTACATGACCCTTTCATTTTTGTGTGCCATGAAAGGTACATTAGATATGGGGCAATAATGACTAGAAATTCCTTGAGAAATAGAAGGCTTAACAAATGAAAGTTTTCTGGCTTCTTAAACTGACAGGAGGTGAAGCTCAGGTCCTCAAAGGTTTTTAGGCACCTACCTCTAATGGGAGCTAGGTGCCTACAGGCCTTTGAGGATCTAAGTATCACTAGACACACTTTCTAAACTGCTGAAGTAGTTGAACTGCAAATTTACTTAAATAGCAGGTTATGTGGCACAATATGCAAAACAAGCTCCTGTATCTAAAAAAGCAGTAATAAAATCAGATCTTGATAAGTTCTGCACTCTGAGTTTGAGCAATTATGATACACAAATCACTGGCTGGATGAGCAAAGGATGCATAGTTGAAAGGGGCCTGAGTGTTCTCATTAGAACGTATTAACCAGTTCATATATTTCGAGGTTGCTCGGATTGCTTATAATTAGGCAGCTTTGGATTAATAAAGAGATCTTAGGTTTGGACCTGAGAAAATGCCTTGGTCTTCACCTCGGGCTACTATATTAGAGAGCTGAAATTACCATCTCTAAGCATAGGGAAAAGGCCTCCCCCTATTCTCTATCAACAGCCCATGAATCTGGGAAAGTGATTCTTTCAGCATGGATCTAATATGTGGCCCTCAGCCCTGAAGGCACTGTAGGCCTTCATTACACTAGGGAAACATATTGGTACATACCCCTCAAATGTACCTTATTTTAATGAGTATCACTTATTTTAGTTTGCTATATTCCAGACAGATATGATATCACTTCACAACAAACATAAAGAATCCTGAAACTGAGGTTATAGAGAGCTACTTATACTAAAGAAATCAATCCCCTTTCATTTTAAGCTTTCTGTGAGTAATTTTGTATCCCTCCTCCCTCATTTATAGTCCCTGTTACACATTATGTTCCACGTTTGGGCCTTGGCAGGTTGAGGGATGATAGAGTAGGATCTAAGCAGGGGAATCTTAGCCAGGGTACCAGAGAAAGATGAACGATACTGGTAAAATGTGTTATATTATCCACATGTCTGTGTGCACTTGACAGTTTCATGTTCAGCAATAAGAAAAAAATAAACTTTACAGCCTTCTGAAGTTTTCATTGACATAATCCGATATATAATTAAAAGAAAACCACTGCAAAGGAACAAAATTAATGAAACCACATCAAAAAGTAAAAGACAAAGATAAACTAAACAAATATGTAACACATCACTTCTGGGTGGGTTGTCAGCAATGGGGATCGAATCTGGAACCTCTGGATCATAATGCATGAGCCTGTACTGTCTGAACTAAAAAACCCTCCTTGCTTAGTCCTGGCTGTAGCACACTCATCAGTCTAATTGGCCTAACCATCACTAGAGGGGGACAGAGTGCTACACTGAGTAGGCATAGCTTACACATAACAGGCCTTATTCCACCCTAAATAAGATTTGTTGTGTTTATCTTAGTAGCTTAGATTCAACATATCATTTTTTGTGGAAGTCTTGATTACACCTAATTTTCCATCTAAGGTGTACTGATTCAAAAAGTGATCAAGTGATTTGCTCATATTGCCACAGTAGGTCACAATTTTAGTCTGGATTAGAAGAACTCAGGATCTTCCTGTCTTTTAGTCCTTTACTAGTCTAACTCCTAGATAAATAGGTTTCCTTCTATGGAACAAGATTAGGTGAATCTAATCATGAGAGAAACTGTCTAGCAAAGGAATTCAAAGCCACATCAACCTGGATGATGAACTCCTTTACAACCAACACTTTTATCTAGGACCAAATGATGTACGAAACCCTGGCAAAAAAAAAACAACGTAGTGAGAAAATGACAGGTGTAATTTAGGAAACAGAAGAATTACTAGCATAAAAAATGAAGAACAAAAAATGTTGTGGATTAAAATATACAAGGGACATTTACAATGTAACAGTATAAATAATGGAAACAATTATGTTAGTCGTTGGTCTTTATAACATAAATAAATCCTACATTATCTTTTATTACTTGTATTCTGGTAGCATCCACAATATGTTAATCACTGTGTGCACATACAGGAAGACACTGTCCTTCTCCTGTAGAGCTTACAATGCATTGTCTAGCCCTTGTGACAAATATGAGTTGACAATGAGAGTTGCAAATACTGCAGAAATCTATTTATCAATCTTAATTTAAATAAAATCCATTAATTCACTCAGTACAGTTTGTGATACTTTTTAATAATAGTCTCCAAACATTCATATGGATGCTTTTGTTTGCAAAAGTGTTTGTGTAAGTGAAAGGTTCCAAGACACTTGTGCAAATATATTCTTGTGCGAAGGTTCATGCAGGAAACATGTGCAAGACCATATTGAAATCTCTTTGATTTCTGTGCTCTTGTTTATAAAAGATTCACTCATCCAGTCAGGGAGCAGAAGCAATATCGTGTGAACAATTACTCACCACAATTAACAGAGAGTAATAAAGACAGAGTGCAAGTGAAAAGTTAGCCAAAAACTGTAAACTGAAATGTTTGCATAAACTTATGGTTCAATAATTTAAGTTTTACAGATTTATTCATTATTACAAAGACTGCCTGTGGATAATTCATGAATAGAAAAGCAAAACTGGTCAAACAAATTATTCATTATAAGTACTGAGGCCAGCTCTAGTTGATGGTATTCTTGTCAACTCAATGGAAAGATCCAAATGAAAAATCGAACTATAAGCATTTTGCAAAATACTGGTGAAATGAATAGTCAATAGAGAAGTATCCTTCATTGCAAATGTGTGTTTTGAGGGGGGATGAGTGAAGTTGCAGAACATTTTTTTTTCAAAACCCCAGATATGATGATATTACTGACAGTTTTGGGGCCAGATTAAACTCCAGGTCCATGCCTCTTTCTGCTCATACAATCCCATGTGCAGGGCCCTCTCTTGGAGAGAAGATTTATGGCATGAGATAGAACAATCATAACCTCTCCTTCATTGAAAGGGCCATAATGGACTAATGATGACCCAAAAGTTTGCAGAACAGCCAGAAAGGGGGCCTGCTCAGGGCAGCTTGGTAGTGCGCTTATTTATTCAGTGCATCCCCTGAGCAACCTCAGCTAGTGAGGCTTTTATGGATCTCTGGCTATAAACCATAGCTGATCCCATAGTTAGTGGCATTAGCAGCCTCCCCCTTCTCATGTGAACCTGTAATTTACAACTCTCAGACACAATTTTACTGTATCAGGATGACAAAGACAAGTCCATCATATATGTGTAGATCACCATCCAACACTCCCAATGACTGGGTATAAGAGCTAATGTGTCACCTTCTTAGGAAACTATCAACCTTTTGTAATGTACTGGTTTGTGGGTAAGTGGGCCATGGCCCTCTGCCAAATGGAAAGTCAGATCTGCTCAAGTGTGAGGTCTGAGTGTGAATGTGTGTGAGGAAGAGAGAGATATTGTTCCTGTCTGGTCCTTAAGGGATCAGAAACATAACACATTGCCACAGCAAACATTCGGGTTTTTTAATTCAAGTGTTAGCTGTCTGAGTGTAGGGTTGTTTGGCATTTTAGCAGAAGGTCCAGAATTCTATCCACAGTGAAGGTTGTGAAGTTCTGTGAGACAATATGCGGAAGAGTTGATGACCATGAAATCCTGTGTGGCTACAAAATAGGTACATTTTGGTAGTCCTGCTCTTGAATACATTGAAGTAATTTACAGATTATAAAGTAGACCTGTTTGGCTGTAGAAATTATTTATTATTAATAATAATTATTATTATTATTTATCATAAAAATCTTATCAAGTTGGTACTTAAGAATTAAGATAATTCCTTTTGTTCATTTGGGAATTTGATTGTGGGGAGGTTGACCCTGTGCAATCCTTGCTGACAATCCTTACTGACTGAATTCTGGGTGTCCAGGTGCTTTTCTATGGGAGTTGGGGGGGGGGGGGGTTAGGCTCTGAAGAAGGGCAGTGAAGTAAACTCTAGCCCTTCCATAGGTTAAGCAAAGCCAAGTTTTTTAAAAATGATCATTTTTCTCTATTTTCAATAGCATATTTTAATCTTGGTTGTATCTCTTAAGCAAACCTGGAACATTGTGGACCAGGGACCATATAAAAATCTTGAGTCTTACCCCCATTCATTTTGTTTTATTGGCTTGAATGGGATGCTTAGAATATGCTTGCAAAACACAGTACTCTTTGTTAGGGGCCTAGATTCTCCAGAATTACTCCTGGGGAATTTCTGTGCCCCTACGGTGCAACAGAAAAATGGCCTCTCCCTCTTCCCCCCCCCCCCCCCAGATTCCCTTTGCTTCCTTGCAGAAAATGGTTTCTGTGGGGAAGCAAGGGGAAGCTGCACCAATACTCACTCATACCTCCCCTGGGCAGCTCCGCAACTCAGACAAGTCTGTTCAGGAGCCGGGGGAAGAGGTAAATCACTGGGGGAGGGGGGTCTAGGGATGCCCTGACCAGCCAAGGTCATTAGTCCCAGCTAGGGGGTGTGGGGGGAGGACAGAGATGGAGTTCCCCCTCCCCCTTCCCTAAATGGAGCAGCCGGGGCTGGGTCAGATCAAGTCCCAGAAACTTCCTCTGGCTGCAGGAAGCTCTGCACCATGGGGGCCGAGGGGGAGGGGAGGGAAAGGTTTGGTGTGGTTAGGGTGACCAGACAGCAAGTGTGAAAAATCGGGACAGGGTGGGGGGTAATAGGAGCCTATATAAGAAAAAGACCCCAAAATCGGGACTGTCTCTATAAAATCAGGACATCTGGTTACCCTAGGGGTGGTTTCAGGTACGCGGATCCCTAGTCAGCCACAGGAGATTTGCCCAGTGCAATGGTATAAAGTTGTCACAGTGTTTCGTACAAGCCCCATTCTGCAACCAGCATAAGGGCACAAGTTACAGCAGCCTCAAATCTACTCTAATTTATGCCCGGGGAGTGGC
This sequence comes from Emys orbicularis, assembly GCF_028017835.1. Lineage (NCBI taxonomy): Eukaryota > Metazoa > Chordata > Testudines > Emydidae > Emys > Emys orbicularis. Next base: position 29,861,245 of record NC_088687.1, on the reverse strand, counting down.
ATGGCACAAGGTCCTCTCAGAATCATCACCCTTTGTGCACACACCCTTTCTGAACTTCACTGTGTTCTTTGTGCCAGAGGCAGCTCAGTATCTGAACCAAAGTCTTCAAGGATTGAAGAAATACAATGCATAAGGAGTATCCTGTGAAGTGTCTGCAATCAGGAAGGTTGCTGTTGTAGCAGGGAGCAAGGGGAGAATGTCTAGAGAAAATGAAAGTGGTCAGGGGAGGCAGCTTGATTGAGTTGACTATACTTAAAATGGCCACCACCACCAGGTGGTAATCATTATAAGTGTCTGAAATTCTGTTTGGAGGTTGGGTGGGGTTCAGGAGCAGAATCATAAAAAATTATTAACAGAATCATATATACTTCCTAGTATCTTTAAATATAACCACTTCTGTGTGTAACATTTTGATTTGGTATCAGGAGAGGTATTTAACAGATATGCAAATACTTATAACAATCACTGTGTCTTAGGAAAATATCTCCTTTTTCAATATGTAAGGTATATGCTCGAATACAATTTTTGAGGGGTAAGTTGTGGGGAGGAAGATATTTACTGAGTGCTGTTCAGTTTTATTTTGGTCTATATTCTGTTAACATTTTTGTTGTATTCATACATTTTATGACACTGTTTTTCTTCCGAAGGTGTCAGTAAACTTTAGTCACTTGCTCTCTTGATTTTCATGTCAAGGTTACACATATAAAAGTATATTTTAATATCCAGCATTCAGCCCATTCTTCTTTCATGCTTTAGGTGCCAAAGCAAACAGATACCATCCCTACAGAAAATGATTAATTGTCTTGGGATAAAACTACTTCTTGTATGAAAGCTTATCTTGTCATCAGCTGAAAAGACTATTCCAACAAATGCCATGCACACCTGCCATATATGCTACTGAAGGATAGGCCAGACCTTTGACAGTATATTGTCTTATAACTAGTGCCATTCATTGAAAATATAGCAGATCCTTCAATTATAGTTGACAAAAGACCCATGAAGCATCACCTCTGCCCATCCCAAATTATTTAATGTATGTACATGAGTTACTGAAAACAGGATCGGGATTTCTTCTGCTGTAACAGATTGCTGTATTGTAACACATGTCTTTGTGGCCCCAAGGTGAGGCTATTATAATTCTTATAGGCCTTCCAGCAGGTCTTCTCTACTGCTTGCAACTACTACACCTGCTCGGGATTGAGCAGCCATGATCAGATTACACCTGCACTGAGCTCTTTACACTGGCTATTTTTATAGTGGCAGATTGATTTTTAAACTGGCAGCGCTCAGGTTTTCAAAGCCTGTAGTAAGGAGCATCCTGGCTATGTTCCACACCACCTCTTGAGCAAAGTCAGTATCTGTCCTGTGTTATCACCTGTGGGGGTTCCACCATTGTGACTAAGGCTGGTGGGTAAGCTAACTCTTGCTATGGTGGTCTCAGGGACATCTGCCTCAGTGTAGCCCACCACACATGCACCTTTAAAAAGAATCGTACACTTCTTTTGGTCATAGTTTGTTTATCTTGAAACATTGTCCATGCTATGCCACTTTGTTTGGCCTTTAAATATTCTTCTTCTGTTTTGATATTTTAATTGTATTATAGCTGTTTGTTCACTGCCCAAAATGCTTCAGCTGAGGTGAGAGTATGGGGCTTTATAAATAGCCTTTAGTTATTTGTTATTGATTTTAAACATAACTACATTAATGCTAAGTGCCACTCACGAGCCCTTAATTGTCCATAAATGTTTTTCCTCTCTAGTTTGTAAATTCATTTTTTATCCAGTGGCTTTCTTACAGGGAACTTTATTATCAATGGAAACTGCAGAAATGAAGTCAAAACAACAGCATGGAAACATATGGCTTGGCCCTTCACCATAACTTTTAAGTAAAGCTCTGGAAAATTGGGACAACTGCAGGGTGCAAATCACGCTTTGTTCTTACAAGGATAGACTTTGCTTTTTGTTTTGCATTTCCAAATTGCCTTGAGAGTAAACTTGCCTCCAGCGATGAGCTGGCTAAGTCTTCCACGTCCATCTTCTGGGTGTCACCTGCTAAGGTGAGGAGTCTGGAAAAGCCTGGATACATTATGTATGGGTGGCCTTTTGTTTATGGCAGACAAAGGGAAAATCCTCTGGATTACTTGAAGATATCATATAACACACAAGATGGAGTTACTATTATTCTCTTCTAAGACATATTGTGTTTCCCTTGGGCACAGAAATGAAAGTGCAGCCAATCCTAGGAGGGTAGCTCCTATTAAAGATTTATGCAAGCCTGAATTATTTGGCTTTAAATGTCTTTTTTTTTTAAATAAGAGGGATGCTTTCTTTAGGCACTGCAAACTGAAGTAGATGGTATCACTGGTAATCCGTGGCTTAGGCACAGAGCTTCTAAATGGCTTGAATTAGATGGAAGATGTGGCTGTTTGATTTTCTTTCCTTTTTTGTTTTTGCATTTAAGGCTTCGTCACAAAATTTCCAACTAAAACAGCAGTTAGGTGGGTTTTTCGCCTCTGTGTGTAAGTTTTTCCTCTTAGGCATATTCATTCATTGAAACAACTTTGAAGCTGTTGAACTATGTAAATACTATATTAACATTTTCTTTTGCAATTATAGACATTTACATGGTCATGTTGAAATAGCACTTTCAGGGGGGGAAAAGGCAAGAAGTGCAGGTACATAAAGAAAAGAAAAAGAAGCCGTATGATCAATTTATTTAGCTTCTGAAATAAACCATTTCAACTTTTAATTTACACTTTCCTAAGATGGTAGCTAAGAATAGACAAACAAAGAATACTGCAATAAATCGTTTCATTTTGTTCCTTTGTTACATTAGATCATTTAATTTTCACATTTTTGGTTTGCATATGGAGATTTGAATCTGCTAACCGATATCAAGGAAGATTCCAGGAGGTTCATTCTGATTGGTCTTCAATTTACAAATTATGAAAAGGAAAGCAGTTGCTCAATTCTGAGAAGAAAAATAAAGAATGTAAACTAGCCATCAATACAAAGTATGTCCAAACTCCTATACCTTGATTAAACTGGAACTTTAGTGTGCATTTGGCAACTAAGCCTTTATTGAAAAAAAAAATCTATAAAATTGAATAGAAAAAGATCACCTTTCTATAGGGTCTTTGAGCCATCTTACATAATCTAATAGAGAAACTATCTCTGCTATAGCATTCTATTGTATGGTTAAAAAAAAAAACTATAAAAAGATCATCATTCTCTACTACATTCTGCAGACATTCTGAGTAATTTTTATGTAAACCTATTGGAGTAATCCCTATTAAATTCTGTAAGACTTTTTCATAAAGAATTTTATTTCTAGTTTTCAGTACTAACTTAATATATATTCTTCATACATACTGCATCATAATTGAAAAAAGATGGTAGGACTATAGTGTAACTTCTACTGAAAAGTTCAACTAATATCTTAGCGTTAACTCGGTTCATGTGCCATGGCTTCATATATTTTTCCAATCAATGGTTATCATTTCAACAGAAAATCAAAAGACTTTTTTTGTCTTTTGCCAAGTCAATGCAAGGAGCATATTTGTGTTGTTACTGTTGCTCAGCAACTGTGATCTCTTCACTAGGTCTGACAGTTGCTTTCTCTTCAGGAGAGCAGAGATGCAAGAAGGACAGATGCATTGATCCTCAAAGCATTATCAGATCGTGTCTCGCACACTTTCAGAAGCTGATAACATCTAATAATCTTACTCAAGGCTCATTTTACACATTGTTGAACTTTTACAGTTAAACTTAGAAAAATGCATTGTCTGGTTAGGTATGTGTGATGAGGGAGGGTTCTCAGTAGTTTCAATAATTAGGCTATGGCATTCAAAAATGTGTGTTTTTAAAGAGGCTTGGTCAATTTGTATGTATTCTAACTCCATCACATACAAGGAGATTCTGTATTCCATTTAAAGGCCATAGACTCATTCATTTCTAGACCAACGTTACTTCTCAAATACTCCTTACGGGTAATGAATGCTGTAATTCCATAGATGCCTATGTGCTGCCGCTTTTGTTCAACAATATACTATCAGAACATTAACTACTGAGGATTAAAATGTAGGGATATCATCAGGGATAACATATGAAACACCAAAAAGTAAATTATCTTACCCTTACTCACATTAAGTAGTGGTTACTCATGTAATTTGAATGTTGAACTCAATGAACACTGCTTAACAAGAGTAAAGATGGAGGAATCAGGCCTTAATTTAAAATATAAATGATAGGCAATTCTTCAAATAAAATGTTCATCTAACTTTCCTCCACACAAAGACCTTTCATCTCCTCTTGTGCAGGCTTATCCTCCCTGGCATACTTAACACAAGGTTAGATTAATGAGTCACATATATGAGCCACACTCTTTTAGTTCCGGCTGTACACTGAGGCCCTGTCCATGGCTTCTAAAATGGCGCCCCCTTCCCTCTCTGCAGCCCACATTTATTAAGACATTTTGGACTGCATTTTTAAAGGATCCTCTGTCCAGCCTCAAAAAACACATCTGCAATTATTCATGTCTATGTATTGGTGTGTGTGTAGTTTTTCCACACTTGTTGTTTTGCTCATGTGAGGAGCTGCAAGTTTCTGGCCTCAGCATGAGTGAAATTTATATGCAAATATCCCATAAACACAAATGAAAGGTTTCATGCATAGATGTACTATTCTCATAGAGTGAAATTCAGCTGCAGTGAGGAGAGCCAATACAAGACTCCCTGCACTTTTCAAGCCCCATATAGAGGCTGTGCTAGGCCCAGAGGTCCACAGGCAGGAGTGGCTGCCCATCACACATCCCCTGAGCACCGCAGAAAGGGTCTTTGTGCTGTCCCGGATAATTTGAGGCGGGTCAGGACGGGGGAGCCAGTGGCTCCAGTACCCTGCACAACTGGTATGAAGAGACTGCAGCTGTTGTTTACAGCCCAAAAACTTTAATAGCAGCCCTTCAAGTTGGCCCTAAGATGGGGTGGTGGATTCCACTTCCCCTATCACTTTGCACTCCACCAGTGAAGAACCTGAAATACTCAGGCTTCATGCAAGTAGAGACAATAGACCTTAGAGTGTTCAGTGTTTTGCCCTCACCCAATTTTTTTTTTTTTTTACTCTCAGATGTTTTTATGGGTCTTCTTGAAATGCATGTGATTTTGTTGATACTAAGAAAGTCTCTGATTATTGCTCTTCACCTCACAGGGCTGTAGTCTTGGATAGGACAGTACCTTAAATATTTTACATTCAAGCAAAAGGTAGAACGAAATGGTAAAGTTTTCGATGTCTTATCAAAATTGGATAAATGCTTTAAAAAACAGGTTACAAATGAAGTGTGAAAAGTAAACAAAGCCACAAAATGGCTCACCCTGCTAGCTGGGGTCAGGCTTTGGTGGGGTAGTAACAGTGAAGACACCTGTAGTGGGGGAAAGGGGAGACCTTGGCCAGAAGCAGCTGAGGTAGTGCTCTACGTGCTCCCTCATCCCTGCCACCCTTAACCTATGATGGGACGGGCAGCTGCTTCACCATTCCTTTTCCCCCTCCCACTCTTCATTCTGCAATGCATGAGGCGTAGGAGGTCACATGCTGCACCTGGATCCAGGTCACTGCTGCCACCACTGGGTGGTGAGGGTGATGCAGGCATGAGTGATTGGCTCCCCTCTGGTGGTTTGGGAGGGGTATGATGCAGTTTGTTTCCCATATGAGGAAACCATTGCAGGCTCCTTGTTTCAGCCCTTCCCTTCCCACCCTTTCTCTACTTGCTGGATCTCTGGTGATGTCTGGGGCTAGGGTGATCACCAGTTTTGGGATCTGGAAGGGTTTTTTTCCTCACTTAGCATCAGGTATTCTGCTGGTCGGATGAATGGTTAAATTACAATTGTCACACCTTTGACAGGGTCCACTGTAGTTGGTGGGGTAGAAAGGGTCCAAAAACCTAGTGGGCTGCTTGGACATTGACCCTAGACCCTCACATTGCATGGTGAGAGGTATGCCTCTATGTCTCATATAGCTTGTTGCTCCCCTCATCACACCTGCCTCTGCAGTTGGGGGAGGCGAGAGGGTAAGCATTCTGGCTATCAATTATGGACCTTTGGCAGGCCTGAGGGTGGAGTGGAGAAGTGGCCTTCATACCACATGTGTAGTACATCAGGGACCACTGATTCCACCTGAGACCCACACTGGAACGTGCTTGCTGAGTAGTTTGGGGAGGTAACCCCAGGTAGGTATTAATTATAACAAAGTTGTTGCCTCTGCATATAACCACATTATGGTGTCTGTCTCCCATTGTTTCCACATCCATATCAAATACTCTTTTATAATTTTTCTTACTTGGCGATAAGCCCAATTCTGTGAGGTACGAAGCACTTCCTCTCCCACTGAATTCAGTGGGTGCTGAAGGTGTTTATCACCTCATTGGAGGTACTCAGTACCTCTCTGCATTGAACTGCAGTGTGCAAATTATTTGTGACAAAATGTAAAGGTACTTGACATTCGAACAAAATGGGCCCATTTTTAATCAGATGGTTTTTTACATCAAAATGTGAAATTTTGCCCTTTCACAAACTATTGATACAAAATTAACCATGTTGAATTTGTGAATAATTTTGTGAATATTTTTTCCTTGGTGTTGTTTATAATAACTTGTCAATGCTCATGTTTTTTCCAAAAATATAGATATATTTTCTTTTCAAAGTGCACGTGTGCACACTTATTATGGCTAAGATGCTTTCGGTGTTGGGATGCCATCTTTGAGGCAGTGATGCCTATTGCCAGAAATACCCCTTGGGGTAGTGGGTAGAGAAGCTGTGAATGGCCTCAGGATTGGTATGCTGAAAAAGTGTCTGAGAGCCACCTTTGCCCCTTCTCAGCTGTGTTAAGTGTATCTATACCACAGCTAAGGTTTTTGCCTATTCCATTCTAACACTGAAGGAAAGGCCTGACGTAAAGGAGGTCTGCAATCACCCTTGGACAGAGCTTTGCCTCCCTCTGCTCCATTTATGCAGGCTAGTGATGAGAGCAGCACTGGAAGGCCTTCCAGTAGTCCCATAATCCATGAATTTCATAGATTCATAGGTTCCAAAGCCAGAAGGGACCATTGTGATTTTCTAGTCTGACCTCCTGTAGAACACAGGCCATAGAACTTCCCCAAAATAATTATTATAGCAAATCTGTAAGAGAAACATCCAATCTTGATTTTAAAATTGCCAGTGATGTAGAATCCACCATAACCCTTGGTATATAGTTCCATTGATTAATTACTCTCACATAATTGGTTAAACAACTGCAAACAAAGAGTAACTATTAATGGAATGATGTCAGATTTGAGGGAGGTCTCAAGTGGGGTTCCACAGGGATCTGTTCTGGGTCCAGTGTTATTTAATGGGTCCTGTGTCTTTATTAATGACCTGGATATAGCAATAGAAAGCATACTGATCAAATTTGAAGATGGTACAAAGGTGGGGGTGTTGCCAGCACTTTGGAGGACAGAGCTAAATTCAAAGGGATCTTGATAAATTGGAGAATTGGATTATAGACAACAAAATCTAACTCAACAAAGACAAATGTAAGGTTCTACACTTAGGGGAGAAAACCCAAATACACAAATACAGAATTGGGGATAACTGCCTTGGCAGCAGCACTGCTGAGAAGGATGTGGAAGTTGTGGAGGATCACAACCTTAACGTGAGTCAATAATGTGATGCTATTGCAAAAAAAGCAAATGCAATTTTGGGTTGCATTAACAGAGGCATAGCATGCAAATCACGGGAGGTGATAGTACCACTCTGCTGGGGCTGGTTAGGCCTTTGCTGGAGCACTGTGTCCAATGTTAGTCACCAATGTATAGAAAGAGTGTAGAGAAACTGGAAAAGATCCAGAGGCAAGCGACAAAGATGATCAAAGGGATGAAATGCAAGCCATATGAGCAAAGACTGAAGGAATTGGGTATGTTTAGTTTGGAAAAGAGGAGATTAATAGGGGGATATGATAGCAGTCTTCAAATACTTGAAAGGTTGCCATAAAAAAGGAGAAAATTGTTCTCTCTTGCCAAAGAGGGCAGGGCAAGAGGCAATGGGTTCAAACTTCAGCATAGCAGATTTAGATTAAATCTCAGGAAAAACTTTGAAACTGTAAGAACAGTAGAGCAATGGAACAGACTGCGTAGAGAGGTTGTGGAAGCTCCCTCACTGTCTTGGATAGTTTAGACACAACAAATCCTGCATCTTAGCAGGGGGTTAGACTAGAGGACCCCTGTAGTCCCTTCTAACCCTATGGTTTTGTGTTTCTATGATTCTATTAAAAATGTATGCCTTATTTCCAGTCTTAATTTGTCTAGATTCAATTTACAGCCAATGTAGGTACTTATAGATGGTAATCAAGTCTTAACTTTCTCTTTGTTAAGCTAAATAGATTGAGCTCCTTTGGTCTATCACTATACGGCAGATTTTCCAATCCTTTAATCATTCTCGTGGCTCTTCTCTGCACTCTCTTCAATTTTTCAACAATCTTCTTGAATTGTGGACACCAGAACTGAACACAATATTCCAGCACAAGTTGCACCAGTGCCAAGTACAGACGTTAAATAACCTCTCTACTCCTACTCCTACTCCAGATTCCCATGTTTATGCACCCAAGGATTGCATTAACCATTTTGGCCACAGCATCACACTGGGAACTTATGTTCAGCTGATTATCCACCACAACCATCTAAATCTTTTTCAGAGTCACGTCTTCCTAGTATAGCGTCCCCCATTCTGTAATTATGGCCTACATTCTTTGTTCCTCGATATAAACATTTATCAATATTAAAATGCATATTGTTTGCTTGCACCCAGTTTACCAAGCAATCCAGATCGCTCTGTATTAGTGATCTGACCTCTTCATTATCCCCCAATTTTTGTCATCCTCAAATTTTATTCAGTATTAATTTTATGTTTTCTTTCAGCCCCCTGATAAAAATATTAAATAGCATGGGGCTAAGAACTCATCGCTGCAGCACACTACTAGAAACACATCTGTTATATGATGATTCCCCATTTACAATTACATTTTGAGAACTATCCTTTAGCCAGTTTTTAATCCATTTCATGTGTGCCATGTTAATTTAAATCTTTCTAGTGTTTTGATGAAAATGTCATGTGCCACTAAGTCAAATGCCTTACAGAAGACTAATCATCAGTACTATTACCTTTATCAACCAAATTTGTAATCTCAGGAAAAAAATATCAAGTTAGTTCGATAGGATTTATTTTCCATAAAGCCATGTTGATTGGTATTAATTATATTACCCTCCTTTAATTCTTTATTAATAGAGTCCTGTATCACCTGCTTCATTATCTTGTCTGGGATCAATGTCAGGGTGACAGGCCTATAATTACCCAGGTAATCCCATTTACCCTTCTGAAGTATTTGTGCAACATTAGCTTTCTTCCAATCTTCTGGAACTTCCCCAGTGTTCCAAGATGTATTGAAAATCAACATTAATGGTCCAGTGAGCACCTAAGCCAGCTCTTTTAAAACTCTAGGATGCAAGTTATCTGGACTTGCTCATTTAAAAATGTTTAACTTGATTGCTGCTATTAATATCCTCCTGAGATACTAGTGGAATAGAATGAGCATTGTCATCATATGATGAGACTACATCCTCTGTTTTTTTCCAGTAATACAGAGAAATATTTGTTGAACACTTCTGCCTTTTCTGCATTTGTTCTGCTAATTTTACCATTTGGTAAATGGTAGTGGACTAATAACACTGTCAGGATTCTTTTTGTTCCTAATAAACTTAAACTTATTGTCATTCACTCTGCTGGCTGCAGATTTCTCCTTGTATCCCTTTGCTACAATTCCTGGCTTCTGATTTATATTCATTACTATCAAAGTTCCTCTTTCTTCCATTTGTTATATATTATTTTTTATTATTTTTATAGCCGCCTTCACTTCCCCTGTGAACCAGGGTTGGTTTGTTAGCCAATTCTTTCTTGACTGTGGGATTGTGGGTTTGGGGGCATCTAGTAAAGCATTCTTAAATAATTCCAAAGTATCATTCACATTTTTCTGATTAAATTCTTCCGCCCAGCTGATTTGGCTCCTAATTGTTTTCAGCTTTGTGAAACTGGTCCCTTTAAAGCCACAACTATATATATTACTGGTTTGTACTTAATTCTGTTTGCACATTATAAATGTGATCAAGGCATAATCACTTGTACCTAAGCTACGGTTATTTATTTTTTAATCAGAATCTTTGGACCTGAATCACCACAATATTATTCCAAGTTATGCCAATGTAGTTCCATAGAGTTATACCAGCATAAAACTAGAGTAACAGAGAGAATAAGGCCTCCTGTGTTTGTCACCTACAGGGAACTGCAACAGGAGACAAGAAGCTGTTTATGGGCTTTTCCCCTGTTGCATACCTACACGGGGCAAAATACAAGCTGAGCCAATATCATCCATTTCATTCCAGTTTTATAAAACATACATTTGTTTTCTCAAAAGGAAAGAACAATATAAAAACTGTGAAATCAAATATTTGGGAAAAGGTAGCTACCTAAACACATTTTTGTTTTATTTTTTAGGTTTACATTTTCAGAAGAAAAATTGGTATTTCCTCTGTTTGCTTGAAAGCAACCTGTTCTATGTATGTTCTTGTGGTGAGAAAGAGGCACTCTTCTTTTGTCTATCAGGGCAATCTAAATATGAGTGTTTATATTGCTAGCAGAATAATCGCAGTACATGCTCACTGGTCCCTGGTCAAACCGTTGGCAAACTGCCTAAAACATATTGTTCTGGCACTTCTAGGGAAAGGTTTCCCTATTATCATTTCTATTTTAGTCTGTGCATCATCCAAAGAATGCCATCCCTATTTAAGTGTATGAGTGTAGAGCTCAGTTAACCTTTTTTATGCACTATCATTTGCCACAAAGACTGGGAAATGTTTGGGTTAAGTTTTAATTATGGGGTACTGGGCAGCCACCCCATTGTTAAGGTAGCAACAGGACTTCCATTTAAAGCTGAGTTTTCAAACTTCTCTAAAATCCACATTTTATTCTAGTCATGTTCTTATATCACCCTCATCACTGTAGTATCTGAGAATGTTCCAGTAGTGCATTAAGCAGTGTGATGAACATCTGTCTTATGTGGTTTGTTGTTTACATACTCAGTCAGCCTGAAAATTACCAGGTCATTTCAAGGTTTGGAGTGGTAGAGCTTGTGGTGCAAATCTGGGGCCATTTAGTAAAGCTTTTATTGAGATACACCTCTCCCCTCCACATACACATCCTTCCAATGAGCTGTTCAAATTTTTTTTTACTTTGTTATAATGTTTTTTGGTGTAGAGATAAGAGCAAACCTATGGATAGTATCACATTAGGTAACTGAGGGTTGCATAAGTTCACATCTAGAAGAGCTGGGAAAAGAATTCAGGTCTCTAATATGGGAGACACAATTCACATCAGCTCAGGGACACTGTGAGGGTTTACGCCCCTCGTTACAGGGCAGCACGGCCTAGTGACCAGAGTCCATAGACTAAGCCCTCGTTGCAGGGCGGCACAGCCTAGTGGCCAGAGTCCATAGAATAAGCCCTCGTTGCAAGGCGGCACGGCCTAGTGGCCAGAGTCCATAGAATAAGCCCTTGTTGCAGGGCGGCACGGCCTAGTGGCCAGAGTCCATAGGATAAACCCTCGTTGCAGGGCGGCACGGCCTAGTGGCCAGAGTCCATAGGATAAGCCCTCGTTGCAGGGCAGTAGGGCCTTACTACTGGCTCAGCAGGGGGGTCCTCCCGAAACACGCTGAGGCTCACTGGGGGCAAGGTACCAGTCTGTCACGCCCCCCCCCCCCCCCGGGTCGCTTCCTACCGGCTTGGGAGTTAGGGTCTCCCACGAATCCCAAGCCTCTCCGCGGGTCTCCGGGTCCGTCGCCTCCCCTGGTTCCTCCTGCAGTAGGGGTTCGTGCCAGTGTGTAGAAGCCTCCGTTCCCAGTAGCTTCAAGGGTATTGGCTGGTCCTCCGCAGGAGCTTCCCGGTTAGGTCCTTCCCCTGTGGCCGCCAGCCCAGACTGAGCTGAGTTCCCTCCTTTTATGCTCCCAGAGCACTTGGAGCATGCCCAGTGCAAACGGGGCGGGACTTCCTCCATCAGAGCTACTGGTCTGACACCGCTGGGGCTAGTGCGGGGCAGGACTGCCCCGTCACAAACACGTTCTTTTAAAATGATTTTTCCAAAGCTGATTTGCCCTAGGCAGTGGTTGTACACAATGGACTCTCATTGTAGTAATGGTGTTTAATGAATGTAAGAAGCTGTAGGAAGAAAACGGTGGTCACGTGGTTAAGGCAATGACCTGGAATCCAGGATCACTATATATTGTTCTGTGTTTTATCTTATATCTTTGATGTGGTGCTTATCAAATCACATGAGCCATATTTTTGTGAGAGGCAGCCACCATTTGGAAGTCTGTGTAGAAAATCTTCCTACCTCTGTGAGACTCAAAAATTGGTCTTCTGGTTAAGGCATTTGACTGAAACTCAGAAAACCAGTATTCATTTCCTGTTTCAGCCATAGATTTCCTGAGTGGCCTTAGCCAAGTCACTTACTGTCTCAGTCTGTAGCCTATTTTGGCTCTTTGGAGGCATGACTAGCCTATTTTGCCCCGTTTAGAATTCAGGAGTCAATGTTGGCTGGTTTGGAGGTGAGAAGTCTTCTAGGGATCCAGGTGGCTTTATAATCACCCCCTGGTGGTCCTACAGATACATACCTCAGGAGGTTCCTGATTGTGGAGGGTGAGTGGGTTGTGGTGCCCCCATTTCCCCACCCCCTCCTGGAGTAAGAGGAGTTCCAGAAGTTTGGGTAAATAAGCCTTTCTCCAACCACTTTGCCCCAATCCGGAGAAGCACCTCTAGGATTCCCCTTCCCCCACAGTGAGGTATGACAGTATTTATTTTATATTATGGAATGGGGATATGAAACCCAGAGAAATTAAGTTAACCAAAGGCATGCAGCAAGTCAGTGGCACTGTTATAATAGAACCCAGGTATGCATGCACAGCACTTTACCCACTCAAATTCAAAGATGGTTCTTATACAGTACCTACCTCCATAGTATCTGCATGCCTAGAGCAACGTCTCCACTTCAGGAAAACTAAGAAGCTTCTGGTTCTCCTATTTCCCTGAAGTTTCCCCTATTTCTAGAAGCACATTTCAAAATATTTTCCAAAGGTTCTAAAAGCTCTGGGGTTATTTCCATAAGGATTTAGCAGCAGAGAAAAGTGCCAGAATCCTACTCAACAGGCAGTTTTCTGATTATTCTGCTGTGAATCGAAGTTGAAGTATCATACATTTTGCAAGACAGTTATGTTGTGAGGTTTTCGGGTCAGTTTTGCAGATTCAAGAGGTTCTGAGAGCTTGATTAAATTGTTGGGGAAACATTGAAACTTATGGACGTTTATCTGAACCAAACCCTCTGAGGTTCACTTAGCGTCATGCAGAAAAATAATTTTCTGAGCCAATTCACAACATTTGAAAGAATTCTTTCCCCAGCTGCCTATCTGTATTGTATCTTTAAATGTTTCACATTAATATGGAGGCTGATAAATGGGGGTAAACATTCCATAGGTGTTATTCAAAGTAGAAAAAAAATAACTCAGTTTAGTCAAATCCTGCCCAAACCTCTCTGCGAGTTCCCAGAGTTCAGACAATAGCCCTGAAATGAAATAGCTGTTAGCTGGAAAATCATGCCTTTTCCTATTTTTCACCTGTATGAGTTTGGGTTCTATTGTCTATCCCTCATGTTCATGTTTGCACATTCCAGATAGAATCCTTTTTAGTTGAATGTACACATTTACAGAAACAAAAGCTCTAACAGGTTTCTTCCTGTCCTTTCTCCCACCCCATTCAGGGATACCTCTACTTACCTTTGTTGTCTTACAGAAGAACTTTTCTTCTCATCTGGAGTATTGCCTGCTGCTCCATTTTGTGACCCAGTGACCTCTTACCTTGGAGTCCTTCAAGGATGCTGAGTGCCATTTTTCCCAGAGTTGTCATAGGAGGGTTACTAAGTAAGAGTCATTGTCTCCTCAGCCCATAGGGCATCGAGAGAGAAAACACTCCCTCTTTTCCTGAGCTATCTCTAGATAGTAGAGATGGTCTGAGTTTTTTCCCTGTGGGAAATGTTAATGAAAACAAACAAACAAAACCATCAAAAAAACGGAAAACCCAAAATTTTCAGCTAGAAAATGTTTGGGTTTGGGGCTTTTCAATTAAAACTTCATATTTTTCACAAAAAGCAGAAACTTTCCACACACACAAAGTTAGTTTGGTTGGCTACCCAATTTTCCATCAAAACAATTTTTATGGAAAATTTTCAACCAGCCCTCTACATAGTCTCAATAATCTCTAGTATGGTTAAAGAGGAAATCCTCATGTCACATGTTCACAGACTTAATGGATCATGGAGGCTATTACTCTCCCCCTCAGCCATGAGGTGGACTCTCCCAATCAGGTTGAGACATATTGGTGAGGAAACTTTGCACTGCCACTACCCATGCTCTACCTGCTAAATGGTTCGATGGGAGCCTTGAATCTCCAGGGCTCAAAATACGTAAAGGGTAAAGAAAAGGTATTGCCTTAAAAACATGCTATTATTCTTAATTCACTCAGCCATTGTATGCCAGCATGGGATGAGAACCACTAAGTAAAACAGTGCAATTGTTATTTGCAGAAACATCTGAAATGTGGATGAAATCTTTATTGAAAGCGTAATGTCTCACCCCATGCAATGCATATTTTGTGTATTACAGTTTATGGAATGATAGAGCAGCACATGCTTCAGTTTTGTTGTTTATTAATCTGTGTTATAATTTATTGTGGCATGATGTGGCTAGACTTAAAGACTACACTTAATTTATGTTTATTCATTTTACATCTTGACATTGCACCCAATAGTTCAGTGTATTATTAACTAATCTTGGTGGAGCTTTTTTTTTATTGCTTGATTTCTTTTTCTTGTTTCAAGTGGTTTGTGTGTGTATCAGACAGAGCCTCTACTGCACCAAATAAGCTGCTTTTAATTTATTAAAAGCACATGTCAGAGTGGAAAACTATATACAGTATTACTTGAAATATTTATATAATATGTAGCACAGTGTTTACAATTTTAGATACAGCCCTGTAAAAAGGCCATGTCATTTTATTAAAAGAAAAGTTTAGGGTACAGATTAGAAATAGGTGAACCAATTAATCTAAATGAGAATCTTTGTGAAATCTGAGCCAGTTTTAAAACTGAAATTTAAACTGAACTTTTCTAAGTTGTGGCGTCTGTGTCCCTTATTAGCTTCTGCCGCATCCCCAAAACGCTTTGCAAATCATAATAAGATTAATTAAAAGGGTGTCATTTGTGATTCATAATTATGTGCTTCCCTATTTCAACCTTGTTTTTAATGTTGCCTGTCTGATGTCATCCTTCAACCCTCCCCCCTCCCATCTGATCCAGTCTGTGAAGTATAATGTTTTTGTAAGATAATTCTTTGCAAGGAAACAAAAATCTCTGAGCAGCTGAGCATGCTTATTTGTAATGAATAATAGGAGAAAAGTTTTCACCAGCTGTTTAAATCAAACACATATGATGTTTGGGGAGAGGGGAAAATAAAAGAAATAAAATTAGCTTGAACGAGTTTCCACCATCTGCAAATCACTAGCAATGAACAGTGATTTTTCGTCAGTCATTATGGGCCAGATCTCATTGATTAAAAACCACAAGAGTCCCTCAAGAGTATTGTTTCCTCATTTTCCACCTGCATGTTTCCCCATGGACCTCATCACCTTTGACTTTGACAGAACCTGGGAAATCCTAGCTAAGTATGGGTTAGAATAGATGCATCTTGGTGGAGGTAGGAGACATATAATACCAGGTTGTATTATATAAGGCTGTGTCATTCACTCAGGCAAACGTGTGTTCTCTATTGCAGTGCAAATGATGGTATCAGCAAAATATGCTCCCACCATTTTTTCCCCTTGGATATGAAATAGCTTGAAAACATTTACCAAATTATCTGGAGAAGGAAAAGTAACAAGAATAAATATGTTGTCAGTAGTCTTGAGGAATTCTTGGGCTGTACACTACTCCAAGTGAGCCAAAATAATATAATAACCAGTATATATTGTATAACTGTTTTCTCTCTAGTGGTGTTTGAATTCTACAGAGATGTCTCTATAATTACAAACAGGGCACTGTAGTTGTGTTGAGATTAAACAGACTTTTATGATTAAGGAACCATAAAACAATGGATAGATATGTTCTTCAGAGTCTTTTTTCCTCTTTAATCAGAGGTGTTAACACTACAAATAACTGAAAATCACTGTACAGTCACGTTAAAGGTTTTTTAAAAATGTTTGCAAGTGTGTCATGAAGCTCAAATTTCTAAGAAAACATTAACAAAAGGAACCACAAAGAGGGCTGACTTGCTTGTATTCTGGTTTCCTTTAAGAGTTTCAGGATCACGTTTTCAAAGTTAGCTGCAGGGAATCCCATACATCCATGTACATTGTTAATATGTCAAATGTATACACGCAATTCATGTATTTGTGTGCACCCATGGCCAGCTGGGTTATATTGCAATTATAGTGCACTGGAGATTTGCAAATATAGATTAGGCATATGTAAATATATGGTACACCTAACTTTGAAAATTGGGCCTTGTGTATATCATAGCTAATTCATGATGACTTTCACAACCGGAATATAGTGCACTTAGTGTGGGAATGGGCAGAGAATAATATTGTGTTCCTCCTACCCTTTGTCTTGTCTATTTAGGCTCATTCTCAAAGGGATTTAGGTGCCTAATTCCCACTGATTTCAAAAGGAGTTAGGTGTCTTAAATACCTTTTTTAAGGATCTGGGTGTTAGCTCTTTTGCAGCAGAGACTGTCTCTCACTACATGTATACAGTGCCTAGCACAGTTGGCCCTGATTTCCACTGAGGCCTCTAGGTGCTATTGTAATACAAATAATAATAATCTCTGCTATACATACAAATCATACATCTGATATATTTGTATAGTTTTCCTCAGTATTCCATTTTTAACTTAGTTCCCGTTTCAAGTTAGAGAGTTATTATTTGTGATAATACCAGCCATTGAATGTGCAATAACCTTTGAGTCCTTTGAGCTACAGGTACTTTTTAATAGTCTGCATAGGCTGCAGCTTGGCTTTCTTTTGACTGCCAAACATAGCTATGTAAAGGAAAATATGATGGTGATGGAACTTAATAAATCTACATAAAAATATTCTGATTGTTATGGATTGTATGTTTATAGTGTCTGTGGATATGTATCACATTGTTAATCTAGTAAAATAAACTTACTTCATAATTCCTATATTTTGAAAGCCCTATAATGTGAACCCAGAGGTTACTGCAAGGAACAACATTTTGGAGATATCAGCCTTTCATACTGTGAAAACCAAGCGGTTTGAAATTCTGCTAGAAGAACAGAAGCAAGGGGGGAAATATAAGATTGACTTGCTCTCTTATCTCACAAGACCTCTTATTTGTTTCAGTTCATCTGCTGTTTGATTTGAAGTTTGTTGTATTAGTGTGGTTGTGTTTTTTAGTGTTTTCCCTGTCCCTGAGACTCCTGTGAAAATGAGATTTGGCATCTTGTTCATACAATCCTGAGCAAAATATTTTTAGTGAAATTCTTTTCATATGATTAGAACAGCACTGTTATTATCTCAGTACAGAAATGATGTCTTGTGTAATTCTTCAGTGGAGCCGTATGGACCTTTGTGTGCATATGTGACTGAGAAGTTTCTCCACTAATGAATCCTCCTTTTTTTCTGAATAGTGATTATACTGTTTCATCTCTAATGGCCTGATCCCACAAACATGTATGTATGCACTGCCTTAACTTTAAAGTCCCATTGACTTCAGTGGCACTACTCATATGAGTAAACTTACACAAATGTGTAAGTGCCTGCAGGATCAGGGCTTAAAGCTGTACATAGGAGAAGACAATATTCTGTGTTATGAGAAAAGAAGGAACAAAATTAGATAACTAAAATTAGACTGTCCCGTGTCACCATCTGAATTTAGTGTGTGAGGGTGGGGAGAGGGAGAATCAGAAAAAGAAAAAGGGTCTGAATCCTTCTGAGCAGAGACCAAAACCACTGAGTTCAGATTATGAAGAGATGTGTGGTTTTAGGCTATATTAACTACAATGACTGAAGTACAAGTACATGACTGAAGTCAGCTAACTTCAAGTACTGTGATTCTGGAGTTTTCGGTGGAGTTAGGAGCACACATTAATAACATTTGATAACAAAGAGTAGAATTGAGAAGGGGATATAGGTTAGCGTTAAACAAATTTACTGGGCTAAATTCAGCTCTCAGTTACACTGGTGTAAATCTGGATTAACTATGTGAAGTTCAAAATAGTGATTCCTTATTTACAGTGGTGTAATTGACAGCAGAATCTGGTTGAGTGAATTTATTGTAGATACTCTGATACTAATCTACCCCCTCAGATACCATTTCCCACAGTTGTTATATCTTTTACCTGTTAATTCCAATAGGTATGTCACTGAATGTCATTTATCTAGGAAATCTGTCCCCTTCTATAGTATATATTCCCATTATAGAGTATGCAAGTGAGCTTTGCAGAACAGAGCACTAAAGAATGGCAGAAACAGCAATATTATGGGTCAAATTCTACTGTTGTTTACACCTGTTTAATTCCACCAGGTTTACACTGGTGGAACTAGGATCTAAATTTGTCCCTGTACTTGTATTACACATTTCTCTTTCATGTGAGCAAAATCCACAGAAAAGTCAAATACCCATGTGGATTTTATTTTACATTGCTTTCTTCTTTGTTTTGTGAAGCAGAGAATATGGATGAAATAGAAGAGAAGCTAACGTAGACAGTGGGGAGATAAAAGAGGGTAAACTAGGGAAGAGCAATGTGATGGGGTCTCCAGGGCACAACGTGGACTGTGGGACCACCAAGCCCCCCTTGCCCACCAACCTGGGTTGCCTCTCACACTGTGATGTTGTTGCTAAGCCACCATCTCTGGCAGCTACTGCACTTACACAGTCATCCAAAGGCAGGGACATATGCAGTGGTGAGCTGGAGCCGGTTCGCAAGAACCAATTGTTAAATTTAAAAGCCGGTGTAGAACCAGTTGTTAAAGGGGCCGGTGGGTGGGCAAACTCTGGTCCGTGGGCCACATCCTGTCCAGCCCGCCTGAGCTCCCAGCTGGGGAGGCTCCCCTGGCCCCTCCCCCGCTTTTCCCCCTCCCTTGCAGAGCCCCAGCACGCCGCGCTGGTGGCGCCAGCGCTCTGGGCAGCTTTGCAGCTCCTGCCGCTTTGAGCAGCATGGTAAGGGGGCCGGGGCTGGGAGGAGGGGTTGGATAAGGGGCAGGGAGTGGTTGGAGGGGGCGGAGGTTCTGGGGGTGCGGTCAGGGGACGGGGAACGGGAGGGTTGGGTAGGCGTGGGAGTTCCGGGGGGTCTGTCGGGGTGGTGGTGGATGGGGTCGGGGCAGTCAGGGGACAGGGAGCGGGGTGAGTTGGGTAGGGGGTGGGGTCCTGGGGGGCAGTTAGGGTGCGGGATCTCGGGAGGGGGTGGTCAGGGGACAAGGAGCGGGGTGGGGTTGATGGGTTGCGGGTTCTGAGGGGGGCAGTCGGGGGCAGGAAGTGGGTTGGGGTCGGATTGGAGGGGGAGACAGGCACGTGGGGCTTGTACTCACCGTGCGGTTCCCTACCGGGTCTTCGGCAGCACTTCGGCGGGGGAGGGTCTTCACTCGCTCCGGGTGAAGGACCCGCCGCCGAAATGCCACCAAAAACCCAGAGCGAGTGAAGGCCCTTCCCCCCCCCCCCCCCCGCCCGCCGCCGAAGTGCCACCAAGGGCCCGGTAGGGAACCGGTTATTAGGATTTTGAGAGCTCATCACTGGACATATGCAGCAGTGTTACATGAATGATCTCTCAGCCACTCATGAACCATCTATAGAGAGTCTCCAGCCAATTCCCCCCAGCTCCCCAGCCTTGCACTCCAGAATTGTTCCGTCATGCCCTGGTCAGAAGCCTGACCAGTGTAAGTTCATTACTCAGTCCGCCCCTCCCTTGATCTGGAGGGGACATACACTAGCCTTGGGAAATCTCAGCTGAGATTTCCCAAGCACTTCAACCAAAACACACTGTTATAGGTAAAATATAAAACAGATTTATTAACTACAGAAAGATAGATTTAAGTGATTATAAGGAGCAGGCATAGAAGTCAAAGTTGGTTACTTAAGAAATAATATAAATTCGCAGTCTGAGTTCTACAAACTAAACCCTCTCCCAGGTCAAAGTCTTTGTCCTCCAGACATGTTTCCAGGTGTTGAGTTGGGGGGAGGGGAGAGGCCAAGTGATGATGTCACTTTCCCTCTTTTATAGTTTCTTCTAGCGGCTGGAAAGATCTTTTGCTGTGACAGGGATCTGCCCCCTTTGGTTAAACAGTCTCCATTGTCTCTGTCCTTGCTCTGAGAAGTTTTCTCGGAAAGTGGATTCCCTTTAATGGGCCATCAGCATGTCTGGCTACTCCATTGTTGAACATGAAAGGCTGGTTGTGGATGTTCCCAAACTCATAACATATTTCAGGAACATTTACAGCAATACATTCTAACCTCACATATAATGATAGCACATACAATCCAATAGGCTATTAATGTTCAACAGATTAAGACTTTTAAAATGATACCTCACAAGGCATACTTAGTACAAAACATATCATAATTATATGACAGGTGAACATGGGGGTTTCAGGGTGCAGCTCTGAGGTACAGAGTGTCACAGCGAGATAATTGGAAATGCTGGTATCACTGATAAAGAATTCACTGATGAATCACAAGTTCTGAGGAGGCTTTGAATTGAGCAGTCATGCCAAGGAAGCAGGAGCATGACAGAAACACTCAAAAGTTGAATAGTCAACTAAAAACCAAAGTGAAATCACAAACACACATCCATAGACCCTGAAGAAATCAAACGAGATTCAAACCATAACCTCAAAGCTCCTCTCAGTTTGGGCCAGAGATTTTCATAACAGTATTTCAATTCTTTTAAAAAATATATACAAATACAGCCTGGCTAAGTGAACTAAAAACGTCTCTTTCATGATCATGTATAAAATATGTTAATGGTTAACTGGTTTTGGTAGAGAGAAAGGGCCTGCATCTTATCTTCCTGATATGCCAAAATTGAGTAAAGCAGAAAAAAAGTCTTGAAAAACTGAAAGCAGCTTCTGCTGATGGTTGGAAAGCACACAAAGAAAACATTATCAGGTATGACTGATACACCCTTAAACACTATTTTTTATTGTAGCATTAGCAATTTATGGTTTACCAGTGGGATTTCCAAGCCCTGCTTCTATTTACACAGTAGATATGTTTTGTAAGGCAAAATACCTCAGGTTACATTTATTAATTCCAATAGAGTTAACTCTCATATATCATTTTGTAAAACCAGGCATGCAAAATATTATCGACACCCACAATGTATTCAGAAATTACAGAAAAAAAATCAAACTGAATCATTGTCCTCTACTTCTATTAATATTTAAAATAATTACATTGAAGTGCTATCCCCTTCACTGTTAACTTGTGTTACACGCTATAGTTAACTTTCAGTGCCAACTTTAGGAATTTATTTAAATCAACACAATAAACTAACTCAATCTTTGGTGTAATGTCATTAAAGTAAGTGAGATTACACCAGAGTCAAATTTGGTGTGCTGTGTTTAGGTTCTCTTTCCAACCTTGCAGATGGAGATGTAGTTAGCTTGCTAAAGTTATCCATAAAACTTTAAAAATATTTTGTGGAATATGACCAAAGAAATATCTGAAACCACAAGCAAATCTGGGACTGCTAATGCAGTGTTTGCTTTTTGTAACATAGACATGGCTTGGATAGTCCTGTACTTTAACAGGATGAAATGAAGAAATAAGGTAGTGTTGATTAACAGTAAAGCCAAATGATTGACTGCACTTGTGGTTCATTATGAAAAAAAAATCGAGACCAAATAACCAAGCAGCCAATTTATTGATAAAAATCATTAACAGTACAATACAGAGATAATACAGTACCAATCCGTCTGGGAAGCAGTTTCTTGCAGTGCGGTTCAGTTCACCGTATTCAAAGGGTGTGCTCCCAAAAATCCCCAAACCACTTATATTTAGAGCATGGTTAAGAACATAAGAATGGCCATACTGGGTCAGACCAAAGGTCCATCCAGCCCAGTATCCTGTCTTCCAACAGTGGCCAATGCCAGGTGCCCCAGAGGGAGTGGTGAACCTAACAGGTAATGATCAAGTGATCTCTCTCCTGCCATCCATCACCACCCTCTGACAAACAGAGGCTAGGGACACCATTCCTTACCCATCCTGGCTAATAGCCATTAATGGACTTGCTTAATGGTTGCTTACAAGTTAGAAAGAACTTTATGTATCACCTAAGATCCAACACCCCAGTTCATACCAGTTCCTTGACTTCTTGTTCTGTACCTTTCCTTATCTCTGTTTTGGATGCTACGTTTCAAACTGGTTGCCCAGGAGGGTACCTGTACTAGGATATAGAACAAATGTATCTTGCCTTTGACACGCTTTATATTTGCTAATGCCAGCTGGCTTTGTAGAGCATTATGGGATATAGATCTCTTGACATAAGTTAGCAAAGTGGACAGAATTGTGGGAAAGAAATAATATAACTCAGTTAACATAACTGCCCACATGTTAGGTATAATAGACTATTAATATGATATGCCCTACACCTAAGATATATGTATTAGCTACCAGTAGGTAATTCCACTGGAATTTAACGTCATTGGAAGCAAAGTAATATTTTTAGGACAATATTTGCATGTTTCTACCTTTTCGTTTTCCATTAGCTTTCCCAGTACTACTTTTAAATACTTTTTTTAAAAAACTATTTATCTTGTAAATGTTTTTTCTTGTTATCGTATATGGTTTATTATTTAGATAGCACAAAACTGTTAGACACTCGAAGAACAACTAAACAGACAAAATCCCTGCAATGATGCAACAAAACCAAGTTATTGAGTGGGTTGTGGTGTTCAGCACTCACTTTGTTAGTTCTGGGAGGAGGGTTATTACTTAAGTTTATTCCTTAATTCATGTGTGTGCACTCTCTCTCTTTCACACACACACAGATGGCTGGATCTGAAAGAGAGGGAGGAGGCATTGCAAACTAAGTCAGGAAATGGGTTCTATATAAGATGCCACACAGCCAAGCCTGGGAGGTGGAAAGGACAGTAAATCATGCATTTCGGATGGCAATAGGATACATGAAAATAGACAAGGACAGAGAGGTAGGCAAGAGTCAGCTTGTGCAGAGCTTTGAAGCCAAGAAACAGGAGTTTAACTTTGATGTAGAGAAGATGAAGGGAGGGGAGCGAAGAGATTTGAATAGAAACTGGACATGGTCTCCCCCCTACTTCCTTGTTCTTCCACTTCTGCTCAGTCTTTGGCAATATCAGTTCAGGCCTTTTCTCCAGCTACTCATTTTTAGCTCTAACTATACCAGTTAATTTTGCCAATTAGTTAAGAATAGGAATGCCTGAAGGACTAGATGCCTCTGGGGATTAGTAACAGGATATATGGAGCCTTTCAACTCCTGCTGTAGGTTACAGCATCATACCCATCCCAGTTCATTAGTGACTGAAAGATTTTACTGTCTGATTGTTGTTTGGGTGGTCTATGCTGGTTTGGTGGCCTCAGTTCACATCACAAAAAACACCAACAAATCTTCCACTGAATAGCAACTTAGCAGCAGTCTCAGCAACAATGCAAAGTAAAATCTTGGCCCCATTGAGATCAGTGGCAGTACTCCGACTGACTTCAGTGGGGCAGGATTTTACCCCAACGACTGAATGGGAGAGAGAGATGGAAATAGCCTTTCATCCCTAGAAGCAGTCCTTCTAGGACAAGTTCAAGGCACATTGGCAGGGCAGTACGGGGAAGCTTGTTCTGCTGCTACCTTTGCTGTTGATAAATGGGGTCTGTTAATCCAGCATCTTTCATGAGAATTGAGTTCACACAAAAAATATACAAGGATAAAAATCCTGTCCTTTTCTTGGATCTTGTGGCCCAGTGAAGAGAGCAAACTGATTGATTTAAAATTAAAAAAGAAGCAAGTGAAACTTGAAAGCTTAGCCAATTTTACATTCATTATGCATGTGGAGGTGCCATATGCAAAAAGGAACTACACTTCTGATTAGTTAACAGGAATGCTAAAAGCTTCAAGAGGTCTATCACTGCGTGGACATAACCCTCAGTGCTAATGGTCACAGCATCTCTATGACCTTATTGATGTGAAAAACATTTAAACATTGGTTGTTTAAAAATGGAATGAAACTAATTGAAGAAACAGAAGGCCACTGTCCCATAACTCTCTATCATCAATGGATATTGGACACATACAAACTATGCAATGTCCTCACCTCACAGGAAGAAATAGATACTTTTTACCCAGGAGCTAAAAAAAAACATATTAAGAATTAAAGCAAATATTTCAAAGAGAGTTGAAAATATTATTAATCTAAATAAATAAAACCCACAATCTTTTCCTTTAATTTTATGATGACAGTGTAGCTGCTGATGGTTGACAGTGGACAAAATTCTCCTTCGATCTGCATTTAGAATTTTGATCCCACCATTCTGCCAGGAAAGCAGAATATTAAAGTCAAGACATCCTGTGAGACTCCAAAGGAGAACTTTTGCCCATTGTACCACAAATAAATACATATGCCACCCAAGAGCTAATAAAAGAATGACACTGTTTAATCACCAGCTCTTTCTTTGGTTTAGAAGCTATGAAGTGTTCAAAAAAGGCAACCAAATGATACCAGGGATTTGTAAGATAAAATGTTAAGGAAGTTAAATATATGTAGCCTACGGAACAAATAATGCAGTAGAACATGATGGGATAAATATTGAATCTCTTACTTGGTTTTTACTCAGTCCTTACTCAGGTGGACTCCCGGGACTTCAGTGAGAGTTTCCCTAAGGACGGATTAAAAACCAAGGGCCAAGGGATTTGGAACCAAAACCAACTATAAATAAAGGTTAATGATAAGAACTGGCCGGAAAACAGCCCCCCCAAAATACATTTAATTAAAATTTGTTTTGTTTTTCATCAAAAGTCTGAACTTTAGAGAGAAAAAAATTCTGACTAGTCTAGTAATGATGTAAGAGAGGAAAAAAGACTATTCACACTGGACAGTGATAGTAAATCAAGGAACAATTGGTCATAAGTACAAAAGAGATACATTTAGGGACAGATTCACCGGTAAACTCTAACTGCTTTTCTCTGGTGATGCAAAATGGCCATAAACCCAGTTTTAATGGCCCAGGTATAAACCAAGTTTACACTATTTTGTATCGCAGAGCAATGCAAAGCAGTTGGAGCATACCAGTGAATATGGCTCTTTATGTGGGTAATCGGGGAACACTTTCTTTTGGTAAGGACAACCACACTACAATCATATGTGAATGACACAATGATGAATAAGCACAACTGTATTTTCTTTTCTTCTAAAAAAATACAATTGTGTAAATTTCAGTTCTGTTAAAGTGATGGGGTCAATAAAACTGTCAAGAATGTATGTAGTTCAGCCAGATCCTGTGCAATCTTCCCCACACAGCTCTGTTAGTGCAGATCATTCTATTTCAGTCCCACACTCCTGAATAAAGGCTGCTTGGTATGTAAACCTTTGCCAAGATGTATGCAAAAGTTTGAGATAGACAAATGTCCCAAAGGACCAGACTGAGACCACCAACCCATTTATTTCCATTTGTGACTTCAGACAAATCTGAATCCAGATCTCCACACGTGAAAGTCTTATGCATCAAAACACTGCAACCCATTACCAAGTCTTTAATGCTCATCGATATTTTTAAAGCTTAATTTAATTATGTCCCTTGCTTTCCATAACTTCTTAAATATCTGTCAGCTTCCTTTAACCCTTTAATAAAGCTGATCTCCTTTTCTTGAATGGTTAACATATATTCCAAATCTTGACTTTCCTTAGTTACTACAGATTACAAATCTGTTACAAATTACAGATTTACAAATAATTTCCATTAAACTTCCAATAGCTATATTATTTATGGTTTTAGATTTTTGATCCACTGGTATTTATCCTATAGTACAGACAAGTGTGGTCAGTACTTTGCAAAACACCCACAATATCATTTCCATTTCCTGTAAGAAATAAAATTTAATACCATCTTGTTGTTTATTAAGGGCCAAATTCTGCTACTCTTACTTAACATTGATTAGTAACTTACATGGTTAGTTGCGCCATTGAAATGAGGGTGGCAGAATCTGGGTCTGAGCAATTTTGGGATCCAGTATTTTCTGTACAGTACATGTTTCTTAGTTCACTCCACAAAACTGTAGAAACTACTGTCACTGATACCTGTGACTTATGCAACAGTGAGAGAATTGGTGCCCACTTGGTACACCAAACATCTAGGTGTGTAATACGCAATACCAAAAACTATTGAAAACCTTTTATACCATGGGCTTTTAAACAACAGTTACTATTATTTTGTGGTCCCTATAGGTAAAAACAAACTACAAATTGTGCACTTACATTCTGAATATGTATTTAGCTTCTGTCCACCATCCATTTCCATACCTTCAAATGCTTAAGATTTTAAACATTAGCTTTCCGTAGTATACATACAGTACATAGTGGTGCCCCTTAATGTTCATATATATTCAAATAAATAAAATGGGGGCAGATTCTCAGCCTCGGTGTGGTGCAAAGGGAAGGGAAACTTCTACTGTGTCTATTGCCAAGCTTCCCCCCAGCATGGCAAAAGACCCCAGCAGACATAGCCAACAGAGCTGGCTCCTCTGCTTCCCTCCTCACAGGCATGTTGTAGGGACATGTCAGGAGACGTGTCAGGGCAGGGAGGGGGAGTGGTTGGAGCAGGATGTGCTCTGGCTGTCCTCAGCTAGTAGTTGGTCCCTAGGGAACAATACCCAGCTGTCATCTCTAACATGCAGTGGGACTGAGACTGGGGCAATCTCAGGGAGCTGTATCTAGCTCCTGACACCTCTCATATACATACATTTCACTATACCCAATGTAAGATGAGTGCAATAGAGAATCTGGCTCTGCAAAGCTAAAATATCAATTAATTCAGGTTATGTAGTGTGAATTGTCAAAGCTATTAGTAAATAAAAACATGCCAGTTATTTGTACCAAAATACGGCTTTTGAATTGGGAAAAAAATCATGGAAACACTTAAGGTCATCATTAATTTTCCCGTGATGTTTGACTGAGCATGTGATCTTTTGGCCAGGAAAATTCTTGAAGTTCTGTAGTTAGTAACACTTCTCCAAGAGACTGTCATAATCTTACTTTAGACACTGAGTCACAGATGTTTACTAAATCATCATCACACACTCTGGTTTCTAAGAATTACACAGGAATGGGTTCACTTAGACTCATTTTTTGAATGGCCTTTTCTGATAGCAGACACCCCGTATATAAATCCCCCCATGCATTTTTCTTCAGTGTGTTCAAATTATAATGCTTGATTAATTGATTCCACTGAAGAGAATGCACCAAGTGAAGTTCATATGGAAAGAATAAGCAGCTGGACACATGTTCACTTTCTCTCACAGCCTTGTTAGTTAATTTTGGCATATGATTTCACACAAACTTCAGTACCAAAGTGTATTCACAACCTTATCTCGCTGAATATAGATAGTACTCTCATAGTTGATGCAGGTGTGAAATAAGTTTAATTTAGGGCCAAAGTCTAATTTAGGGACCAGGATTTAGCCATAGTGATGCCCTCTTTAAAAGTACAGACTTTTCTTGCTTAGTTCCAATGGAACCAAGCAGGGTGGTTTTCATAATGCACATCAGATATGTATTTTTATTCCTGACAATTTAAAAAAAGAAAAATAAACATTAAAATTGAGGAAAGTTTGTTGGCTGATGTTCTGAATCACTCATATTGAATATAATTTGACTGAAAACTGTGGTTTGTGCTTTTTAAAGGAAATTATGTCACTAAGATTCAAGAGGCTAGTTGTATACTGCCAGCAAATTTTCTGTTCTTTTTTTAAGTCCCAAATTGAAAGAAGGCAAAGCCAATAGTACTTTCATACTAGTTTCCTGTTTTGCATTTCTTCTGTGTGCTATAGGTAGGCCCTCCTTCCCTCTCTTTTTTAGTTTTCTCAAAAGACTGGTAATGGTATATCATATTCTCTACATCGCAAGTTAGAGTTCAATCCATGCCATTAGTCACTGAAAATCATTTGCCTCTGCTTCAGAAAAGGATTAGACATTGATATGAATAATAATATCTTCATTTATGGTAGCTGGGAGAAGAATGTATAATAAGTGATGTCAACCAACATGCTTCAGGACATAAACTAACCCTTAAGCACATGGGCAAAGAAGACTCTTTTCCATATTATTGCATAACTATCTACTATGGGGTTTTAACCATTCTTCTGAAGCACATGATACTGCTACTCTGAGACAGATGGACAATTGGTCTATTCCAGTATGCCATTCCTATGAAGACAGGTTGGTGACTTGAGGGAAGTGCAGGTCTAATTCCTAATGGACAGGGAACAACCTTATTTAAATCAGAATCACAGCAGCAATTAGCAAATGCATCTGAGAAGCTAAAAAGAGCATAAAACGTAATGTACCCTCACACTCCTTACAAGTGATTCTTGCAGGGCAGCATAGAGAAGTGGGCACTGCTTCTACCCTGCTAGAACTCTTCTATCTAGAACTCTTTCACTCTCTAAAGCTGTCAGTCACCTTTCATGAGCACTAACACCCATTTTCCCCTCAAATCTCAATACCTGCTTTCTAGACATTGTGTGTTTTCCTCTCTGTTACACAGCCTATTCTGTACTGAATAAGTACTGTAGACGGTTTCTCCCTGTGTACATGGCATTTAAGAATCAAGACACATGTTCAGAAATTAAATGTGGTGAGTGAATTTTGCTGGAGCATATTTTGTAAGTACTATATTAGCTGGAATTTACCTTGATCTTGACTGAAGGAGAAGACATTTATTTCTGTATTTTTCTGACACCACCCCAAAAAATAAGGAAAACATTTTAATCACATTAATTATAACATAATTTTGTATGTCAAGGAAAGTTCTATTAAAAAAGAGTTTCTCTTAAAAGAACCCACAAAAATATTACAAAATGCTGCAACTCACGCTAGATCTCTATTACTGGAGTGGAGAGTCGCATTACAGATTGAATGGTACCTATTTGAAAGAGAACACTCCTTTCTATTTTGTGTTCACAATTTACTACATTGACTATATTATTTTGAAAGAGGCAAAACCCTGATTTTGGAATAATGGGAATATGAAGGATTACACTTAACAAGTTTTCCCTGTTAGTGTTTGACTCTCAAATGAAAAAAAAAAATCTCCCTTTCCCCTTTAAATAATTCTTTCTGTGCTTGTAAAATGGCAAGGAAAATACAAGGGAGAACTAACATTAACAACGTGCATCTATATTATACACACACACACACACACACACACATATGCAAAAGCCCATCTTCAATGTCATCATGGTCAACATTACAAAAACACAGGTCAGAGCTACATCAACACCACAACAATTCATTGACGCAGATTGTGTCCTTAACAATTCAGCCTGAATTTGGGTTAGTGGGGAGCCATATTGGGTAATTCCAGCTCTTTCAGGTACAGCAGAAGTGTCTAAGCTGCACTGTCACTTAGGATGGTGCAGACCACTCGCATCAATGCACCTGACCAGCTCTGCAGGTTGATATGGAAGAAAAGCAAGGTCCTAGTCCACCATCTCCTTGCTCTGTTTGTGGTGTTTTACACCCCAGGGAGAAGAATTTTTCACTGCTTTATGCATATCTAGTGCAAAGGAGCCACAAAAGATAAGCCCCACTCCTAAAAAAGAACCCTGGTTCAGCCTGTTTGTGAGCGCTTGGGGCGGTAAGAGGCATTGTCAGGATATTCCTACATTGCTATTATTCCATTGCTGCCACAATGCTCATAGAGACCATTGAAGCCTGAGTACAAGTTAGATCAGCCCTCAGGGCTGCTTTAACCCAAAGCCAGACTGTATTATAAATAAAGTTAAAGACATTAGGAATCCAGTGATTGATGTAGTATTTTGGTGTATTATATTCAATTTCATTCATAAATTAAATTCCCAAAGTCATCTGAATTGTTTTCTTTAAAGCACATGAGCATTTAAGATCAACCTATTAGAAGTTTGCACTGGGTTTAGGTTGTCAGTTGCATTTAGTATGAAATGGAATGTTGTATGAGATCTGGCAACCAAATAATGAAAGTATTGCCAACCTGGTAAGTTTGATACAAGATATCTGATCTTTTTATTAAGTGTTAGAAAAGAGACACCAAACTTCAAACAGAGCATATTGCTAGTCCTTGTGTGTGTCAGATCAAAAATACAGAAAGTTCTAGGTCTAAGTATATAAATAACATCTTTTAAAATTATTTAACAAAAAAAGAAGGATGGCTAAAATAATTTGTGCGAATTGCTTGACAGTATATTTTCTTTTAGGAAAATCTGGGAATAAAAGCAACATTTACGTAAACTAAGCAGATGTTTATGATTAGTTCTTAGTTAACATCACCCAGCTGGCTAAGGACGATTTTATGGGGGGGAGAGCATTGCAGAATGCCACATGTTTATATAAATCATGAATATGGCAGTCATGATACTGGGGCAAAAGTGCTACATTTCCCATTGTAGGTAACCTCTTCAAATCACACCATATAACACTAGAATAGACTTTACTCCCCAACACAGTATCTGTTTCCAGTTTCCTGTAATGAGTTGATGTGTATCATTATGCATAAACCAGTATTCTTTGGCTTAAATGTTGCAATGTAATATATACTACTATATATAATGCAAATGTCCATTATGGCACTTTGTGCTAGAATCAGTAGGTATTGAAATATTATATGCATGTCTTTGTAATTGTATCTGATAAAAATATATTCCTTAGAAAGCTATAGATTTGTTGATATGCTTATTTAAATATGATTTGCTGCAGGTAACCAGTAATTTTAGTAATATAATATTTCTTTTAAATTCAGCCATTAATTCAGCAGTTGCATTCCGAGTGTGTCATTTTATAATTATATTCTTCATTTCTGAATTAACATATTGAAACATACCTTTGCAACTAGAATATTTTGCATCTGATTTTATGATTTTGTTCCTAACCTCAGGTAGTGTACCTAGCGTGAAAAATCGCTTTCCATGCTTGTGCTCACGTGTTCAGTGATGTGTTTTTCAAGACACCTAGCCCTCTTGTTGCAGGTTACAAATTGAGGGCAAAATTTTCTTCCCTGGTCTGCACTGCAGGATCTCAGTTGCATATTACACACTTGGGCACTCACTTTGCAAACATTTATGCACATGCTTAACTTGACTCACATGAGTAGTCACACTATACAATAGAACATATATGCACAAGCATGGAAAATGTTTGCAGGATAAGGGCTTTGTTCCTTGCACAGAAGTCCCCTAGACATCAATTAGAGATTGGTGAACATAAGGAATGCAGTATACACAATACAGGTCTGCCTTATAAAGCAAAATAAGAAAAAATACACCCTGTATTCTTAGAAGATTGTAAGTGCACTGCCTATGGTGCTATGAAACAAAAACAGTATTTTAAATAGTAAGACTGAGGGTTGGAAGACTAGGTAACAATGTTTTAAAACATGTGGGACACGATGCAAAATGTATCTTCCCCCTTGTGCTCATTTGTGTCCTTAAAATAGGTATTTTTATGTTTATTGGTCAGTTGCATGTACAATTAACTGATATGCAAATGCAAACAACCATTTTTGTATACATTATATCTGCCTTTCAAAATTTTAGCCATAAGGATTTGAAGTTATGAAACAGGACATTTTGAAGGCTTTTATATAAAATATGTTTTTTTGTAGTGTATAATAAATCTTAAATCCAAAACTGGTGGAGTGCCTTGGGCGGGAGTGCATGTTCATGTGTCTTTGTGGCATGCTTGTTTGTTTGTGGGTTTTTTTTACATTTAATGGTTACTTTTTAAAATGATGAAAGATCAATAACATTTGCATCTAAATATATGGGAATAAACCCCAATCCAATGCCCACTGAACTCTTACAATTGACTTCAGTTGGTACCGGATCTGGTCCATAGTATATTGGTTCTGTTCCAAGCTCAGCCCCTGACTCACAATTTTACTTTGGGCAAGTCACTAACCTCTCCATCCCTCAGTTTGCACATCTGTAAAATGAGGATTATAATATTTCTTTACAAAGCTATTTGAGATACTATGATGAAAGCACCTGGAAACATGAAAAGTATTGTTAGGGGTGTGCAGAATGAAGAGAGGAAAAGGGGGATCTTTATCTTGTTGTCTGAAGTGAAGGTTTTTACAATTCCTAGTGTTGTTTTTTCTATATTTGTCTTAAGATTTGTGTTGGTCTCTTTCAAGTAAAGCTGAGGAAAATCTTCATCAGCTAATTTAAACCAAGACTGTCTAATTTTTCCCATGACAAATACGGTTGTGATTGTCACTTTTGTAATACATTCATTTGGGTTGTGAGGTATATTTCCAAGGACTTAGTATGAGACACATTTATGTAGGAGACATTAAAGGTGGAGGTTTATTGGATTACAATTTAAATAAAATACTTCAAGCAGATTTGGGGGGGATTGTTCAATAGCAAAGAGCAAGAAGAAAGAAAAAATACTTGCTTTTTCCTTTATCGAAAGCTGAGCTTTTTTTTTTTTTTTCAGTAGTTTCTTATTCATTCCCCAAATTTCATGCACACAGAAGCACTCCAAAATGTTCTGGTTTATAAACTTGGACACCAGATGTGCTGCAAAATAGTCTAGAAAATTAAGAAAATTCCAGAGAAATGAAGACACCAAGCACCTCTTTCTGCTTCTCAAAATCTCACTGTATGCAATACATGAGTGAGCAGCTTTGTACATAGCAGAGTATGAACAAACCAGGTAGGGAACCACGGACAAAGAAATCACCCTGTTAGAGCTCAGCACTGTGTCCATAGCTACACCCATAGTCTGAGTAAACTACTCCAACTTAAAAAGCTACTGCTACTTTCTGAATTTCTGCTAGGCACAGTATAGTATTTCATTAGTGTGATCATTGTCTAAAAAGCTGTTCCTGTTCAAAGGTATCTCACAGTACACCCCTACCCCGCTATAACGCGACCCAATATAACACGAATTCGGATATAACGCGGTAAAGCAGCGCTCCGGGGGGGCGGGGGGGGCTGCGCGCTCCGGAGGATCAAAGCAAGTTCAATATAATGCGGTTTCACTTATAACGCGGTAAGATTTTTTGGCTCCCGAGGTCAGCGTTCTATCGGGGTAGAGGTGTACTTCTGCCACCAGAGAAAGGTATCATCTAAACCGGGGGACTTAGAGCCAATAGCATCTGAGTTTCTGAAATGGACACAGACTTCTTGGTATTTTGCCAATCATGTTTCCTCTAAGCCTTAGTTTTCCCATATGTAAAATGAGGATGATACTTACCTACCTCATGTTTTCGTAGCAAGGATTAACTAGTCATTGTTGTAAAGGGTAAGTCAAAGCTGAGAAACAGGGACATGCTGGATTTTGTGCGTATGAAGTTAGGAAAAAGAATAACAGACATGGAACAAAATGTCCAACTTTCTGTAAAGAAGAATAATTGTGTGGTTTTTGTTTGGTTTTTGTTTGTTGTTCTTCCTTCTTTGCTTTTTTGTTTTAGCAAAAAAAATTGCTTGAAGTGTTTTATTTAACTCATAAACCACTAACATCCACAATTAATACTTTGTATATAAATGTGCCTCACATTAAGGCACTGGAATGATATGATCATTGCATGTCATCCAGCATCCAGGACCTCTCTCCTGTACTCGGGCCACAAGCGACACTCCTGTTGAAACCAGAAGTATTTTTCCAGCTCTGCAATTCTGTAATGATGGTGTCTGGACTCTGGAAATAGAATAAGAAATGTTGGTGTGTTTCTGTTACAAAGAGTTTTCTTTGAGCGCGTGTGTGGAAATGAGACATGTGAAAGGCATTTTGACCTTTTACTCTCCCTATCTTTAGCCAGTGTGTGTTGAAAACGTCCTATAAAAATTATCTTTTAAAAAAGTTGATATGAATAACTCCAGATACTGTCTGTTTTGGGGGGGTGGGAAGGGAAGGGTGAATGTACAGTACTATGATTCTACTCTGCACCTCTGAAGCAAGAGTTGAACATCAGAACTTCCATATCTGATCAAAACAGTGGTCCTTCATGCCAAATAATATAGTGCAAAGAAACTGTATTATGAAAGTATAAAAACATACAAGTGGTAGAGAATAAAAAGAATGAGATTTATCTATATTCATATCAAATGAAGTGCATAATAGTATGACACTCAGTACTGAAGTACTACTGGCCTAGACCTTGTCTAGCAGGTAACAATAAGTGAACTCCAGCGCTTCCCACTGTGCATTCACAGAAGATGTTAAGTTTGCTGCTCTGCTAAAGAGTCAGTACATCACAGTTTATTAATTTAACTGGGGTAAATACACCCTTTCCTTCAAACACAGCACTGAATTGGTTTATAGTAAAAGTTAAACAAGTTTATTAACAAAAGAGCAGGGATTAAGTGATACCATGAAAAAGAGATAAAGGTAGAGATGGGTACAAGCAAATAAAAGTGAAAACACATCTCAAAGTCTAAAACTTAATCTAGCAAGATAGAGGGCTTGGCTACACTTGCAAGTTAGAGCACATTAAATCAGCCCTGGGTGCCCTAACTCCTGAGGTGTCCGCATTGGCAAGGCACGTAGAGCACCCGGACTCCGTGGCTGGAGTGCCCCTGGTAATCCACCTCCACAAGAAGCATAAAGCTTGCTGCACCCCGGCTGGAGCGCCGCGGTGCCAGTGTGGATGCCCTGGTCTATTAATGCGCTCTGATCGGCCTCCAGGAAGTGTCCCACAATGCCTGTTCTAGCCGCTCTGGTCATCACCTTCAAGTCTACTGCCCTGCCCTCAGGTGACCAACCATCAGACCCGCCCTTTAAATTCTCTGGGAATTTTGAAAGTCCCCTTTCTGTTTGCTCAGCTAGGCGTGGAGTGCTCTCAGCGCATCTTTCCAGGTGACCATGCCCCCAC
This sequence comes from Emys orbicularis, assembly GCF_028017835.1. Lineage (NCBI taxonomy): Eukaryota > Metazoa > Chordata > Testudines > Emydidae > Emys > Emys orbicularis. The sequence goes on along the minus strand of NC_088687.1, from coordinate 29,826,024 downwards.
GCGCCAGGCGATCCCCAGTATGGAGCAATGACGAGGTGCTGGACCTCATCAGTGTTTGGGGGGAGGAAGCTGTCCGGTCCCAGCTGCTCTCCAGCCACAGGAATTACGATACCTATGGGCAGATATCAGGGGCCATGATGGAAAGGGGCCATGACCGGGATGCAGTGCAGTGTAGTGCAGGGTTAAAGTGAAGGAGCTGCGGAACACCTACCACAAAGTGCGGGAGGCAAACCGCCGCTCTGGTGCTGCCCCCATGACCTGCCAGTTCTACAAAGAGCTGGAAGCGATACTTGGGGGAGACCCCTCCTCCACTCTGAAGAGCACCATGGACACTCAGAGTCTGTGGCAGCCCAGAGTACAACAAGGCAGGAGGAGGGTGCTGAGGAGGAGGGGGACCCAGAGCCAGAGGACGGCCCGGCATCCCTAGATGCATGCAGCCAGGAGCTGTTTTCAAGCCAGGAGGAAGGTAGCCAGTCGCAGCGGACGGTGCTTGGGGAAGAACAAACCGCAGAGGAGGTGCCCAGTAAGAGACTTTTATTTTGGGAAGGTAGTTGTTCAGTGTGCGCTCTCGGCGTGAGGAGGGTTACAGAAAGAAGGCTTAGAGCTGTGTGCATGCCTAGATGAGGAATGGGGCGTTGATGTGCTCTCTCACATCGCGGTAATCGGCCTCAGTGATCTCATCGAAGGTCTCATGCAGAAGCTGAGCAATCCACTTGTGCAGGTTCCTTGGCAGAGCTACTGTGCTCCTTGTCCCAGTAATGATAACATCCCTGCCACTGTGCCGTGAGGGGCGGGGGGACCATTGCTTCACACAGGCAAGCCGCATAAGGGCAGGGCAGAAGCCACATTGTAGTAGAAGACCCTCCCTTGCTTCCCAGGTCACCCTCATCAGTGAGATATCTTCCAGGACAAAGCCATCCTGTGGAAAATGTGGGGACAGTGATGAGTATAGGGGCCCTCTGCAGCTGTTGGCACTCCCCAGGGCACAGGACCCCAGAGGACAGTACAGCCCTGAAACAATCAGTCCCCCTTGCCCCTGTGCTTACTCACCATTTTGGGGCTCCCGTGGGTTATGTGTGCTTGCCTTGGGACAGGCAGTTTGTGCTATTGTGTGCACTGTGCTTGTCTATAAGTTCGGCCGAATCATTGCTTTGTCATGCAGCAGTCCCTTACTGAAAACAAAAAAGTACAGGAGTGGCGGGAGACCAAAAGGAGGGTCAGCCAGGAGAATGCAGATCGCTAGCAGCAAACCATGGAGTGGCTCCTAAGCATTATGGAGCACCAAGTGGACTTGATGCAGGCGCTCATAGCACTGCATATGGAGCAGATCCGCCCCCGCCCACCCCCCTCCGCAGCCCTTGTCCCAAAACTCTTTCCCTTGTGCCCCCATGTCACCGCCAACCCGCTTTCCACAACATTTGGTTTCTTATCACCACCAGCTGCCTCCAACACCTTTAGCTTCACCGCCCAGCCCTGCAAACTATGACCCTTACCCACTGCACTCAACCCCCATCACCGTGCATTTTAGCTAGCCTGAAGTGCAGCACTCATTGCACGGCACTCCAGACAGGAAGGCTGAGTATGATAACAGGACATACGCAAATCTGTGATTGTTCCGTTCCCCACCGTACCCTCTTCCCTCCTCCCACATAGCACAGCTGTGTCTTGCCATGTGTGTTTCTCCAGCAGTTGTGTTTCTTTTCAATAAATGAATTTTCTGGTTTTGGAAACGTTCTTTATTTCATTAAGTAAAAGATAGCATAGCCCAGGAAAGCAACAGGCACTGCTAGTCGATGCCTACTAGCATTGGAACCACTGCACTTCACTCCCGTGCAGGGCACCAAACATTACTGGTGACCCAGAATGCCCACCCACCTCCCTTCCCACAAGCCTCAGGACCAGAATGGGAAGAGGTGCTCTGTGGGATAGCTGCCCATAACACTGCTCTACAGCCAAAATGCTTCTGAAATAAATGTAGTCAAACGTTACTAATTCTGGGTCACTGAGAACGAAAATGATGCTTAAAATTGTTGATTGGCTCTAGTTTTCAAGATATGCTATTGGGTCAGTATATACGACCCTTGACTTGGGAATGGCGGAGGATAAGTGAGTTATAAAGGGAAGGGATCTCAATTTAAACCAGAAATCACTAAAATACATCTTTGACTGGATCTATGAATAAATCTATGACTGGGTTTGGACAGTACTTGCTTTTTAGGCAAAACAATGAATGATGCAATCTGAAGCTGATATTGTGTCATACATGATATGAATTGCATCATGTTATTCCTAGAAGTCATGGATGATGCAATCATAACGAAGCTTACATCACTCTGCGGAACAAATTGCCCTATATCAGCTCTAGAAATCATACAGTGTCATGCTCTCTTATTTGTCAGTGTTTGATTTTGCAAAGGGACACATTTCTGTTTAGCCAAAGTGAGCAGAGATGCCTCGTACTTGTGTGAACAGTGCAGATAACTTCTGCTATGTTTGTGGTGAAGTGACTTTTGCATCACAAAAGCGCAGTATAACCACTATGGTTAAGAAAGCCTATCACCTTTATTTTGGCTGCAAAATTGGAGATCAGGACAAGAGGTGGACCCCACACATATGCTGCAACACTTGTGCAACAAATCTTCGCCAGTGGTTGAACAGGAAAAGGAATTCTATGCCTTTTGTAGTGCCAATGATTTGGAGAGAGCCAACAGATCATACCAGCAATTGTTACTTCTGCATGGTGCCTCCAGTTGGGAAAGGTGTGTCAAAGAAGAAAAAGTGGACTGTGCATTATCCAAACATTCCATCAGCTATACGCCCAGTACCCCACGGAGAAGGACTGCCGGTTCCTGATGCACCAGAATCATTCTCACTTGAGTCAGACGAGGAAGAGGAAGAGGATGAAACTTCTGGTCCTGAACCATCAATGTCACAGGACCCACATTTTCTCCCATCCTCCTCCTCTGAACCAAACCTCATAACACAAGGTGAACTGAATGACCTTGTCAGGGATTTGGAACTACCCAAGAGTAAGGCAGAGCTGTTGGGCTCCAGACTACAGCAGTGGAATCTCCTGGCAGGTGATGTTAGGGTTTCCATGTTCCGTGACCGTCAAAAGGATCTTGTCCCATTCTTCTTCATGGAAGGTGATCTTGTAGCCTGCAACAACATCGATGGTGTGATGGCAGCCCTCAACATCGTTCACGATCCAGATGAGTGGAGACTGTTCATTGATTCATCGAAGACGAGACTTAAAGCTGTTTTACTGCATAATGGCAATGTTTTGCCATCAATTCCAGTTGGTCATGCAGTCCATATGAAGGAAACCTATGACAACATGAAACAACTTTTGAGGTGCATAAACTATGACCAACATCAGTGGCAGCTTTGTGGCGATTTGAAGGTTGTTGCTCTCTTGCTTGGTCTGCAGACTGGATACACAAAGTACTGCTGTTTTCTCTGCGAATGGGATAGTCGTGCAAGAGATTCCCACTACATCAAGAAAGATTGGCCACTCCAACAGTCATTGGAGCCTGGGAGGAAAAGTGTTCAGCATCCACCACTTGTTGAATCAAGGAAGATTTTGTTACCACCCATACACATCAAGCTGGGTCTGATGAAGAACTTTGTCAAGGCCATTGACAAAACACAAGCAGCTTTCAAGTACCTCCATGGAAAATTTCCAAGGTTAAGTGAAGCTAAGATAAAGGAAGGTGTCTTTGTTGGTCCTCAGATTCGTGAACGTCTTCGAGATGATGCATTTGACCATGCACTGCGTGGCAAGGAAAAGACGGCATGGAAAGCCTTCCAGTTAGTGGCAATAAATTTTCTCGGAAACAACAAGGCAGACAACTACAGGTTGTTGGTGGAAAACCTCCTCAAGGCATACAAAAGCCTTGGTTGCAACATGTCACTAAAGATACATTTTTTGCACTCTCATCTAGATTTTTTTCCACCGAACTGCGGAGCAGTGAGCGACGAGCACGGCGAGCGATTTCACCAGGACATTGCAACAATGGAGAAACGCTATCAGGGCAAATGGAGCCCATCAATGATTGCAGACTATTGCTGGACAGTGACAAGAGATGCTCCATTTAATGAATACAAGAGACAAGCCAAGAAGCGCCGAGTAGACACTGAATAGGACTAAACTATGTACATAATAGTTTTTTGCCTTTTGTTTCATGATAAATTTTATTTATATAACCCTTTTGCTGCTTTTTAAAGTGTTACATAAACAGGACAGGTGAAATATTGTCATGTAAAGCAACCATAAACACATGAAAAGACCTAGGTTTACAATTTATGATTAAAACTCTACTATCTATACAATATACATAGACATAAAATGTAAAAACTTAAATATCTTAGAAACAGTAGCCAATCAGTTGTTTTAATTGTCATATTTGAATTCAGCACATCAAAATACATAATAAATAGCACATTTTACCTCTGAAGCAGACGACTTCTCAAAAATTGTAGACCAGTGTAATGCACCGCTCCAAATACCACTGCAAGTGCCGCAAATGTGGCTACGCCACTGCACTTGCAGCTGACAGTGTGAACACACGGCAGCGCTTTCCCTGCTGCAGTCTCCAAGGGCTGGTTTAACTCCTGGCGCTCTACATCTTTAAGTGTAGCCATAGCCAGAGTCTTTGTCAAGATGGTTTATTTTACCCAGTCTCCTTTCCAGCTTTTTACTGGCTAGGACCCACCACACTGATCTAATCACTTGGTTTCATTGTCTCCTGAGATGAAGGATAAAGATGAAGTCTCTCACTGTTCTTTTCCCAAAGGGATAGTCTTTGTCTTGTATGTCAGGAAGGCCGCCTGGGGATTCAGTCTCCTATGTCTCTCTGGAGTGCAGATGCCAAGTTAATTTTCTGTCTCTTGAGTTCAATATCTGGCTAGCCCCCACCAGTTTAGCTTGATGGATTTGTTTACTGCTAATATATAAATACAGGTAAAGGCACATTCCTTTGTCTAGGACAAGCCTGTTTATTACCTTCACTTAGGTTACTTGTTTTGTCTTAAACATGTTTTAGTAACATCATTGAGAGGGAATTCATAACTTCATATATTATGTTAACACATGCATATTACACTGGTTAATATAATTATGTTATATAATTATATATTAGTTTTCATATACCTCACAAAGCATATTTGGAGAACAGAAACGGCCACGCGGTCGGCCTCCAAAGAGGTGCGATGATTTCCTAACAAGGAGATATGGACAAGCATGGCGAAGGATGGCCAGAGCAAGAGAAGATTGGAAGATGTGTTGTGATCGGCTCAGTCTCAACTGATGAAGGACCGACAGTCTACACAGCCTACACCGTGCAGTATTATGTAGGGTGTGAATACAGGAATGCCGACTGTACTCTGTGAGCAACTGCAGTGACTTCAGTGGGACTACTTGAGGAGCAAGGTACTTGAGAATTTTTTACAATTAAACCACAAACAGAAATTAATAGTAGCCAAGTATGAATCAACATCTCAGTATATTGTGTAAGTGTCACATCTTTGTATGACAGCTCTAAATATCAGGTTATGAAGTAATGGATTTATTGTCTGGTCTGAAGAAACATAATTTATTGGTATGTTCTTTTTTTCTGAACTGAGTAAAAACTGATAGCACATTACATCTGCCAAGTTGCTCAGTTTTATAGAAGAACTATAGTAAATTAAACCAGCTTTAAAAAACACTCGAAACATCTGGATGAAAAATAACTTTTGGTAAGTGCATAGTTATGGGATTAAAGAATTAATATGTCATGGTAGAAAAACTGGTTGAACTATAGAGAGGACTACATTTGCCTCTGAAACTTTTCAAAATTTTCCAATCAGAAATCAAGGTCAGAAAGAAAACTCTAATATGATTAAACCACATAATCAACAAACAAATCAAGAATAAAATCCATGACCAAGCCATAGTGATGAAAAAGCTTAACCTTAGCAAAAGAGGCTCTGTCTCAGGCTTTAATACCAGCTGCCGAACCCTCTGGCTCATTTGCCAAGCACAACATCAGAAGTCCATGATGCACTTGTTACCTAGGTTATTCTCTCTCCTTCCTCCTCTGCCCCCCTTTTTTTGGAACTTTGATGTGATATTTGGAAAACAAATTTGCGAAGGTAGCTCCAATAGAGAGAGAAGATGGAATGCCAAAGATCTGAGGAGATGGTCTTGATTATTGCAGGCATTGTGGATTCATAGTCTTCTGATCTGCTTTGCATCGGTCTATAATCTCATTCCTACCTGGTTCCTCACTGCAGAATCAAGATGACTCCCACTTGGTGTTTAGGCTTATACCATATCTTCTTCCTGAAGTAGGAATCACCAATATGTTTTGGGAATTTCATCCCAGCTAAGACACTACTCAACAGCCAAAGAGAGGAATCTTTTCCCAGATCTGCACCCAATGCACTCCCATGCTCAGCAGGCCGTTTACTTTGTCAGTGTGCGGAGAACAGGATTTGGCCGCTTATGAACAAATATTCTTAGTGGAGGCAGTTAAAAAAACCTACAAGGACCTTTCTTCATTCCACAAATGAATTTTCCACTTGTACAAATGCATTTGCTTTAAATACTACTGAGCCTAAGTACTTAGGCAGTGAACAATATGTATCCAGCTATCAAAGTTAAAAAAGTGCATTTTTATGACTTTTTTGTGTATAGCTGGAAAAAAGCAAAATATTTCCCAAAGTTCAAAAGTTCACGTACTTAAAATTGTGTGTGTTAATTTCCCTTATAAAAAGGGATAAGGACAAAGTGACCTTTTTTGTCTATTGGGTAAAAGGATCATTAGATTCAGTCTGATTTCTACCAGATGTTATTTGTTGTTGTTTTTCTGCTTACACAGATAGCCTGATGCATCTTCCCTGAAAATCCAGGAACATTTTGCTCTTGACTTCAGTGGAAGCAGGATTGGGCACTTTGTTATCAATGCAATCTTAATGCAGTCAGAAAAAAATGTATGAAATGCTTAGTTTCTGGTGGAAATGTAACCCTTTAAAAATGTTTAAGAACCGAACATAAATTTTTATCACAGACAGTGTTTGGTCTATGATGTTCTACAGATGGAATTTAAATTGTTGAAAGGAATCAGCAGCTATGTGTTTTGAACACTTAATTGTTTTCTGAATTTGGACATTCACTTTATTTGTCTGATTAGCTTTTAGCACTTCTGCCCAAGGGGACTCGAGGAGCTGGCCCAGTCAGAAAAATAATAAAAACTAAAGTAAAATAAATGTAGTCATCCCAATTCTATCACATCGGAAACCACCATTGCCAGCTGCTATTTTGGAATGGAGGCTACCTGAGGACTTTATGTACATTCTGGTCAGTATCAGCACTTGTATAAAAATGTTTTACGAACAATAGCTACTTAATTCCCACAATACCTTTGCAATATGGGCAGGTATTATTATCTCCATTTTACAGATGGGGCAATAGAGGCAGAAGATGTAAGGTCCTGTTCACGCAATTTATACAGTGGCCTAAAGCTACACCACCCAAGGGGAGCTCCAGAAGGGAATGTGACTCTAGAGGCACAATTGCTTCCCCAGTCCCCAGGCACTGAGGTGTGCATGGGGATCCTGATTTTGGGAGTGGAACCTGCTTCCCTTAGCATGGCTAGTCAGCTCCATGGGCTGCTGCAGAGGTGGGGGGAGTGGGGAGCCATGAGCCTGCCTCCTCTTATCGCTCTCTGCCCCTTGGAGGTGACTTATGACTTATGGGGTGCTAAAAGGGAGCAGCGCCTGACTTCCCCCATGCACAGGAACTGCTATTATACCTGCTTCTTGTGCAATGAATGTATGAGGACAGGAGTTTGGAGGTGGTTGTGATGTTGGTACAGTTGCAAAAAGTCCTGAAACAAGGGGATAGGGGTATGGATGAGCGATTTGGCCATTGAGACAGAAAGAAAGAGGTGCATTTTAGAACTGTTGTAGAGGAAGTAGCAACAGGACATGGCCATAATTTGTCTGTGGGGAAGAAGGAGAGAGAGGAGAAGTCAAAGATGACTTCAGTGGAGCAAGAAGAATGGTGAATCTGTGAACCACAATAGAGAATGGCAGTGCTGGAGAGGGCTTGCAAGGAAAGTGCTGAACTTGGTTTTGGCCATGTTGAGCTAACAGTCAGCCTCTCATTAATGAAGCTGTACCACTTCTGACCAGAAGCCGCGCTGTCTGCTAGTCAAAGGAGTTAGCTCAGATGCAAGCAGTGAGCTGGGAGCCAGCGTTGTCTTCGCACCATCATTGGCAGCCTAGGCAGTGTGAATTACCCTTAATTGATAGGGGGGAAATGGTAACAAAAATGAACCCTACTAACCAGCTAACATTTTATAGACTATCAAGCCAAATAGGGCTAAAAACTTCACTTGTATGTACCATGAAAGATGAACATAAGAATGGCCCTACAGGGTCAGACCAAGGGTCAATCTAGCCCAGTATCCTGTCTTCCAACAGTGTCCAGTGCCAGGTGCCCCAGAGGGAATGAACAGAACAGGGAATCATCAAGTGATCCATCCCCTGTTGCTCACTCCCAGCTTCTGGAAAACCGAGGTTAGGGACACCATTCCTGCCCATCATGGCTCACAGCCATTGATGGACCTATCCTCCCTTATCGTATCCCTTATAGATATAAGAACCCCAAATCAGAAGCACAGCCTGTAGGCTAGAGCTATACTGGCCTCTATAGCCACATCTGGCTTAGTTTGTCAATTGTATGGGCTTGGGAGAGTAACTGATGTGCATTAAAAGGGATTTCTTTGATCTAATGGAATCCCTAAATTCCATAATTTTCATTTTATTTTCCTTGGTAGCAAGTTATGAGCTTTAGTGATACGTTAAATTTTCTGCTTCTGGACAAGGGGTTCCAGTTTCAGATAGGAGAAAAGAAAAAAAGAACTTGCATAAAACAAGCCACATACCATACTTTTCCCCATCTAATTGTCCCAATCCAGTGCTTAATATGTGAGCACAAATACCAACCTCCACCCCACATACCCGTACCTACCTAACCACTTCTATGTCCTAAATCCTATCTTACCCACCATCCACCCTCACCTTTTCCAACCCTTTCTGTATTAGATATACTCCATTCATTCCTCTGGGCATTACACAACTCACTTCCTCCTCTCGGCAAGAAAATCACAGACAGTAAGAGTCACTCGTATGCTAGAAGTAGACCACAAACACAGATCAGAGCAAGAGTCTTTATAATCTCTTTTTTTTTTCCCATTTGGAGGGTTAGGTGAGTGATTAAGAGGCACTTCATCCAAAGTGCTCATTTTCCTTTTGGAATGCAGTAAGTCAGAGTCCCCTTCCCCCTGGGTGAGGACTTTAAAAGCTAATTTAAAAATAAATAGATTTATAATGAGCATTAAAAACCTTTCCAGCTACTGTGCCAATAATTTTACGTTCATTATATTATGCTTCTCTGTATTTGACATCAGTAGTAATGCTTAAGTCATACCATAAATTAGATACATAGGGAATGGGCCAGACTCACTGAAGCTGGCACGGGAAGATGTAAATTACACCTCACTAAAACTAGTTAGCAAAACAGGAGTGGAGTGGTATTTAGTCCAAGGGAGGACAAGCTGTTTACATTACCACTTTCCCTCAGGTCATTTGCTGGGTGGGGGGGTGCAATCTCTTTAACTCCTGGTCCAGATTCAGCTCAATATGAGATGCTGCAAGAAGATGCTGAATCAGCACACTCTTCACCTACCCAACCCATACCTCCTTGCAGGGCCGGCTTTAGGCCGATTCCCCCGAATCGGGCCCCGCGCCTAAGAGGGCCCCGTGCCCTAAAGAAGAGTGCCTAAGTTAGGCGCCTTTTTAATTTTTTTAGTCACCGGTGGCGGTCCAGATCTTCGGCGGCACGGCAGCGGCGGGTCCTTCACTCGCTCCAGGTCTTCGGCGGCGGGTCCTTCAGTGCCGCAAAAGACCCAGAATGAGTGAAGGACCCGCCGCTGAAGACCCGGACCGCCGCCGGGTATTCGAATTGGGCCCCGCACTTCCTAAAGCCGGCCCTGCCTCCTTCCTCTATATTTTGGGCAATATTGACCCTATACTATACCCTTTGGCACAAGGGATGAGGTGGCTGCTTTGTACTACCACAGCTTCCCCTGCGACCACTCCAGCCAACTTTTCACCAGTGGCTGGGGTCCCTTTGCCAGTGTCCATTCCAGTGTGGAAATGTAAGTGAAAACTAGTTCCATATGATAAAGAAGGGCCTGGAAGTCAGGACTCCTGGCTCCTATTCTCACCTCTACTATGGATTCATTGTGTTCTCTTGTATAAGGCAGTTTATCTGTGCAAAGTGTGCATGATCATTTGGGTGATCTGAGACTTAATTCAAATTGTTTCTAAGTCACTTGGAGATCCTAAATAGTGCTATATAAATGGAAAGTATAATTATTATCATGTTGGTTTTTCAAAGGAATAATCTTACAAATACACCTCTACCCCAATATAACGCTGTCCTCGGGAGCCAAAAAATCTTAGCGCGTTATAGGTGGAACTGCGTTATATCGAACTTGCTTTGATCTGCCAGAGCGCGCAGCCCCGCCCCCCCGGAGCGCTGCTTTACCGCGTTATATCCGAATTCATGTTATATTGGGTCGCGTTATATTGGGGTAGAGGTGTACTCAAATACGTTATTTATGTCAGTGGATGAATTATTTTAAGTGCATCTAACCTACTAACTCAAAGGCCACATTGATCCTCGGAGAGACTCATATAAATAGGAATTGTGTGTGCAGATCCAGGGCAGCAGTATATGGGTTTAAGAGCGTTCCCAATCATACCAAAGATCTAACGAATGTACAGTCTTACCGATGTATTCTGGATACCCATACCTTCTCCAATAACAAAAAAAAGTAATAAGGCAAAATAAGACTGTGGTGTTCAATTCTGGGTACTTCACTTCCTGAAAGAAGATGGCAAATTATATGGACTTTGAGAGGAGGAGCAAAAGTCTGGAAGGATGAGTATATGATGTAGATTAAAAGCAATAAACATGTATGAAAAAGCCAAACAACCACCAAACGGAATTGTAACTTCCTTCATGAAGCTGCAAGTTGTGAATACCAACAAGAGAGAGGAATTTTTTAGTGTGGTTCAAGGAGGTGTAGCTCAGAGAAATGGTATGAACTTAAGCAAAGTTAAATATTAGGTTGACTAGCAGGAGAAATGTCCTATTTGTGAGATCTACTGATGAATCTGATTAACCAAAGTCCAGGTTAATGTATTATGCCTCTGGGGCTCCAGGCCTGCAGAACTCCTGTGCAGTTCCTCTTCTGTAAAGCTGAGGAGCTGTACAAATCGGAAGCTCCTGATTATCCGAGCCTTCTGATTCTTCAAATATTTCTAATGTCCCCTGAGGTATCTGGATAATTGAGGTTCATTTGTGTTAGGCTTTGGAACATTCACCCAAGAGAAGTGGTGGAAGCCCCATTTCTTGAATCATTTACACCTAGACTGGACAAAATACTATAAGAAACAATCTTACACTGGCATGAAGATGTGCTAGTTGGCTAGTATCTCTTTTTCCACCTATAGTTTCTATAGTTTGTTTTCCCCAATAAAACTGATTTGTGTTTCCAGGTTACCCAAGTTATTGGTTGTGAAAGGGAAATCAATATACCAATGAAGGTGAGCAGGGAGTTGAGAGTTTAATTCCCTAGAATCAGAAGGGTGAGTACAGTTCTCGATGGGGCTTCAAGTCAAACTTTCTATCTATCATAAAAAGACCGAATGGGCATCATCTTGAACCTGGCTTTTATTACGGTTATTGACACCTGACAGAGGGGTTACAGAAGGACTGATTCATGTGCAGCATCCATCAAATAACTGTTTATGTCAAGGCCTTTGGCATACTGTGGTTGAAGAACCTACACTAATGAAATCCTTTTATAACTAGCAAAAATGTCTCAGAGAAAGGTGCCAGCTCACTGTCAGATTAAATAGCCAGATACTTACTTGTAAGTATGCATGTGGGGGGAAACAGTTCTCCACAATATGCATTACTAGAGACTGTAGTAAACAAAATGCTTGGATTATCTTGGCTTTGCTGTAAAGAGAAAATTTCCATAGTAGCAAAAGTGAATAGACATATACATATATATTATTACATCTTTCATTTATAATAATTCCTTTAATCTTTAAGGTTCCCAAAGCAGCTTACAAAACCAAGATCAAATTTAGAAGAGAGCAAATTTTGGTCCTTCAGACAGAGGGATCACTTGGCACCATGCTAGCCTTATCCTCACTCCCACACTGGGAGGAAATGAACAATCTGGGGCAATGCATGTATGTAATGTCAATAAGAAGTCAATATGTGTCCTTATTTTTATTTAAAATTATAAAAATGCACTTAATTCTGGATCTTCCACGAGAGATCTGTACCAAAATTGCACTGAATGATCACCAAGCAAAAGCACATTTTCACTGATGCAGATCCTCAGTCTTTGATGGATTGATGTCATGATATACTTAAATATAAAAGTTCTTGAATGTTTTTTAATGTTCTCTAGAGGTTATTTCAAGCTTTAGAGCTAGATATATGACACTCACTATTTTCTGAGCTTTATCTACTGCAGTTTTAGACAAATTAGGGTATTAATGTTAAGTTTGTTTTAAGGTCCTTGATCAAATATCCCAAAGTAATAAAAGCATGTAATGTTTTTCTACTTTGCGCTCAGGCTAATAATAAGTCTTTTAAAACTCTAGTAGGTGTCCACATTTAAATTTTGGGAGGGAAGGAGAGGGGAATGAATTTTCATGTGCACTATTTTAGTTAGCTCCGAAGTGGCAGAATGAAAAGCTGAACGGATTGTCTAAAGCCAGGCAGAGCATTAAATGCTACAGAGCAAGCTTCTCCTCACAGCACCGTTAGAGCACCTCCATTTTCATTAATGCAACAACCTCCCTGCTATCCATCCCCAGACCAGGCACTGCCATGCCACATTCACCAAATTGGGGCAGATAATTTGGTGGCTTAATATGATGTGGACAAACATCCACAGGGGACTTGACTGACACACCACAATCATTTCAATTGTGACCTAAGCCATTAAAGCCACACTTGAACCTCGGGGATGAAATCCTGGCCCCATTGAAGTCAATGAGAGTTTAGCCATTGACTTCAATAGGACCAGGATTTCACCGCAGGTCTTCAGATGTGAAAGGTTAATGCATTAACCCACTATAGCATTTAGCTCCCCAGTCTTGGTACCTATTTCAATATACTTTAGTGCTAGTCTGTAAATATGACATTCAGAGGTAGTTCCCAAGAGAACTGGGCACATCAGAAATTGTGCTGTCCTGAATAATGCATAGCACAAGGATTTGAGAGACTGACAAAGGGAAATCTTGTTTATCCAGAACTTCTGCTTCATGTAATATTCTAGGAATTGTAAACCGATAGAGCCTTTAGGAATTTCTGTATGTGTATCTTCTTATTATTTGTAGTACAATCACATCTAGAGTCCCCAGCTGATAGATACTGTGGTCCCATTGTGCTAGTCACTCTACAAACATATAGAGTCTCTTCCCCCAAAGAACGTACAATCTAAGTAGATAAGACTTTTATAAAAGGTTAGAGAAAGGGAGTATTATTCCTATTTTACAGGTGAGGAAACTGAGGAACTGATGGAGGGGGGAACAGATTAAGTTATTTGTCCAAGAATACACGGTAAATCTGTAGCAGAACCAGATTACCAACATTTCATTTCAATGCCTTAACAACCATGTCAAACTTATGTGTAGATGTCAAAGTAATACATAGTCAAAAAGCATCCCTGCCCCAAACCCTAGACTACTGACAACTGAATAAAACCCCCCAAACCTGCAGTAATTTCAACAGGATACACTTGCCTCCTAGGGACTGCAGTACACATCTGAGAAGCTGCAGTGATAACCTTAGGCTATGTGTACCCTACAGACCATACAGCGGCACAGCTGTATCATTGCAGCTGCTCTGCTGTAAGGTCACCCGTGTAGCTGCTCTGTGCCGGCAGGAGAGAGCTCTTCTGCCTGCATAATTAAACCACCCCCAACAAGTGGCAGGAGCTATGTCAGCAGGAGAGTGTCTCCTGCCAACGTAGTGCTGTCCACAGTATACCAGCACTTTTGTCAGTGAAACTTGTTTCAGTCAGGGGTGTGTTTTTTCACACCCCTGACTGACAAGTTTTACTGATAAAAGTGCTAGTGTAAACAAAGCCTTAATCTTACACATGCGTGACAGCTTCAGTTCCTTCCAGAAAAATCTGTTTTTTAAAACCACTTTTTAATTGACTGAAGCTTATAACACGATCTGTTTCACTAACTGTAGATGTCTCATTCATCCCCACAGTTAATATATGACACCTACAGCTATGTTAATAGATTCATAGATTCCAAGGCCAGAAGGGACCATTGTGATCACCTAGTCTGATCTCCTGTATAACACAGGACATAGAGCTTCCCCAAAATAATTCCTTTTAGGAAAACATCCAATCTTGATTTAAAAATTGACAGTGATGGAGAAGCCACCAAAGCCCCAAGTAAGTTGTTGATGATTAATTACTCTCCCTGTTAAAAATGTACACCTTATTTTGAATGTGAATTTGTCTAGCTTCAACTGCTAGCCATTGGATCATGTCATACCTTTCTCTGCTAGATTGAAGATCCCATTATTAAATATTTGCTCCCCATATAGGTACTTGTTAATGCCACAGAAAATGAAAAGCAAGATAAACTGAAAACCTTATTTAGCTCAGTGTCCCTAGAATGTGCATTGAGGTAAGGTGAAACTCCAGCTCACTCTGATCTCGTTCACTAATTTACTTGTTAAATCTACAGTTATTGGGAAGGTTTCTGCAAAAAATAAATGTATTTAAACTGTCAGGCGGTGTCTTCCCCCCAAATATGTCATCATCACAGGTCTGTCAGCCTGGCTAAGGAAGCAGGAGCTCTTACGCCTCCCCAGGGTGTGGTAAGTTGCAGACCTTTAGGCTGAAACTTTTTTAAAAACCTACATTAAATCCAGGGATCTATTTTATAATCTCACTAGATACCCACTGCTTCCCTGCTTTCTAAGGCAAAGAGAAGAAAGAAGACATTAACTCTTCCATTGCTTTTTATCCCTGTAAATTATGGAAATAATTGCAATACTCAGTCTGACTGATCATAAATGAACATCATTAACTTAAAAGTTACACTTCTCTTTGATTGCTGTTTGCAGTGTTCTTGTAGTCATGTTGGTTCCAGGATACTAGAGAGACAAGGTGAGTGAGGTAACATCTTTTATTGGACAAGCTTCTGTTGGTGATAGAGACAAGCTTACAAGTTTACACAGAGCTGTTCTTTTGGTCTGAAAAAAGGTACTCACAGTGTCACAGCTAAATACAAGGTGGAACAGATTGTTTAGCAAAAGATGTTATCACATATTGTAAGAGACCATTCAAGGTGAAATGGCCAGTTAACACTTCTGTGGTCATAGGACAAAAAAAGGGGGGGGCACTAGTGAGTTACAGGTAATTGTAATAAGCCATAAATTCAGAATCTTTATTAAGACCATGATTTTTACTGTCTAGCATAGTTCTGAATGTAAGCTCCTAGGCTCATCTTTTGAAAACGTTGCCCAGGTTTCCTTTGAGGATGAGGACTGAGAGGTCAGATGTGGAGTATTTGCTTTGTGAAAAGCGTTCACCAATGGGTGACATGGTGCTTTTGTCTTTTATCATTTTTCTGTGTGAGTTCATTGGAGACCATAGCGATTGTCTGGTTTCACCCACATAGTTGTTTTAGGGGCAGTTAGTGCACTGGATGAGGTACACCACATGTTGCGATAGGAATGTGTAGGAACCATAGATCATTAAAGGTGTGTTGTAGGGGTACTGATCATCATAGCAGTGGAACTATATTTATAGGGTTTGCATCTGTTGTTCTGGCACAGCTGTAGCTGTGTCCTATTGTAGCAGAGGTGTTAACTGGCCATTTCATCTTGAATGGTATCTTACAATATGTGTTAACATCTTATGCTAAACAATCTATTCCACCTTATATTTAGCTGTGACACTGTGAGACCTGGTCTACACTAGGAAATTAGGTCAGCATACAGTTGCTCAGGGGTACAAAAAACCTACGTCCCTGAGTGACGCAGTTTAACCGACCTAATCTCTGATGTAGAGAGTACTATGTAGACGGGAGAATTCTCCTGTCAGCCTAGCTACCACCTCTCAGGGAGGTGGATTACTTATGCCTACGGGAGAACCCTTCCCATCGATGTAGGTAGCATCTTTACTGAAGCGCTACAGAGACGCAGCTACAGCGATGCCGCTGTAGAGGTTTGTGTGTAGACAAGCCCTGAGTACCTTTCCCAGACCTGAAGAAGGGCTCTGTGTAGCTCAAAAGCTTGTCTCTTCCACCAACAGAAGTTGGTCAAATAAAAGATATTATCTCACCCACCATGTCTCTCTTACTTTATTTGAAACTTTAACCTATTATTGTTTCAAGAATCACCTTAGTTTTTTTTTATAACTGAAAGAGACTAGATTAAAAAAACATTTTGCTTGATTTTCAAATAGTTTAATTTGCTCGTTGACAGCACTTTATTCTTGGTCAGTTTCCCCATTTCCCCCAGAATTGTTGAGTGACTGATTTGCACAGCAAAAGGGGAGAGAGAAACTCTTTTAAAATAGGGAAATGTTGATGGGAAAACCACAAAAATTACCCAGGAGAGGGGTATTGTTTGAAACTACTTTTAATATTTTTGTTAAGGTGTCTAGATTACAAATTGACAGTGTTGCTGTAATGGAAATAAGAAGAATGTATTTTGTTGTTCTGCTCTGAAAAATTAGAGTTTCTTCTCAGCTGTTTTGCTTTTCATCAGTACAGTTGTAGGTCTGTTCATAGAATAGAATATCAAGGTTGGAAGGGACCTCAGGAGATCATCTAGTCCAACCCCCTGCTTAAAGTAGGACAAATCCCCAGACAGGTTTTTTTGTTTTTTTACCCCAGTTCCCTAAATGGCTCCCTTAAGGATTGAGCTCACAACCCTGAGTTTAGCGGGCTAATGCTCAAACCACTGAGCTATCCCTCCCCCTGCCTTCTCACCCTCACTCTAATGTAAAATCTAGTAGGGAATCTTATAAACATGAAACACAGCAGCACATACAAAAATAGTTTAAGTAGCTGAAATGTGTAGTGGGAAGCCACTCACTTGGATTCTGAATGAGCACATGTTGGTGATTCCACAGGCAGGTATTCATGGCAAGGCTTATCCAGTTATGAGTAAAGGCTTCACTATTGACTTTCTGTTTGGAAGATGTTTGGCTTTATGGTCTACTCCTTAATTGTCATGATGGGGGGGGGAGGGGGAAAGCAAAGAAAAAGTGTATTTGAAGAGTGGTGCTCTTTAGATGTTGAATAAATTATCTGTATTAGCTGTAACAATGCACAAAATGAGGGCCGAGTCCTGCAAACCCTTACGCATGTGCTTAACCTTCCATCAGCAAACTTAAGCTCATGGGTAACATTTTTACACAATATATGCCTGACTGTAAAAGCAAGTGTACAAAATACAGCTGAGAAACAAATTCCTTTCGTATCTCATTGGTGGTATGTATTCTACAAGAGGAATATATATATATAATAAACCCCACACCAAATATTTTTACTAGGCAGGAAATTGATGATTTTCTTCAGTACATCCAGATGGTAACAATAAAACATATTTGCACTACTATGAAGAATAGTTAGACTATTTGTTTAAATGCCTTCAACACCACCATTTGATGAATCATGGGACTGATAAAATTAAGAAAAAATCTCAATCATCAGCCCATTCATTATAGACTATCTTATAACCTGTTATTACATGAAATAAAGTGTATGTTCACACTGTCAGAACCATAGGGTCATAGGACTAAAAGGAACCACTGAGATTGTGAATATTTAAAATGTTATAAGGTATTATTCCATTACAGAAGTCAGACTAAGTACTGAAAAGGTGTATATAATGGCCTTAAACCAAGTTGTTTAAATAAATAAAGACCTATTAATAATTCCTTGTAGAAGTGTCAGGTAATACTGTGATAGTACTTGGAACTTCTATAGCTTTTTCCATCTTGGTGAAATTCCTCTCTATGCCAAGGCCTCTGCACCAAGTGGGAATGAAGTGTTCCATAAATCTTGTGCTGGCCCTCTGCAGAGGGATGAATTTCACCATTTGAAACTATCAAACCACTATACAAACATTCATGAATTAAGCTTCTCAGCATGCACCTCTGAGGTGTTATCTCTATTTGAAACAGAAAGAAAGAAAGAAAGAAAGAAAGAAGAGCCTGAAGAGCGAAGTCACTGTCTGCAAACGATGCTTTATTGCTCCACAAATCTGATCCCTGCATATATAGCCATCTTGGATGACTTCAATGACAAAAAATAGTTTTTTCTACCTTTTCATCCTGTTCACCTTGCAGAGCTAACCCAACTATTTGACAGGGAGTTGGGGGGTTCTTGTGCATCATGAATGCAATTGTTTACTCAGTTCCCATTATTCAGACCTATACAAACCTATTAATGGCAATAATGTTGCACGGGTGTCACTGATGGCATAGTTTTATCTGCAAAACAATTATTGGTAGCAGTACAAGAAGAGGATGGATCCCAGGGGAAATGTGCAGGGCTGACAGTTAAGGGGAAAAACAACATCTTTCTACTCTACAATTCATATGGAAATAATAGAGAAAATAAACCTGTAACCCACAACATCGTATTTGCAGCATCAGAGCAGAACTATATTTTGTGAGAGTTACCCAAGGTGACCCAGGAATTTTGTGGTAGGTCTAGGATTAGAAATGCAATTTCCTGACTCCTATTGCTGTAATTATTGGTTAATCTTCCCTGTTTCACACCTAACAGTGTCTGGGAGCAGGGGGACCCTTGCTCTGTAAAGATTGCTTTGACATGGTATTTCTGTGTAAGGGTCATTCTAGTTCTTGAATACAGTACATCAGGCAGCAATATCTTCCCAGTGCCTGACTATGAAAATGTTGTAAGATTTTTTTTAATTTCAAGATATGCATTGTATTTAAAAGAAATCATCAGCAGGGATTTTCTCAGTGAAAATGTTTGTTATTCAGTTTAGATAGGAATGTGCAATATTTTGAGAAACTTGCCTAGATGTGTTGCAAAATCCCGGTACATAATTCAGACTGAAATATCTTCTTCTTCAAAAACAGTGAATCATATCTCTGAAAACTTGACACCATTCCAAAATAGATCTAAGTCCTTTAACTAACTAGAATTGTGTCATGAAGAGTCTTTAACTTACTGTTTGCAACGTGTGACTGTTCTTCTTGTTTTAATGGAGAATTAATATTCGATGATTAGTAAGTTCAGCAGATATCAACACAATTAGAAAACAAAGTTCATAGCGCATTTACAACTTAGCTGCCAAAAATTTTCAGCAAATGCATGGCTTTCTTTTCTCAGATGAAAAGAAAATGGCTAGGGTTACTAGCGGTGTGGAGCACATGGAACATTGTAGTTTTACTGTGCGATAATCATTGTTTCAAAACCTGTTTCCAATTACCGGCAAGTCCCACGTCTGCTGCTGAATAAGTCCCAGCTGTACAGTGCATAGTATAGAAATGGAATATTGCATAATCTAAAATGGAAACTAAACAAATCTGGGTGTGAAAAGACAGATAATTGTCTAGATATTTCAGCCCCCTAACATTGGAATTGAGCACACAATAAAAGGATCTCTCATTCTAAAACTTTCACTGTCAAGCTAATCTCTGATATGAAGTCACTGGGGGTCTTGTTCATAAATTCTGCCTTGATAATGTGCCTCACTTTCATTATTTTATATATTTGTTTTAAAGTAATGCCTTTAGGCCCTATCCAAAATGAAGGTCCCATTGTGCCGGGCACTGTACAAACATATAGTAAAAGCTAGTTCCCCTGCCCCATAAATCTTAGTCTAAATAGACAAGACAGACAAAGGGCAGGAGGAAGCAGTCCTCCATTCTACAGATGGGAAACTGAGACACAAATAAATAAAATAACTTGACAATGTAATTCAAGAAGTCTGTGGCAGAGCACAAGAACCCAGATTTTCTGAGCAATATTGTGTGCTGTAATCATAAGAACATAAGAATGTAAAGACTGTAAAGAGTTTCGAAAATATTGGAGGCAGAGTGATAAGGGTTAAATTTAAAGGTGAAAATTAAATGAGGCTAGGACATATGAACACAGGAAACATAGAGTTAGGGTCGAGTAAAAATACAGGCAAGAGGCCTTAAAAATGGTGTTGCATCTCTTTGTTCCCCTCTTCCTAAATGTATTGTTTATTTAGAATGTAAGGTCATTAGTGCAGGAACCTTCTATGGGCCCAGATCCTGCAAACACTTACATGCCTGAGAAGCTTTCTACATGTGAACAGTCCCATTAGGGCCTCATTTTCTCTATGTGAAGCACCTAACACACTGTTCTGAATCTGAACCCTTCCTGCACCATCACATGTTGCTTAGCACACAAACAAGGCTCTGCCATTCCTATCTATTCTGAGCTGCTCTTTGCAAGTTCTTTATGTTGTTAAGTCCCATAAGTTTTCCCTATCTAAATGACATTCAGTGGAGAGATTTTCAATCAGTCCCGTTTTACATATTCCTCCAGTTGCCCAATGGCACACCTTAACATTCTGAACACATGCCCCAGATATTACCATCTTTTGTTCTGGATAACTTTAGAGATAAAGGATGGTTGACGTCTCTGACAAATCTAAGCATTTGTTATAAATTCAGTCAATTTAATACTTTTTTATTTTTCTGAGGCATTTGCTTTTGAAGCATTTAGATGTCTGTCTGTACCTTCGGTGGATTTCCAGCTTTCACATTCATATGTTAAGGTGAAAATAATACGGTTTGGGTCGATAGAAACAGTAAGTAATAATAACATGTCAGAGGGAACTTTGCTTATTTTAGGATTGTAAGATCACTCCATATAAAACACAGTCACAGCAAAATGAGCCAGACAGAGCAAACAAGTTAAGGCAGACCAAGGATATTGTCCATTTCAGATCTAATCATTTGTAATAGGGCATGGTCCACCTCTACCTGAACAAGCTAAACTGAAAAACAACACACAGGAATATGAACATAATTAGCCAAATCCTGCACTACCACACTCCTGTGTAATTTCCCTGAGGATAAGAGAAAAATTTGGTTTTATGGATATATTCATCATTCCTTAGTATTTGCTGAAGAGAACTTTTACAGTATGACTCAAAACTAGCGCTTCCAGGCTAGATTTATGCTTATGGGGACATTAAAATATTTGCCATTTTCAATATAAATCTAAGCCAGGCTACTGCTGGTAATAAGCGATTATTAAGTATCATAATAGTGGCAGATGGCAATCTCTAAATCTTCTTTGAGCCAATAGGTTTGCCTTTGTAATTGTCAGCAGGAGCACAGGTAAAAACAAAAAAGTTTCAGCACCCTCCCTTTTTAGGGATTATATGAGTTATTTCTGAATTAATAGTGTATTAGGCATGTATGAACACACTATAATTGATTCAAGTATTTCCAATTGACTCTCTGTCGGCAATTATTAAAATTAAAGTATATCCATAAAATCACTGTTAAGGAAGCAATACAGTTTAATCATAAATAAGACATCAATTTTTCTTTTACTTGGCAGAAACAACCGGTAAAAGACACTTTTTCCAACATCTGAAACAATCTGATAGAAGCTTTCCATTTACAAAAGAAAAGATAAATCGCCAAGAAAGTCTATTTTATTAAAACAAAATTAATGTATCCTATTACAGTTAGTATATATCTATACACAGTTAATACCAATGCCATCATTGAGAATTCTTCAGGTTTCAGATAATGAAACAAATTTTAAAAAATACATGCCAATGGAGTAAATAGGTTGACTAATTAGATTTTTTTTTTTCACAAGCTAACCTGGCAGCTATAGTCATTATTAGACTTGTGAAGTAAATAAGAACTCTTTATGTGCACTAGTTGGTGTTTACCTTATTTAAGATAGCTCACCTCTTACTGAAGTTCTAGGCAAAAGAATGTATCTATGTGAAAACATTTATTTTGAAACGATGGCCCTATATCTCCTCTCTGCCCCCAGTCAATTTTTGGTAGGACTTAAATAGAAAAGTGGTAATTAACAATCTCTCATGTTTTATTTACATTAAATCACCACCTTCCAATTTGGAGGCTAATTCTCCCCACAACCTCCACCCTCACCAGTTACAAGTAACTCCCATTGCAGCCAAAGGTGAATTATTCATATCCTGCACCGGCATTTTGGGACCAATGATGTGCTGTAAAATTAATAGCAAGAAGGGTTTTCAATGATTATCCTCATGAGCTGGTGATACATGTCCACTTTGCTGGTAAGCCAGGTGACTGGTTGGAAAATTGTTTGGTTCTTGAGGTCTCTCCTAGCTGCTGTGGGGGAGTATGCGTCCCTGGCGGGTGTGAATGATTTGGAGGCTAATGGGGCTCCTGGCTCCTTCCAAATACTAACTCTTTAATGTCCAGGCTGGGGCTGGGCAAAGCAAGGTACCACCGAGGAGAGAGGCAGGCTGAAGCTGCTGCAGAACTTCACTCTGCAACCGCAGCTTGACTTTGCATCCTCTTGGTGCACTGCTGGAGCTGTGAGTGTGTACATATTGGGAACAGGAGGTGAGCGAATGATGTGGTGTGTGCCTCATGCTCCTAGCAGCTTTGGGGGAGAGGCAATGCAGGAGAAGAGTTCCTCTTGCAGCAGCTGTCCCAGCATCTACTGTGGTGGGTGACGCTGAATTGGGGCACCTACCTGAGTGAGCAGCAGCTGGCTCAGTCCCAGCCTGTAAACATGAAGAGCTGGCTTTAGAATTCTGGGATGGGCTGGTGAAGCAAATGTTTTGCAAGCATAGCCATTTCTAGTCCACTGTGACCACACCACTGTATGCAGGTCTGGCCTCAGGATTTGGGGGAGGGTTAGTGAAATGATTCTTTGGGGTACACCCATACTTAACTGCCTTAATTTACATAAGAAATGTGTGACCATAGGGAGAGAGCTTAGAACATTATGCCTTATCCCCCAGCCTTCTGCTGCAGAAGTGGAATTCAGCTGCATATTCCTCTTTTCCTTGTTTATGTTGGTTTATATCAATTAACATTTTCAAGGTTCTTCACAAGGAAGAAGGCCAGCAGCTTGCATTTAAAACAAAAAAACAAAAACAAACAGAAAACAGATTGGATGTCATGGGACCCAACAGCTGGCTCTATAACAACGGTCTCATCCAAGTTCATAAGTGATCAGACCCTGGAGTTATTACTGTGCAATGGGACATTCTTCTGACACCTTGGCAAGATGTTTGCTGCTTGAAAATAGAGAGAGAGAGAGAGAGACCAGAGGAAGATAGCTGCCATAAATGAGCAAGTTAGGTCAGTTCTTCAGTACATAATTTATATGACTAGTAATCCAAATGCCCTGTAGCCTGGCACCATTACCATAATACCAGTAAGTAAAATGTGTTTTCTCTTGAACTAGCATTTTCCCAGCATACTAGCTATGAACTGGTTTCCTTCATGGTTTTTTGTTCCAGTGTTTTCTTCCTTTAAAACATATCTTGTGTCAAATTCAGATGAAATTCCACTCTTCGTTGTATGTATGAGCTCCCTTATATAGTTCCCTGTACTCCCTAGTTGCTCCCAGATCAGGGATGCACACCAGGTTCCCACCTGGAACTCTTGTTATATTGTGTGGAGAAGGTCCCACTTCAAGGCTCTGGTGCCACTGAACAGTTTTTAATGTTTAATGACTTTTTGCGGCATTTGTTCTATCTTTGGAGCACTGACAGCACAGCGCCTTAGGAACAAGATCCAGAATGTGCCCCCAAAACATCAGCAAATGACAACTGCAGAGGCACAGCTCTCTTTTATTCTCTCTGTTTCTTGCCTCTTTGTTGCTAAGTCCTCTCTGTAACCTGCCTCTCTACTTCTGACTGTAAAGCATACAATCACCACAAAGCCCCAGGATAGACAAACCAATAACTTCTTGTAAAATTCAAGTCAAATCTGAACAAATCCTTTTCTGAGGGTTGAACGTTTTTGAGAGCTTTTCTCCCCTGTTTTTCAGTTTTGCAAGTCTCTTCCACATTCAGGCTGGCAGCTGAAGTGACAAAATATTGTGAAACCAATGGGAATTTAGGCCAAAGTGATTGAAATCTCTCAGGAACATAAGAACATAAGAACGGCCGTACCGGGTCAGACCAAAGGTCCATCTAGCCCAGTATGCTGTCTACTGACAGTGGCCAATGCCAGGTGCCCCAGAGGGAGTGGACCAACAGGCAATGATCAAGTGATCTCTCTCCTGCCATCCATCTCCATCCTCTGACAAACAGAGGCTAGGGACACCATTTCTTACCCATCCTGGCTACTAGCCATTAATGGACTTAACCACCATGAATTTATCCAGTTCTCTTTTAAACGCTGTTATAGTCCTAGCCTTCACAACCTCCTCAGATAAGGAGTTTCACAAGTTGACTGTGCGCTGCGTGAAGAAGAACTTCCTTGTATTTGTTTTAAACCTGCTGCCTATTAATTTCATTTGGTGACCCCTAGTTCTTGTATTATGGGAATAAGTAAATAACTTTTCCTTATCCACTTTCTCCACATCACTCATGATTTTATATACCTCTATCATATCCCCCCTTAGTCTCCTCCTTTCCAAGCTGAAGAGTCCTAGCCTCTTTAATCTCTCCTCATATGGGACCCGTTCCAAACCCCTAATCATTTTAGTTGCCCTTTTCTGAACCTTTTCTAGTGCCAGTATATCTTTTTTGAGATGAGGAGACCACATCTGTATGCAGTATTCGAGATGTGGGCGTATCATTGATTTATATAAGGGCAATAATATATTCTCAGTCTTATTCTCTATCCCCTTTTTAATGATCCCTAACATCCTGTTTGCTTTTTTGACCGCCTCTGCACACTGCACGGACATCTTCAGAGAACTATCCACGATGACTCCAAGATCTTTTTCCTGACTTGTTGTAGCTAAATTAGCCCCCATCATATTGTATGTATAGTTGGGGTTATTTTTTCCAATGTGCATTACTTTACATTTATCCACATTAAATTTCATTTGCCATTTTGTTGCCCAATCACTTAGTTTTGTGAGATCTTTTTGAAGTTCATCACAGTCTGCTTTGGTCTTAACTATCTTGAGCAGTTTAGTATCATCTGCAAACTTTGCCACCTCACTGTTTACCCCTTTCTCCAGATCATTTATAAATAAGTTGAATAGGATCGGTCAGAGGACTGACCCTTGGGGAACACCACTAGTTACCCCTCTCCATTCTGAGAATTTACCATTAATTCCTACCCTTTGTTCCCGGTCTTTTAACCAGTTCTCAATCCATGAAAGGACCTTCCCTTTTATCCCTTGACAACTTAATTTACGTAAGAGCCTTTGGAGCCTGTTCCAGTATGATTTCTAGCCCAAATACTCAGATCCACGAGGTCTGAGTAAGAGTTTATCCAAACTGAATCTCTCAACCTTCTGAAGTTCAGCTTTCACTAGTTGAGATACACAGTATGCTGCTAGCTCACTTTTGGTCAAAAACAAGAATAAACTCTTCCTTCTTCTCCTATCTGGAGTCTGTCCTCAGAGTGAACCACATCTCACTGATAGGCCACAAGGGTCACCCACAAATCGAGAATCTTCTGCATCAATGTACCCATTCTGCAAAGCGAGACATCCATTGAAGGAAGTTTAGGACAAAAATGAAATGTGAATATATTCTGAAGAATGCATCTGTGACAGAGTGCTGAGCAACAACAGCTGAGCCAATACTCTGGTCACTGCAGCTCCAATTAAACACTGCAGAACAGACCTTGTTAAGAAGAGTTGTGCCTAACTGATGGGTGGAGGAGAGCTGGAAGGCTAATTAAGTCATTAGGCAGAGGATACAAAAAGGCATAGGAAGTAGGTAGGGGGAAGTAGACAGAGAGAGGAGGAGAGAAAAAATGTTCTTTCCTGCTTGCCTCAGGAGCTGAGGGCTCCCCAAGACTGTAGGAGTAAGACTGTATATTGTACAAGGATGATGGGGGCCAACATTGTAAATAAGCTGCACTGGGTGTTTTAGCAGCATTAAGGTCTCAGTGGGCTCTGCCACAGCATCTTAGAAATGATTTAGTACTAAGGCTAAAAGCCAACTGCTCTCAGCATTTTCAGAAGCACTGAATCAAGGACTATATGTTACATCATTATTCAAGTAAGCAAAGCTTGAAATGATTGTCACTTATTTTAGAAAGAGCAAGGTTCTAAGATGTCAAATATAAAAGGAAGCACTGAGCAGAAAAACATGAAATGAATATGCAAATTTACTTTTTGGTCCTTTAATATGGGAAACCAAAAAACTTGATTACAATAAGCACCCTTCTCATCCACCCATTTCTCTGGTGAAACTTGATGCCAGAGAATTTTCTGTGGCTGTATTTTTAGCTTTTTTCCTTCATTGTGTTAATTTTGCCTTCATTTGATTATGTCCATGATCTTTTGATACAGCTTATTAAAACCACAAGGGTCTTGTTCATAAAAAATGTTATTCAAGCAACTTTCTGGCAAATGCTATTATCTTTACAAGTGTGGACTATGTTTGTATATGATGGTTTGTAGTTCATTTAATCACATTTCCATTAAGTAGAAGTGGGAACCTCTTGGTTACCCAGAGGATGCATAATTCCAGTGGGGAATTGGATGAAAAGGAGAAACTAAAGTACAAGATATGCATATTCAGTAAACAAAAAATAACCCACAATATTTTCAAACAGAAGACCCCATACCACAGACCCAGATTGGGATTAAATTGCACACTGCTAATAATATGATTTATGAATTAATTTACTTAGCTACTGAAAATAAGATATTAGATTTGTTCTACCTCCAGCTATAAACTATAGCTGATGCTTTGGAGGAAAGTGAAACCCCACATGATTCAACTGGCCAATTATATCATGTGGTATGTGATGGATTCCTCTCTGGCCCCGACAACAAACAGCAGGGACCATGAGGTATAAGATTTGATTATTCCTATTTTATCAATTATGCGTATCATCTTAACAAAGTACAAATACCAATAATTCATGTAAAAATTCTTTTGTATGGAATAACCAATGGAGTTACACCAGCATAAGACCAATGAGAGTTAGAGAAGGACATGCCTAGAATGCATTGTGTGAAAATAAACAACTGGACTTACAAACAAAAGTGTATTCATTTATGAATATGGCACTGCACCCAGATACCTGAGCATGGGATCTTCCTAACTTGTAAATAATGAAGTTTCAGTGGTTTCATTCAGTTCAGTTATGGTCGGCATCCAAAAATACAGATACTCAGCAAAACTTCTCAGGTCGGATTCTGATTTCAATTCTGATTTGAGCTGACTGAAGAATGATAAATATTTTATTTAAAAGGTTGAATTATATTTATTTTAATTGGTTATAAAAACCAGCAAATATGTTTCACCAAAAACTTGAAAATTCAAAAAAATTCTACCAGATACGTTTTCTACATTCACTGGTGTTATTCTTGATTTCCAGCAGTGTAAAAATGAGATCAAACCCCTGAGTTCACAAAATTGGGATGTATACTCCCTCAGTTGGAATTTGGAAAGATAATTCTGACTCCTGACAGAACCAGGAAGTGCAGTAGTGAAATTTAAAAATAATATTAAATGAACTTCTTCAAATCTCACAAAAATTTGATTCAGAGCTGTTTTTTTCAGATATGTTTTGGGCGATTCCTGTTGTATCTGACAGTTTGCCCATCTTCTTTATTATGTACAATAAAATGTCATTTATCCATATGCCAGTTAAATTAAATTCTCTATCAAAAGAAGAGTGATTATGTGCTGTATTGTCACTGCTGCAGTGGATCATTCTTTCCATCTTCAAAAATGGATTGCCTGAAAACTTCACATGTCCATTCCCCCCCGCCCCCCTATGATACGCTACCTAAATTTAGATTGTGAGCTCTTCAGAGCAGAGTCCATGTCTTTATTTTCCATAAAGAGCCTAGCACACTTTAGGTTTTGTACAACTAACTGATACTGAAATACTATGTCCAGTTCTGATCCCATTTTTAAAAAGATGTTGAAAAACTGGAGCAAGTGCAGAGAAGAGCCACAAAAATGATTTGAGAGCTAGAAAATGTTCTTACAGTGACAGACTTAAGGTGCTCTGTTTAGCTTATCAAAAAGTAGCCTGTGGTGTGACTTGATTATGGTGTATAAGTATCTTCATGGGGAGAAAATACCAGGTACTTATATTAATAATCCACATAATTTCCAATTATTCATTATAAGACCATTCATTGTAAAAACCAAAATAAATGTTTCTCATATCTTATAGTCTATTTGGGAGTAAAACCATGTCTACTTCTCCCCTTCTCATACACTAGTATATTCCCAAATCAAAACTAATCCAGAATCACATGACTGGACATAACTACCTGCAGAAGTATGAGTACTTGCCATATAATCATTGTTTTGTAAGAACCTTATATTAATCAGCATCTTAGAGGTTAAAATTATTTCTCTGTATTTGTTCTCATGCAATAATTTCAGTAAGAAGAAAGTTATGGTTCAATGTAGACTTTTTTTATAGAAATAAACAGATTTCTAACAGTCAATAAGGGCTCAATTCCAACCTTAGAGGTAAAGCCGCAGATGGACATGTACAGGAATCGCCCTTAAAATTTTTCAATTTTGTGTTAGATAACTAGATAATATTCAGTATTTGAACAGGAATAACTAGTAAGCACTGCAGATATTGAGGTAATGTTTAATTATCTAAAGCTATTGAATATGTTTAAGGGCAACCACTACATCTTGTAAAATCAGCCCCAAGTAAATATGATGTACCATGGCTGATTTTACAATACATTCATACCCACATATGAGAGCTAGGTAGAGAGCTGATATTCATTATTTCTGTAGAACTTGAATTTGGAGAGGCTGGTGTTGTGGTGGTTTAGTTCACTCACTCATCACTTGATCTGTGTTCATACCCTGTACATTAATGAAAATGAGTTGTTGTATGTTAACATACATATTTCCATTTATCCATTTTATAAAACCATCTAGTGATTGGGCATGATAATTATTATCTGCTCAAGAGGGGTCCCAGGCTGGAACAGCAGAGGTGTTGCAGATCAGTATGTACTCGGGGTGAAATTAGGCGAGGGTCAGCATGAAGCTTAAATTCCATTTAAGATTTATTTATAGGTATTATGTTGAATTTAAGTGATGTGTAGGCCTTGTATTATCCCTCTGCACTGGGGTGAATTTCACCCTCATAGATCTATGCAGGAAAACATTGCTCACAGCTGACCCATGCTATGCCTACTTCAAAATAGTAGGCATAGTCCCTTTCTTTCACAGGCACTAAACTGACTTTCAAATACAGAAAAAATAGAACTTTTCCCCCTTTAGCTAACTATCTTCTGTTACAGCTGTTATGGTTTGTACTTCTATTTCTAGATATCAAAAACACTGAATTCAAAAAGGTATCATGGAATCTACAACTGCTGTTAGAAAATTTGACAGTAGTTCAACAATATCCCTGCGTTTAGAACTCACTACAGCCATATCAAATAAACGTGGTAGGAAATTCAAATAAATATTTACCCACTGCATTAAACATTAACCACTTTTCAAAGCACATTGCAATGCAACCCATATTGCCATATAACCACAATACTGTGATTTGACTGTGAAGCTGTTACCATCTGGACTGCTGTGTGTGTGAGAGAGAGAGAGAGAGAGGTGGGGGAATTACAATGCATCATCTGCTCAGGTCACTCAGTGTCTTGCAAGTTTAATCAGACTTTCTTCATCCTCCATTACACTCATTAAGTCCTGTTAGGTTAGTGCTCAGTGTTGATCTGTATCTTGGTCAAGACAATTGTTGCTGATTAACTATAATTACCAGTAATGGTCCCAACCTGCTTTCAGGAGGCTGATGCCATCATTTTGTCCAGGCGTCTTTTCTGCGGTGAACAGTCCCAATCTGCTTGCCATTTACTTGCTTACTGTTTGAGCCAACAAGTTGCTTCTTGTGTGGGCCCATCTCCTCACCCATGCATGTCCCGGGCATAAACATCCTGCTTTACCTCAGGCAGATAAAAGAGAAAGAAAATGAGAACGATTGGCATGAAAAATTAGAAAGAAATTAAACAGCAGCAGCAGCAAAAAACCAAACAAAGGTGGCTCAGAATAACAGAGCAGCTTGACTTCTATTCAAATGAATACTAACAAAGGAATCTGCTCTTTGCTTCTAATGCCTATACAAAAGTGCACTTCTGCAATTCACAGTAAGG
This sequence comes from Emys orbicularis, assembly GCF_028017835.1. Classification (NCBI taxonomy): domain Eukaryota; kingdom Metazoa; phylum Chordata; order Testudines; family Emydidae; genus Emys; species Emys orbicularis. The sequence goes on along the minus strand of NC_088687.1, from coordinate 29,795,622 downwards.
AATTGTGAAAAATGTAGTATATGGAGGGCCCAATCCTGAAATGCTTACTCATGGGAATAGTCCTTATTCAAATCAGCAGTCTATTGATTTCAGTCAGATTACTCTCATGAGTAGAGCTTCTCATATGAGTAGGAGTTTGTAGGATTAGGACCATGATCCGCTTTTTGCTCTCTGACCATTGCATGAAATATTTTATATGCAAATGTTATTTTAAAAGATTTTACACCTGATTTTCAGCTCAGCCTTAACAAGGCCTTCATATACGTACTTTTAAATTATGGACACAAATAATTACAAGTGCAAGTTTGTTTCTGCAATTACTTGTGTGAAAACTTAAATTCATTTAAAGGTTTAAGTTCCTGATTTGCTACTACCACTAATTAGGATTCCAGGTGACATTAATTGTAACTACAAATAATTATGGTATGAAATTGAACCACAGTCATTTACACCTACAAGCTGAAGACACCAAAACAATGGTCACTTTTTAAAAATCTAGCTCTTTTGGTACAAGGCCTATTGACATAATGTGCCAAACTTTCAAAATGGATAGCACATAGATCTATGCATAAAAATGAGAGAACTATACATCTATTTTTGCTATTTGTTTTCTTCTATTGTGGTAGTACAATCACACCCAGGGGATTCACTCACAGTCAGGGTCCAACTGTGCTTGGTGCTGTATATGCACATATGGAGACATAGTCCAGTAATGAACTGTCACTTTAAGACAAGCAACTGTATTGCGGTAACTTGAGAGCCTCAGCACTGCTTGAAATCAGTGTAGTGCTGGAATTCTTAGAGACTGGAGCAGACTGCTGCAGCTTCACTAATAGAGCATTAATCCTCTGCCTGGATTTACTTCCACAAGACACTACAGGCCTTGACCCTGAAGAGCGTATAATTTAAGACAGGAAGAACTATGTTAAAAATGGAGGACAGGTATACAATTAAATATGCACAATTGTTATGTATGCTGAATACATATTAAACAAAACAACAAACAAACAAAAACTAAGATAAAACGCTATTTAGATTGCAAAGTCAAGCACTTGTAAATTGGGAAATGCCAAATTTACACTTTCTGGCATGACCTTAATTCTGCCCCCAGGTGTGGCCATCATGTGCATTGAAAAATAGTATGTGACTACATAATTAAAGACTATATCATAACGCATATACACAAGGTAGCAGAATTAATGTTTCACAAGCAGCCATAAATCTGGCATGTCCTAATTTGAGTGCTTGACTTTGCAACTTAAATAACTTTCTTTCTTTTAACATAATGCATTTTCCGATTTTTTAAAAAAATACAAAGTTTTATATGTGTGTGTGTGTGTGTATGCAACTGTAACAACCCCTCAAGACATAACTTTCTGTCTAGAACTAGGTCACACAAAGACATTCTAGGGCGTAATTTGGCTCTTAGTTTCCAAGTTCCCTAATTGTATTGATACAGCCTTATTTTCCTAAAAGAACAGTGACAAATATATGTAGAAAAGTTGCTATTTTCAAAGATTTTACTGCATTTTTACCCTGATTAAGCTTTCATATTTGGCTTTCACCATTATGAGACAAGGCACTGAAACATAAAACAGTCACACACAAAGAGCTAGATTCACGAGTACATTTCAGCTTCTTTACACTCATCTGACAACACTAAAGAGCCATAAACCTGTTTAACCACTCATTTAAGCCTGTTTTACAGCTATTTTGTGTTGCCAGAATGGTGCAAATCAGGTGGAGGATATTGGTGTGGACCTTGCTCAAGATTTACAGACCATGTGATAAACTGCATGCACATTTAACTGCCTCACCTGCACTCTGCCCACTAATCTTTCTCCTGAGACTTATTTTAACATTTCAAACTCCTTAACAGCTTTGAACAGCTGCTGTTTTTTTAAAAAATCCACCTGCCAGAGAAATGTTTCTTTGTTCTCTCACCAAATGTGGAATCTTTCCTAACAAATTACCCTTGCCTCAGGACTGGATGAGCAAAATTCAGTCTTTCACCAGTAACAGCTTTTATACACCCCTAACTACTAAGGTTTAAAAGTTAATTGATCCTCCTTCCAGTAGAGCTAGAACAGGAGGATTGTAACATCAGCAAGTTGTTTCTAGCTGTAGATGGGCTCCAGACAATGGACTTTAATTTTTTTCAGGTATAGGAAAACTATTTTACATCATTTTTAGAGATTTTTATGGCGCCTTCTGAGGCCTGTCTAGTTGCATTCATATTTAATAAGATACCTGCATTAAAAGGTAGAGATAAAACAAAATAGTTCTAATATTTTTCCCAAAAACTCTCTAAATATTCCTAAAATATTTTTTTCTGTAACAGATCTGGCATATACTAAATATATGATAGTGTAGGATGGTACAAATGTTTTATCAGCATAAATTTGCCTTGGATGACCTGGGTAACTCATGCTTGGTTTTATCACTATATATAATGCACCCATCCAAAATTCATGGTGAAAAAGCATCTTATACCGCACTATACCATCATATCTGTATTTATATCTATTACCCTCGTCTTGAAAACAGTTAAGCACATGCATAACTTTGCACGCTTGATTAGTCACACTGAAGGCAATGGGAATATTCACATGCATAAAGTTACACACGTGCTTAAATATTTGCAGGATCATATGTATGTATGATGTGTGTGTATGTGTAATACCTGCATATAAACATTCCATCTTGCATAGAACATTGTTATATAGTTTTACTTGTATATCAAGTGCTCTAATTCTTTGTTGAATTGACCATTTGACCTATAAAGCATTGCAATCTATAAGCCAAAAACAATAAATAGAATTTTTAAAATAAAATTTTGTTAAGGATAGATTAAATAGTAAATGTGTTCAGATTACTGTGATCACAGCACAATCATCCATGACTGGCCCATATTTAAAATATTTTGGCAACAATTTTAAAAAAGATTTTTATTTAATTTTTGTATTAACCCCTCTGATACTCACTAAGCTCATTTTACAGGTTGTGGAAGGAAATGGAGATTGCTGGCCAGGAAATCATCTCTCAGAAATATCACGTCCTTGGCACAATTTGTCTCTAGGTAATCCATCTTCCAAATGAAAAGTAAAACCGAGGTCCTGACCACTTGTGGTCAAGAAAGATACCATTTTGGTGTCCCTTTGCAAGAATAGGGTTATTAGCCCCCAAAGTCTTGGTTAAATTCCAACCTGGGTTATTATATTTTGTCTATCTAAAGTCCCAATGTAATTTCAGTTGGATTCTGTATTCTTAAGTTCCTGTCCTAAACTGTTGTATAGTGGTGTTGTTCTCTGTTAAAAAGCTGCCATATTCTACCACCAAAGCTCCATACCTACTTCTCCCCAAGCCTCTTTTATTTAATCTTGTCTTCTTTTTGCTGAGTTTGTACCAATATTTCAAGCTACCGTATAAATAAGGTACCAACTCATGGGAAAGAATACAAGGATTTAGTTTCATCTCTCTTCTCCAGGGCCTATATTATTCTTAAGAGTTGCTTCTTTTATATCCATGTGACTTTCCATACACTGCCAAGCAAAGATTTGCAGAGAGTAGAAGCAAGCAGTATGGATTTCAGTGACCCAGCTCCCCATCTGAATCACAGCCTTTAGTGAAAATGGGGGTTCAAGTATACGAATTCAAACAACAACAAAATACATCCTAGACTATTTGTAAATACTCTCCGTAGCATTCTTCTAGGATGTGGAGAATATAATTCTTTTGGTTTATTTTTTCTGGCAAAAAAGTTGTTTGTTGGGATTTTGAGCGAAAGATATTTAGGCATTTCATTCTTTTTTCATCAGTTCAGAAAAATAACTTATTGAGAGAAAAGATGTTCATTATTTATGCTTTTTCTCCAATAACATATTACTTGACTGACCTACTGAACACCTTTTGCTATCCATTTCAGCTGACCTTCCTAGTTCTTATTTGCTCTTAGTTGTGTTTAATAGCCACAGCGGTATCTTTTTCTATCTAGCATTGATTGACAGTGGAATACTCTGGCTAGTAGCTACAGAGTCAAACCACAGACCTAGACACTGTACAGACTGTACATCCTTAGAGTCTGCCAGCAGACTGTTCTTTGTGAAATACTACCAAGTAACTATGAATTCTGGAATAACACTTTCTTGGCTATTTCTCACGTCAATGTGGAGTACATTTATTAGGTCTTCTCTTGTCATTAGAAATGGATAATCTTATGCTTACGTTGATACATGAATTATGAAAGCAATTTTACTAGCAATACTATTCATATAAAAATAAGTGCTTTCATTTATTAACCTGTTGTATGCCTTGCATGAATATAGGGTCCCATGACTCCCTATATGGGAATAACCTAATTAAAGGAGTAGAAACTCCATGAGGTTGCAATTCTTCCATCACAGGTTGGGGTTTGCTCTCTAGTTCTATGACAGTGGGACTTCCTCTGTATGAAGAGACACTGCTCTCTTCTCTCTAGAAAGCCCCCTTTCCCCCAGCTCCTCTGCCTTCCTTTGACAGTATAGCTCCTGCAGAAGCCTTGGTGCCAAGTATCTTGCAACCATCACTGTCCTCAGAACCCTACATGATTCAGAAGGGATAAAACTTGGTATAGACTCTGTCTGTCTGTAGTAACTTGTGAGGCTTTAAATCCCAAGAGTTTGTTTGGAAGACAGAACCTGGCAAAGCCCAGGTTGTCCCACAGAAATCCATGGAGGCACTTAGCAGAATTGTTGGGGTAAGGAAAGGGGAGGGGGGTAGGAAATCATGTTGTAGTAGTGGCCTTTTGAAACACATTCCACCATGATACCCACCACTAATGTACTGGGAAGTGCACAGGCATACATACCCCATATCTGTTGACTTAGTAGAAAATCATGGTAATTGCAAGGCTTGAATGATTTACACATATGATAGGAATACTTTACATTTTTGCCATGAGCCAATTTGCTGTGCATATTGTTTTATATTTATTAGCTAATGTCTGTAAAGCATTGTGAAGATGGAAAGCGCTATAGAAGTGCTAAGTAACTTTAATAGTAGTAGTAGTGTTACATCTCATTAAAAAAAAATAGGATGGAAAATGGACGGAAACTCCAATATGAATTAAAACAAAGAAATTACTTTCATGAACTGAGCAAATTACGTGCCTAAAAAAACACCCCTTTTTCTCAGAAAAAACACCCCAATTTACTTGTTCACAGCTGTAATTCTTCTGACCGCTTCCTACATATTTTACTACTGTTGCAATGTTATACAGAAAAAATACAAAGCGTGATTTTCAAAACAAATAAGATGATGAGACTAGAATCTGAAAAACATACTGCTCCTTTCCATTGAACCTAATCCTCTCCCCATTTGAAGTCAATGGAAGAAATCTTGTCCCTTAAATAGTAATCGTTAGCGCTATAACTATTCATTTTGTTCCAAGAATTCTTATTTTGGTTCCAGTTTGATGCCGACTTTATATGTGCAGTTCTGCTTTAGTTTTAAATTTTTCGTTGTGTATTTGTGGAAATTATTAACAAAGTTATATATTGTAGAAAACATTCAGACTACTCTTGAACATTAGGGAACATTAAGATAGGAGAAATTAACTTAAAAGGTACTGTGACAATTACAATGTTAAATATGGCTAATTTTTATAAGTCAGTGAAGAAAAAAAATCTCCCCCATTTAGGTGACCTCCTTATACTCTTCCTGCATGCCCCTCTTCTACTAGGCCTGGGTCTGTCACCCATCTGACAATCAAATAGCAGTAGCTGAAGCAATAGGAGGTCATAAAAGAATACAAAGCAGATGGTCATTCGTCAAGCGGGTGCTGCCATCTAGTGTCTCAAACGAATTTTGTATCCAATTCTTTGACATACATACAACATCCCTATTCACATAAATCATAATAAAAGCAAAAATCCAGCAGGTTTAGGGGCTGACGATACCTCATTTTCACACACACACACATACACATATTTGTATATACAAAATATAGGTGGGAAAACACAACAAAAATATTTTGGGTGGGATTCACAAAGGTATTTAGACACCTAACTCCCATCTATTTGTGAATGTCATATTAGAATTTGTTTTGACCACAAAGGCACTTCATAGCCCTTTATGTTCACCTTCTGTGAACAGTTATACACTGAAATTAAATGTTATTGGTACAAATGTTTGCAGCAAATATAATTTAAATGTATATGCTCAATTAACTACAGAAACTGAATTTTAAATTCTGTCGTGAATATTCATACTAGAAATGTTTGCTTGCTCATCTATTCAAGGAACAGATACAGTTCTATTTGACTGCTATAACCACTCACAGCTAACAAAGAGATTTTAAACAGTGATTATCAAACATGCACAGAGAAATGTCTGTGACCAGTCCTTACAGATTGTTTTAAAACTGCCAAAAATGCATCAAGTAATTTTGAATAATGAACATACTTAAGGAAGTTACAATCCACACAATGATAAGCCTTTTAGCAAACAAGATGAACTGGTTATATGAAAGATTTGTTCTGAATTATTTTCTAAGGTCTAATGTAAAATATATATGACTGAAAATATATGTGTACAAAACACACACAAATTACTTGCAGTAGAAATAGTGTATAGAAACAACCGTGTCTAAAATTCTTGATCTTTGGGTCTGCTCAGTATTGTAAAAAGTTTGCTCCATTAGCAATAGGAATCCTTCAGAACAAAATAGGCATATTGAATGTAATTTTGTTAATGTGGTTTTGCTTGCTTTATTTATTGCATTTTTATTGTGTATAATATACTTTTTTTAAAACAGACACATCATCCAGTACTGCAGAGCCACCATTCAGATTGTTTAAAAAAAAGAGGGTTTACAAAACTTAATATTAATAGAAATGTTTTAACGATTTTCTTTTAATTCAGTGAAAATAATATTTTAGTTGGATTGAAACATTTACCTGTAGTGTTTCCGATTCAAAACCTTGAACCATTGTGTTAGTACTTGAGAACCACAAAATCAATAGAAATAAACTATAATGGAGCAGTGTATTTTCCTTATCCAAGCTGAATTAAAAACAAAAAGTAAACCAACAGCATAAATGGTGGAATATAAATTCTTTCAGGTGTAATAAGCTGTTATTAGTAACACAGATGATAACATTTGGGTTTTATTTTTTAAAAATATATGATTTGTAACACAACCCGGTACCTTGAGGAAGGTGTATGTGCAACAGGCACAAATATACCTAACTTTGAGATGACATATCTTACGCCTGTACTAATAATGAAAATTGGCTAAGGCCTTCTGGTTACCACAGACAGATTTATATCAAAATTCTTTCAGATCTACAGAGTATATCTCATCTCTAGTATCCTGCTCTCCCCGTCTCCAATGAGAGCGATGAAAAGAGTTTTTTGCCCTTGATATTTAAATAAAAAAACTCTCTTCCTGTTGTAAACAATGAGCTAAAATCATATTTTGGAACAGGGGGATACATGATACCTTGAGCATTTTGTAACCTAGCAATTTAGAATTAGGAACCAGTTTCAAGAGGATCTGTTTACTCATTCATCATTTATTTTTACTTTAGTTTGCAGTCGAGGTGTGGTGTTTAGCTTTGCGAACTTTCTGGAATAGTGATGTGATCTCATTTTGACCTCTTCTCTCTTCTTTCCAGCATATGTGCTATGAAGCATGCAGACCAGTAACCAGTGGAAGGTCAAAGAGGAAGGTCTCGAACAGAGGTGGGGTAAATGAGGGGGCAGCAAAGGGAGAGGATGGAATGAGTCAGCATGACAAAGATGTCCAGCTGGAAACCACAGCGAGGTCTTCCACTACACTGTGTGAGCTTCTTAAAAGCAAAATCCAGACAAAGTCTGTCTCTCTATAAATCTTTTCCCCCTTTCCATTACTAGTTGGGTATTGTTGGCTCTAAGCCACCTGATTTTACTATGATTTATTAACTGCTATGCATTATATATGAGATTCAGGTTTACTGAAGAGTTACCCTTATGGTCAATGTTGCATACAAATCAGCTACTGTTAGAGAGGTTTATTGCATCATTTTATGTTGCTAGGAGTTTTGTTAGGTAGTGTTAGAATTTGTGACTTGTAAAACAAACACACACACAGAATCCTCTTATGTGTTTCACATGTTCTGTAGCAGCACATGGAGTCCATCTTTTTTAACAATAGTGATAGCCCTAGTTGGGCTAGAAACAAAAGAAGTCATAAAAACCTGGGCACACTGCAGCTGAAGAAATTGGGGGCTTTGCAGACATTTGGGTAAGCAGCTTAAAAAGTCACAGAAGCAGCCATCTCCTACAAAGAGGAAAAATGTGTCAAAGAAGGAAAAAAAGATGAAGGACTACATGTCCCTTTGCATGGAGGCAGTCTGGAATAATATTGCTTCCCATCTGAGACAAGCTGGTGCCAAAGAAAGTTTAATATGTGTCAAGTTCTACTGTCTTTCCTCAGGCCAATCTCCCATTGACTTCAGCGGGAGTTTTTCCTTAGTACAGGCTGTGGAATTTGGCTCTAGGTCACATTATTGTTTGTGATTACCCCAATGACTACTAATATTTCTGTTTCAACAGTCAGCACTGCTTCATGACAGCTTGCCTTCACCTTCTTACATGCAGATACAATTGTGCTTTAAGACCAAATAAATCCCCAGAAAAAGGACATGCTTAGAAACTCACCTTAAGCACAAAATGTTGGAGTACTTCTACTGAAAAAAAAAACTTGCAAGCAAATACAGTAAATTGCAAAGGTATGAATGACCATAAGGATGCTAAAGGGGGTGGTGGTGGAAGAGAGGGTTCTCCACATCTGCAATGTTGCCATGCTTTTAAACCACAAACATTGCAGTGTGTTTCAGAGTGGCATATGTTATGAAGTGTTTCTGAAGAAAGGAGTTATTGTTAGGTAAAAGCATTATGTCCTACCAGGAATTAGTTAAATATTCCTGATTTTGATTCCCTGCCAAAAGGACTCTAGACTTAGTCAAATAGAATCATATCCAACACAACCACAGCAATGTTTGTTTATAGACATCCGAATGTATAGATATCACAATTTATATAAGTTTTTCTTGAAGTTAATCTTAATCTTTATATTTTTATTTTATATTTTATTTATTGGTTTGAGACCTAACAAAATCAGAAAGAATTACTTACCTGAATTAACTTTTTACCCCCTTGCATTGTAAATGTGGATACTGTTCCTAGATGGCAGTTTGTAGACAGCCTGCTCTGAGTATGAAGAAACTGGGAAAATGACTCTCGTTTCTCGGGATATGGATTTAACTTTGCCTTAGATGTCTCAAGCATAATTAACTTGATAGTCTAAGATTAGCTGTGACAGAATTTTGTTATCACTGTTCACTCACAATTTTGTTCCATAGCTCCCACTATTTTTTCACAAAAAATATCTTGGCACAGTAAATCTAAAAATGAGGCACAGCGAGTGGAAGGAGAAAGACATTGTGCCAGAATCTCGGCTGATGTAAATCAGCTTAGCTCCTGTAAAGATATTTTCATGGAAATACACTCTATAGAAAAGATTCCACATTGCCTTTCAGACTTTTTAGGAGTAGCTTTATTTCCAAGTGTTGTTAAATCTGTGCTTCTCAGGCACCGTGGAAGTAATACAAAATCCTAAAGGCATTTTGAATATACTATGTCAATACTGTGTTCAATAATATAGTCTCCATGATGATTTTACAGATAGGTGACATGAAATGAAGATATTTGAAAAAAGGAAAGAACTAATGATTGCCTTACATGAAGGGCTACACTTGTTTATAATCTTTGCACCAGTCCCTTTTTCTTCCATTTACACTGTGGAGCCTGACAAAAGCATTATGTCCTTGGCAAACCAGACACTCTAGTCTGTGGATACAACCTAATTAAACTAAGTGCTACCTGTGGCAAGGACATTAGGTAATTCAGAACGTTCAAGTAACCAAAACAAAGCATCATTTTTCAGCTTTCAGATCCATTCTCAATAATGCACAGTGTCGATTATTTTTTAAAGGGCAAAGTGCTTTCTGATAAGCTAAAAATGAGACAATATTGCCCCCAATGTTTAGGTACAGTAAATATCCGTACCATGCTTCATCGTCCTTGTTTCTTTTTCATGTGTGCTCCAATTAACACTGTCTCATGATTAATCAGAGAATTAGCAAAGATTAATAGGAATATGCAATAAAATAAATATGAATAATTTAGTAGTGGAATGGAACAACATTATTATTTCCTGGAATGAATAACCAGATGAAATTATAGTTTTTCTCACTCTCTTGAGTTTCTCATTCTGGTGTGTGCGTGACACAGCAGAATTTTTACAGTAATTCATGTTAGCATTTTAAATGTTCCCTTTCAAAGGCAGTGAAGAATGCAACATTCTCTGGCACCCAGGCAATTGAATGAAAAAAGGCAGCACAGCTCTTGGTTCATCTGAAATCTGCTTGAAATTCTGATCAGCTGACTTCTGTATTTGAATGATCTTTGGGTCAGAGAGTAGGAACAGATCCTTTCTGCAAAATACATTTCAAAGGCCGTTCTAAATTCTTCTTAAAGTTACCAGCTCGGTTTTATAGATTTGCATTTCATATTATATAATTATTCATATATTACTGACTTGGTAGATAGATATTACAGAGCTGGTAGACTAAAATGCATTAAAGGGTAAACTGTCTGCTATTCAAACATATCTCATTATATATAGATTGCATATATATTCATTCTATGCTGGAAATAATTTTAAGGTGTTCTAAAATAAGCAGCAGACATATTGCTTTTTTAAATGTGGTTATATTAGTATCTGATATTATGGTGATCTTGGCCCATATTGACATGAGACAGGTCACAATGTAGCAACTGTTCAATATCATCCTTTGGACTTCTCTGATAGACCACTTAACTATCTCAGCTTTTCCAGTGATCATCTCATTTATCTAGGATTATTGCACTGAATTTACTGTTTGGTTTTCTTCCAGAACTGAAATGTCAAGTCCAGTGTCATGCATGCAGTAGCTTTGTGCTATGAGAGCTCAACAGATCCACCAAAAGCTGCTAGCAGTTGATCTTTAGATAGAGCTAGAAATAAATAAATCCTCTTTAGCAGATCAATATTCATCCCATTTAATGCTTGATGTGAAACTTGTGGATTTGAGGCAGTAATGCTGATGTACAGCTAATCGTTGAAAATGGGCATTAAGGCTTTTATAGCATAGCAACATATTGTCAAACAGGAAGAGAGAAAAGTGTTCAGTGAATCCTCCGGAAAAAAACCCTCCTCTGCAACAATATGTAATTTAATGCATATTTGTAATCTACACCGTCTTACACTGCAGTGATTTTGTCCTTTATATGCAAAATTGATTCCAGTAGTTCAGTTTATAAAACAGATTACTCCCATTTCAAAGGGTCCTCCAAAATATTCTAAAAAGTAAATCTGGTCTATAAAGTATCCCCCCGTCATGTATTTATCCAGACTATATGCAAATATATGAAATATGCACTCTGTACAGTATACTATGTCTATGCACGTGGTGTTGAATGTCTGCGTATATAGTCTGTTATGTATGTTCATACGTATGCATCCCTGTTAAGGATCTGTAATGCAGATTATACAGTTTTTTACATAAGCAGAATTAAAAATCCTAGAGAAAAGTGATAATATCAATTAAAAGTGTTAGGCAATAGAAAAGATCAAAGTTGAAAGAGAGGATTTGTAAAAGATCAAACTGGAGGAGAAATTTTTTTCTCTAGTTATGTGGCATAATTTTAAACATTATAATACTTTCTTTTTAAAAAATATCTTACCAGACAAATTAATTAGATTGTGGAAGGATGTATTGTGGAAGGTCTATAATGATCTACAGAAACTCAAGGATTAAAAACATCACCTTTCAATTTAACTTTCTTATGTTGTGCTAAAACTATTTGATGAGCTATATTGTCATGGTGTCATCACAGGTTAGTTTGCACTGTGCGTTCCTTGTAGGCACCAGCTTCCAGTTCTGCCACAGAAGGTAAAACACAGAAATTTGGGGTGGCTAAATGAGGAAATGCTTGAAACCTGTATTTCTGGATTCTTAATTTAATATGAAGTAAGCGAAATGAGCCTCAGCATGAAAACTGAAGGTATCCTTTTTGACTTTCATCAGACAAGAAACTTCCTAAGTTGAGAAGTATAGTTGGTATGGACTTCCCTTATGTGTAAGTTATCCATATGTATATTTGGACAATATAATATGAATGTGTATGAATCATCTATGCACTTAATGGAAGTACTGGTATTGGATGGATCGTATGGATTTGTATTACATTGTGACGTTGCGTGCTATCTCCGTTGCATTCATACTTTAATTTGTTTTGTAGAGAAAGGAATGCTATTATGTTGAAAATGCAAGAGAGATATTTAAACAACGAACACCCAAAACCATCTGCTGACTCCAGGTGTCCAATGCACGTCTTTCACCTGGATGGCAAGGTGATCGCTTCCTTCACAGTGCTATGAATATCAACCTTTTACTCCTCTTAAAGGATATTTCCAGCAGGATTTCAATTTGTAGTGGGCCCAAGTTTTGCAGGAAAGGATGTGGGAGACAGTGAGGGAGATTAAGTTTATCTACAAAACAATAAATCTCTGAGAAGGAAAGAAATGTTTAGTTATGTTTCATGCGACGGAAAGGGGGGATGATCTGGAGGTAGTGAAAGTGTGGGAATTCTGCATGTTGTTGAAGTATCTCTCAATGGAACTTGGATAAAAGAAGACTGTTAACCAGATTTAAAAGGCTACCAAAGGGCTATTTAAAGTGACGTGGAGGTGTTTCCAGAGGACGGTGGTAAGAGGGAGTGGGGGTCTGTGTTTCCTGTTAATTAATATTGTCTTTATCCTTTCTTCTCCTATCTTCTTTTAATTCCAGAAACAGCATATCAGAATGATGTTTTGTACGGAATCTGATTGGTATTAAAACCATTCTGTTTATAAACATTTTCATCTGCTAGAATATTTCAGGAGAGGATTGGGAGGAATAACATTCTTTTTTTCCTCTCGTGAAAAACAAAGGGATCAAGGAAACATGCCTGGCTTTTCTAAATGATAAAGGAACAAGAATCATCCTGCGATATTAGCTAAACCCAAGCTTACAAACAGGGAACCAGTGGAATTCAAACACCTTATTTAAGAATTTGCCATTAGAAACTACTGCAATTTGGAATCCTATCTGAAAAGGCTTTCTCTATTAAGTAATTATGTGCTGCTCTAAACATATGCTTTAAATGTATAAATTATTCCAACTTTATAAAAGTGCACTACCTCACCATTCACGGACTATGGACTAAAAGCTTTACTCAGGGAAAAACTCCCAATGACAAAAGCATCTCCCAGTCTGCAATACTATCCCTTGCTTAGTCCAGGGATAACCCAGTGGATGTGCCACTGAGAGTCAATGCTGCTTCAGATAACACTAACTGCCTAGATTCTCTCCATGGGGAGCCCAGCCGCTGGGAGTATACTTCTTGCAAGAGCCGTGGTGCCAGGTGAGGGGGAACCAATAGAGTACATAGACGGACAGCCATCACTTTCCTGACCATCCTTAGGATCCAAGAGGGTTCACTCCAGGGGGAGGATGCTTTCCAGGATATTCCATGAAGTGAGCCTCACAGAGTTTGGTTTCCTCTCTGGTCCCCTTAAGGTAGTTGTTGCTGCTATGGTGGGGTTAAATAAGGATTTAACAATAACAAATACTACAAAATATAGGCTGAATCCTGAAACTTTTGGTGAGTAATCCTTACTTGTAAGTAATTCCATTGAAATCACTATTTGTTTGTATAACTAAGGGTTGCAGGATCTGGCTTTATAGAGATAACTAGGACTGATAAACAGTTTTGTTTGTAGTCTTCACGTACCACAGCTGTAGGAAGTTAAAATAATGAAAGACAGACAGACAGGCAATATACCCAACTAGACAGGCAGTCCTTTCTCACTCTGCTGGTCACTTACGCCCAGATTTTTTTAATTGTTGTGTTCAGTGTTGCAACACCTAACTGATTTAAGAGCCAAAATCTCATATTCAAAAGGGATTTAGGTACTTGGGAATCTAAATCCCATCAACAGTCCAAATCTTTTGATCAGGCCCACATAAACTGTATTTTGTAGCACTGAAGTCTATTTATTTCTCCTGTCTTTAAAAATACAATGTGGGAGGCATAAAAAATGCACTTTCATAAATAATTTGGGGATGATTTACTGTAGGCTGCAGACTGTAAAACAAAACAAAGCAAAAAATCCTTCAAGTTAAATATGTTGATTCTGAAGTCAACTCTTCTTTAAAGGAAGAAATAATCCTTTTGCTTTGCTTCAGTAAAGTTGTTTTAGCACTGATTATACAAACTCTTCAGTTCCTTCCCATCACTGAAGAGAGCTAGAGTTCCCCACTATTAATGGCTCAACTCTGATCCTAGAAAAGACCTCTACACTGTGTGACGATGCCAAAGAATCACTAAGATTCTGCACTGATTTTTTTAAAAGATTCTTTGAAGTTCAACCTGTATAGCAAATGTTTTGGCATTCTCCAAAAAAATGGCTCTTTGCCGGATTTTTGTTTTGTTTTTGTTCTGCCTTCAGAGCTCATAGGCGGGTTCAGACAGGAAGTGCAGCCTGGAAGGCTACACCAAATCCGGGGGGGGATTAGTTACAGCAAAAGGCTACAGTGTGATCCTGAGCCACTTTCTTAGTAGTATGGCATAGAAAGAAAACACACACAGTCGTATAAGTGTCCACATCTTTATGCAAAGCAAATCTAGCAGACAGTTGGAAAGTGAAGTCACTCTGCTGTTACAGCATTTAGGAGCATTTTTTTCTCAATACACATGCTTTATGCTTAAAAGGGGGGAAAAAGAGGACAAAGGATTTTTTAAAAACAATTCAAGCAAAATTCTGTAGTGACCATAATCTGCCATGACATGAACAATACAAGACAACTTTTGTATAGACTCTTTCATAAAAGCTAGTTGACATAATACAGCTGAACAACAACAGTGGAAAATAGAAATTAAGATGTTATATGCAAGGTAGAATGGGCTAAGACTTTAAACAATGTTCAAATTGGGGGAAATATTCTTTTTTTCTCCTTTTTTCAGCTATTTTTGGTCTGCTGGCTGCAGTAAGAAGTGGGGAGATGTTAATAAGTCCTTGACCTCCCCAATGAGACACTGATTAAAAAAAAAAGGATGGTCTGCTTCTCATTTACATTGACACTGCTTTACATGCACTTTAAAGCCATTTTGTACAGACCAAACTGTCTAAAGTGGCCTTTTTGTAAATGAAACTCAGACTTGGAGACTTCATTACATGGAAAAAATATTTATAGACAATACAATGTGGTTTTTTTTCATACAAATGTATACCTTCTAATTTATTCCAGAATTTTATGATTAGCCAAAAAATACAAATGTTTTGGGTGTTTGGCTTAGATCAATATCCAAAAGCTTGAATTAGATATTGAAAAAGCTTTAAAAGTTTCATTTGCATGAAAGACACAAAGTAAGGCCTGCTCCTGCTCTTATGAAATCATTTGGAGTTGAGGGTGCTCAGAACAGCTGAAAATTAAATGTAGTTGTCTCAAGATGAAAACCCAAGAAAGAGGAATCCAAAATTAGATTAGATATATAGATTTTTAAAATTTTAAGTTTCATCCATTACAATTGTTGATCCAACTAAAGGCTAAAGGAAAAAAGACACTGCTTGAAATCAACTGCAGAGAATCCAAAATACCATCTAGTGATTCTGTTTCAACTAAAGATATCTCTTATTACTCTTTTAATGCAGCCATTTTAATGCGTTTCTTTTTTCGCAGTCCGAAGAGGGCATCTGCTGCTTGAATACTTATTAATATATTTACAGAGAGCTATATCTTAAGGTTGCTAACAGCTTTAACTGGCAGAGAAGAGCACAAAACAGAATTTGCATGCAATAAATGTGGAAACATTATTCCCCCTCCCCAAAAAACCCCAACCCTCTTTGTCCAGCTGCCAAAAGGTAAATGGACAAAGCTCACATTTTCTTCCTTTTAAAATTATGAGAACAAAATGAACAGCAGAGGGAGCCCAAGCATGGCTTAAGCTCAACAAAATAGGACAAATAGAATAAATAATTGTAAAGGGTGACAAATCATGTGCTGCCCTCTTTTGGCGCCATTGATGTAAAACAGCATTTCCTAAAGGGAATCCCTCAACTTCCCCCAAGTTCCTCCCCTCCCTGTAATGCATATGTAGAAATTTCAAAGCAAAGAGACACTGCAAATGTCATTCTTCCTGTAGCACCCAAAAGAATGACCACATAATTGGGCTCAGTTTAACTTGTAAAAAGCTCTTTCAGACAATTAGGGCATTTGTATAATTAGTCTTCTAATTAGATTTGATTGTGTGGTATGCTAAGTAAACATCTGTTTATTTAGATGGATAGATAGATAGATAGATAGATAGATAGATAGATAGATAGATAGATAGATAGATAGATAGATAGATAGATAGATAGATAATCCTCTCTTACAGGCATCTCCCCCATGTCAGTGTTATTTGCAGCTTTGTTGTATGTTCTTCACCAAAGACGTGGTGTTGGCATTGGCTTTGCACACAAGCAGTTTGAACTTAGTTGAACTTAGTTTCATAGTCACTCTAGCTCTTTTTTTTGTACAACTCTGATCAAACACAGATAATACTACTCAGAATTGAGCCACAGAGTACCGGTCTGGATCTGAACTGTCCCAAAGTCCAAGACTCTCCCAATCGAGGCCTGAACATCCCTGAACTTTCAAGTCCATCTGCTGTCAGGATAGAAACAGCACACAATGCATTGTTCGACAGGCTGTGACAACAACTCCATTTTATATGTGGCTACAACACAAACTGACCAGGTAACCAAGCACCCAGTCATCCTTGTGATCCTGATTAATCAAAGATAAGGTATTGAAGGCCTGAAGGCCATTGCAGGGCTGTGATCTCGGTGGGATGCAGCTCTCCCACCCTCTGTTTTGTGTGCTGGGTGTTGAACGATAACATGAAAGGACTCCATGCTTGAAAAACTAATCTGTCTCTTTATTAAGAGAACTATTAAGAGAGATGCTTCAACTGTAGCTAGCATTCTAACCGTGTGTACATGGACTGTCTTCCAGGCAAACTCCTGCCTCTTGCAATCTGTGTTCCTCCCTCCAAGCTTCATGCCAGTTGCTAATCTTTCCTTTGAACAGTTGTTGTTGTGTCTTTTGTGCAAGCATTTTTTAACTTGCTAAGGCCAGAGGTTTCTAGCAGGCAGCTTACCCAACCCACTGCAGCTTGTTAGGCCTCATATTTTATCACAGTTGATGGGGGACTTGTTTCCATCCTATTGCTGTCTTCATTCTGTTTTGGTGCTGTCTCATTGGTTTTTTTTATGTTGCTCATATACCTTGTTTATTCTGACTCTTCTACATCAGACCAGCTGATGGCTAAGGCTCTTTTTATGTCCTCCTGTTTCTGGCCTTGACCTCCCCTATCAGGGTAAGCCAGCTGTCTGCCACTACTCTGCAGTTGTCTACAGTTTTGTCTCTAAGCTCTGTGTAGCTCAAAATTTTCACTCTCTCACCAACAGAAGTTGGTCCAATAAAAGATATAACCTCATCCACCTTGTCTCTCTAATATCCTGGGATTGGTATGGCTACAACAACTCTGCATACATCATATGACCTGTGTCCAATTGCAGCTTAGACTGTAATCTTTTGCCATTGCTTTGTGCAGCTATTTGATGGCTGGACTCAGACCTCCTTATCTGTGAGCAGTGGCTTCAGGTCCTCAGCTCCTTTGTTGTAGCAGGCTGCCTGCTTATCTTGGTGTTCTCTTAATTGCATCTGTTTGTTGTCCATTGTTCCTCTGCAGGACCGCAGCAGACTATCCCACCTGGGAAGCAGTGTTGGTTCCTCAACCCATCAGTCCGTATGCTGGGCTACAATCTAGTCCCTCAGAGGGTATATCATGATGGTCAAACACTGCCAGGTAGGAATCCTTTCCTATCTGTTTTGCCTTTGCCATCAGTCTCTTGGCTGTCTTTACTGCTGACACTGCCTTCCCATTGATTTGTGGGAAGGGGAAGATGTCTTGTGCTTAAATTCCCATTTTCTGAATGCTGGTGTTGAATCATCTGAATTCTGTGCAGTGTACTGTGGCCGTTGTCTGAGCATGGCTCATCAGGTATGCCGTACTTTGTGAAATGTGCCTTCAATTTCCTCATCACATTTTTTGCCCAAGTCTCCTCCAGATAATACTCTGCTCAGAAATCGGAGAGTGATCTACTGTGACCATGCAGTTCCTGTCATTAAAAACAAAAAATTGGTTTATTCTGATCTTATCCCAGCATTGGCCTGAGATTTCATTAGGTTCTAGATCCTCCTTCTGTTGTTGATCATTATGCTTTTTGCACACCTCAAACTGTTCCATGGATACTCTCTGAATTGGACATTCATGCCTGGGCAGTAGATACACATGCTCATCTCAGGCATGCCTCGATCCTGTGGTGTGAAGCATGTATCTATCTCCTGATGTCAGCTCTTAAACATCTAAATGCTGTCTTGCACACATAGCTTATCCCTCACCCGGTCAACCAGGAGTATGAACAATTTTATTGCTTTTAGCACCCCATCTTGTTTGATGCTTTGGATTGCCAGGAGCATCCGTCAGAAATGCAAAGGTACTGCAGCATGTTTACAGACTATCTCCTGTTCCACAGAGTCATCTGTGCTGTACTGTGGGAGGTATGCCCTACTCGGTGTATCTGCCACCAGTAGTGACTTTCCTGTGTAGTACCTGGCAGTCGGTGTGCACATGGGTGGAATGTTGGCTGCAGTTGCAGCATCTCTGTAAATCCTCTTCTTAATAAGGAGCCAGCTTGGTTTTGCAAGTTTTACAGAGTCCTTTCATGTTATTACCCAGCACCTGGTACATAAAACATGGTGCCAGCAATCTAGTGAGACCCACAGCAGGAAGAGAGTGTAACAAGCAAACAAAGCGGAATTTAGAACCAGAGCACACAGGCAGCAGGAGGGACTCAGACCACTGGAAATGCAGGATTTACAGACAAAAATCTATTACAACCATGGAAGCAGTGGAAGCAAGAACTGAGTCTGTATACAGAAGTGGCCATGAGGGGAAATGATGAAAAATGAAGATAAAGAGCTTTTTAAAACGCTCTTATTGGGAAAACAGACTAGTAGTGAGTGAACACTGTTGCCAGGAATTATACTCAAAACAGTGGGATTGCTGATAAAGGTATATGATAAATTCTGTGACCGCAGACAGACTGAGATTGTAAAGAGATACTGGATTATTTTTTACCCTAAACTAAGCATCAGAAGAGGGAATAGATACTTACATAGAGCTGAGAACTCTGGCATCCACATGTTAATTTGGAGACATTAAAGATTCCCTAATTAGAGACAGGATGGTTTGTGGGGCACGTGGTTCCAGTTTACAGGAGAGTTTGTTGAGAGAAAGAGATCTAGCCCTCATGAAATGCCTAAAAATAAAAAATGCTTAAAAATAAAAAAGGCAGCTAAACTGTCCAGAGAAAGGATCAAAACAGTAACCGCCACTAGTGCAGAACAAGTACACAGGCTCAAACTAAAGGAACCCAGCAAGCAGGACAGAGACAGACTGAGTGAGAATGCAGGCGCCATGGTCCAATGTATATTCTGTGGAAAGCAACATAAGTGGCAAAAAAGAAAAATGGCCAGCCTAGAGGCAATGGTGCAACAGGTATGGGAAACAGACCCACTTTATATCCCAGTGCCTCAGCCACCCCAGGAAGTAAAAAGTAGCAGCGGATGCATTCACTGAGGATGTAGAAACTTCCAATGAAAAGGAGGATATCTGCAGTGTGATTTTAGAGGATCCAAAGTCTTTCAATATACACGCACTGCAGAAGAAGGCTCCAGCCATTCAACTGCCATATTTGTAAATATGTTATTAGATCAACAACAAATTTGATTCCAGCTGGATTGTGGAACCAGCTGCGATGTAATCCCAGCAACGCTGATAAGCAGCGATATTAGACTGGAGAATGTGACTAAGTGCTGGTGATGTGCAATAAAATCATTCCGAGGCCAATGGGCTAATGCAGGCTGTCAATAAAAACTCAGCAAAACAAGAGATGTTATAGCTTGGCGTTTATAGTAGTTGACACACAGGAGTACCATCCACTGCTGGACAGCAGGGAAGTACGAGCCATGGATTTGATTACAATACAACAGAATATCCTCAATTTGAGAGAGGAAGGAATACATTCACCTTTGGCCCTGTCCAGCATTCTAACAGACTATAAGGACATTTAAATCAAGGAGATGGACATCTAGAGGGCAAGCAGAATTTAGAAATAGACCCCCATTTGCAGCCTATGAGACTACCGAAATGCAGAATGCCATTAGCCCTAGTGGAGCCACTGAAGAAGGAACTGGCAAGTCTGCAAAGAAGAAACATCATTACACCAATTAAAATTAGCACAGAGTGGATCAGCAGCTTAGCAGTAGTGAGAAAACCTGCAGGTAAACAGAGGCTCTCCACTGTCCCAAAACCACTGAAGAGAATATTGAAAAGACGTCACTTCCCATTACCAAGGATTGAAGACATACAACTCAATTTATCCAGGGTAAAAGTGTTCACTGTTTATCATGTGAAGAATGGGTTCTGACACATTGAGCTAGATGAGCCAACCAGCCATTTGACAGCCTTTGCCACATCTTTGGGCAGGTACCATTGGATACACATACCTATGGGCATCAGCCCAACCCCAGAGGCATTCCAATGAAAAATGAACCAGACACTAGAGGCACTCTCACGCATCAAGATTGTAGCTGTCATCAATTAATGTCATCATTCTTATTGCACGAGAAGAAGAGGTCAAGGAAGAAGCAATCCAGGACCATGATACCAAGCTGTGAGAATTCCTAAATAGGTTCGGGTGCAGAATATTAGGCTGAATATGGATAAGCTGAAGCTGAGAAGAACTGAGGCAGCGTCTACATTGGACATCTGTTGACTTCTGAGGGACTCCATCTAGACCCTAAGAAAATTAGATCAATTAAAGTGGTATGGCCTAGTTGGTAAAGCACTGGCCAGGGACTCAGAAGACCCTTGAGACAGATAATACACAATGATGCAAGGTGAGAATAGTCAGAGATCTAAGAACAGACATTTGAAAGTAAAGAAAATCATAAATGAGACACCAGACCTAAAGTACTACAATCCTGCAGAACCTCTAGAGCTACGGTATGATGCTGCAGAAGCTGGCCTAGGAGCTGCACTGATACAAAGCCAGTAACATTTTCAAGTATAGCTCTGACAGACACAGAAAGGAGATGTGCTCAGACAGACAAGTAGCTACTGGCAGTTTGGAATGGAACAATTCCATCAGTTCATGTCT
Source organism: Emys orbicularis (assembly GCF_028017835.1). NCBI lineage: Eukaryota > Metazoa > Chordata > Testudines > Emydidae > Emys > Emys orbicularis. The sequence continues at coordinate 29,774,183 of NC_088687.1, read as the reverse complement.
GGGTACAAGATGGATATGCAGTCTGATCACGAGCCATTAGAAAACATCATGAACCATTTGAGCAGTATGTGGCTATCCACATTAGCAGCAGTGGCACATTCACTCACATGTGGCAAGCTGTGACTTTGAAATATTTATTATTTTGATCAACGAAAGCATTCTGTGATCAATAAAGGGATACTTTCATTTTAGTCACTGCTCTATTATTCATACATATGCAGTTTTCCAGCCTCCTAGTAATACTGCTTTAAGAGTTTCTGATGTATAGTAAAAGTGGAATTAAGCAAATTCACCATAATCTAAAATGCTGCAGAAGTATTGGACAGGTTATATTAGGGTGGTATCACAAGAACATAGTTTTCTTCAGGCCCCCTTAAAACATGTGAAAGTACTAGATTCACAATGCAAAGGATGAAGTCACTTTTCTTATACCAGTGTTTTGTCATTAATATTCTTTTGATTGTCTGTGATTGAACAGTTTGATTGAACACACTATAATAAAATGTACAACTGGCCGGGAGCAACTACAGCAGTATGTAACATTGAAATTAACAATATTTTCTAATCAAGTACTGAATAAACGTACTTATGGAAATTTTCTTGACTTAAGCCTAATAAATAGAACTGGTGAGCTGAAGTGACCTTCATTTCCCCAAACGACATTTCATATCCATCACAACTGCCTCAGCTGACCATAATAAATAAGTGTACCAAACTTTAACATCCTACTTCAATGGGAACATGGACATTAATTGTTTCAGCCAGTGACATGTTACAAGCATCTGTATTTCATGTCATGTCTTGCCATCTTTATATTAATATGTTTATAAATTATGTATAATATATGTGCATTAAAACTCACCTGATAAGGATAACTAAACAATAATCTGAGTTGATGTATCTGACCTACATGCGCTGGGAATGTGGAAAATATTTTTGCTTTATGTTGCATGACATGATTTTGCTTAGTATTTTTCCACTCTGAAGACTGTACATATAAAAATGACATTGTGGGGTTTCAGAGTACCTTTTATAACAAAAATACTAATGATGATTGGTGTAACTGCCAACCCTGAGAATTCAGCTAGGAATTTGACATGCAGACTAGATTCTCCTCATGCAACATCACTAGTAATAAAGATTCAGCAGGTCAGAATATGTCCTCATTTACACACATCTGATCTCAGTCTCTTCCAGTTATGCCCTAATTAGGCCTGATTCTTTGGCACAGTAGGAGCTGGAATCAGCAAGGGATTTAGGTACAGTATCGCAATGCTCAGCATTGCAGCACCCAACCTTAGGTGCTTTGCCACCCAGTGGAATTCAGAGTCCCGACACAGTCCACAGAGAGAGTTAGGCACCTAAAAGTGGGATCCACAAAAGAGAGCATGCTGAGCTGCCTAAGTTAGCCAGTAGAAAATTCTGAGGAGAGGTGTTTGTCCTAAGCGCTGCCCTTCAGAGCGACTAAGGTTACATCTACATTGGAATAAAAGACCCGTGGCTGGCCCAGGCCATCTGACTTCAGGCTCACAGGGCTAAACATTGCTGAATGGACACCGCGGCTTGGGTTGGAGGAAATTCAGAGACTGCTATATCTTACAGCAGTAGCTGACCAGGCCCCCGTATGGCCCTAGAATATTTGGGAGCATAACGTTGACCTAAAGTCACATTTGCCTCCCAGGGCCACCGAGAGTGGGTTCGGGGCCCCCAGCAAGGGCAGACCAGCTAAACAGGGCCGACGAGGGGGGGGGAAGCCGGGGAAACCAGGCCCCGGGCCCCCTTCCGGACCGCCGGACCCCGGTAATTTGTACCGGCTTCCCCCCCTCTCGTCGACCCAGTCTCCCTTCCTTCCCCCTACCCCTGCCCCACGTGTAAGAACAGAAAAACTGAATATCAGACCAACTGCCTCAGGTGTAATTGATTGATCATGTAACTGAACTCAGTAAACAACTCTGTTGGTGATTCTCAGGAAGGAACAGAACCCCCTGCTCCCTCTGACATATCTGTGTTGGCTCCCGAGGCTAAAAAAAAATGTGTAAGGTTCTAAAGCATTATTTTGTGTTTTAGCATGGCAGGTTTTGCTCAACAGTGCAATACAAAATCCTAGCCGTTATTTTAAAGAGGTCCAAAATACTGCTGTCTGAATTTGGCATGTTTCATGGGCTCTGCAGTAAACTACATATTTCCCAGGAAACCCACCAAGAGTCAATTTGCATTATTTTACTAGATTAGCTCTGCACTGACAGAACTTCAGATTAATTAAAAGATAATTACAATTTACTGATGTCAATTTGCTGAGGCAAAATTACTCTTTTATTAGAAATATTTGTTCTTAATCAATTCAGCTGAAACCCCTGCAGCACTGCACTCAGGGCTGTTTGAAAGTATCTCTCACTGGCTGCAGCTGATGAAGGACTGAAAGACAATTTGGATTCCCAGGTCTCATATCTGCTGCATCAGGAAATGAACTAGATTGAATCTTAACTGTGAAAAGATGAGGCTTTAAATGTGAATGCAAGAGGGGGGAAAGGTTCCTTTTGCAATATACCCATTTCTATCCTGTTTGGATTTTTCATTAGGAGTAAATGCTATTCACATGCTTCCTGGGAATATTGTAAAATGCGTACACAGAGTTTGTGAGCTCTTTGTGCTTTTTCTGCATGTCTCTGGGTACTGTTTAAAACTTTCCCCACCTTTTACAAATGACTCCCTGTGCCAAAGTGTCAATGAGTAGATTAGCAGACAGAGGCCAGAGGCCAATAAGCTCCACGCAGTTCTGAAAGGCTCCCTGCTTGATTCCTTCAATGAAAGAATTGATGCCAGTTTCAATGCACACTGGGGTAAGTAGATGTTCTGCTGCTGGTGAGATAGTGCTCATGTAAACTAACAGAGCTTCGTCTTTCCAAATGGATTTTAGAGTGATGAAAAATTAGCTCCGTTGCAAATAGTTAGATGTGGTGATAAAGCACATGATTTTCAACCCTCGGGGTTAGAATAAGTTCTATTGAGCCTTATGTGTGTGTGACGCTCTTATTGAAGTCACTAGGAGTTTTGCTTATGGACATAGTGCAGGATTAGGTAAGAGAGTTTACAAGTTCCCATGAATTTCTTTGACTTAGCTCTGCTTTTATTGAAATTCTATGTGGAGAACAAAATAAGAATTAGTGATGCATGCACATTTCTAAACCATCTTAGAATCCCTTCCCTTTCCTAAGAGACACAACGGCAGTCTCATCTCTTGAGACATTGGCAAACACAAGTACAATCCTGCACAGGCAGAAAGATGGACTAGGTGATCTAATGGGTCTTTTTTTACTCTGACTTTTGTAATTCAATTAACCTCTCATTCTAGCTTGCCTGTATTTATGTATTTTTGGTGTTTTTTTAAAAAAAATCTTCTGATTATTTTTAGGGATGTTTTTCATGTATAGATTGGTGTCAGTTCCTTATTATATAGCCCATGTGCCGATGAATCAAGAAAGCTCAATGCCAGCCCCAAATTCTGTTTAGGCAACACAGATGTTAGGTTCCTGTATCATCTCCTCACTAGCTGAGTCTCCTGTTCATTCTAACTGCATGCAGGTCAGGACGATCAATGCCTTTCTCTGCCTGAAATAAAATAATGTGAAGACTGCTTAATCACTTAGAACCTGATTCTGTAAAGTACTTGACCCACTGCAGAATCATTTCCTTAGATAAGAGCAGGTATAGCAGCAGCAGCAGCAAGAATAATGTAAATTAATGGATGTATTCCCTCCAGGCATCTGATTGGGTAGATTGTGCGATATACTTTATCAAGTCAGCTTTGAAACTTGGTTCTTTTACAAACATTAACTTTAGCAATGCAATGAGCTGTGGCACTGTTCTGAAATCAACCCTATATCTCTGTGTTTGCCAGTCACTTAATTACAAAGACAACTGGATGCTAGTATCCAAATTTGTTTTGTCTTTTCCTTAAGGCATCCTGACAATGAACTGGCCCTCTCTGAGTTGGGATTATTTCCATGAAGAAACATGCAACACACACTGCTCCTTTGAGGTTTTCTTTTCATTAAAGTTTGATTATGGCAGTAATCCCCCAGGGTGGAAGGAAATGCTCTCACTTGAGTCCTCTTAGATTTTAAAGTTTCCAAGCTGCGTCTGCAAACTTGCAGTCTCATAATTTTACAAGACACAAGGGGGGAGAAGGAGAGCAATTTTTAGCAGCAATTAAAATATGTGGGCGAGGAAAAGGGATTCTTCCCACACAGCAGAGACCAATGCTGAACACAGCATTCTTGCATTTTGTACTGATACCTACTGAGTGTCTGTCTTTAAAGATGACAGATTGCCCTTTCCCAGGAAAAATTAGGTAAACCCCATACTGATTTAATTCAATGGGGAACTAATTCACAGGAACTATTACTGTCCAGAAGGTCAGTACACAAAACAGGATTGTGGTGCTGGTTTTTAGCGCCTCAGACTAGTGGTATGTTTTTTTTCCTTATTTTACTAGTTTTATTTAATGTTATTACCACCTCATTTGTATCCCTGTGAAGAGTGATGTTTATTTCTCCTCTCTGCCTCAGCCATGCAATGAAAAAAATCTGTTTTAAATCAAACACTTGTTTATATGATCTAATAGAAAACATCAGGGTGTATATCAAATTTAAGTTCAAAACACATGTATTAAATTGACACTAAGAATAAATTTGTCAAACCATAAATACTTGTTGAGACAGAAATTTTTGTAACCCTTTAGTGGACATGCCAGAATTAAAAGGGTGTTAATTCTATGGTGAGGGTTCATACAGTATGTCTTCTACACATTTAAAAGAGAGGGAGAACCTGCATGTACTGTGAATCAAAGGAACACATTACTGTGACATCAAATTCAAAATGATCCATTATGAATATTGAATGGATGGAGGCTAGAACCACAAAGTATGAAAATGATGTACAGTATAAAATGGCAAATATGTACTCAGTGTTTTTTTCATGGGGGTACAGACAGAGGAAGGACTAAGGACTCATCTCTATTTAAAAAAAAAAAAAAAAGTTGCTCAGGTTTAACTCAAGGTGTGATTAAAATTGATTTAGTTAAAAAGGTGCAAAAGGCTATGTAGAAACTCAGTTTACGTTGATTTAACTTAAATCAGTTAGGAACGGGTTTAATTTAAAACTGAAATAAACCGCTCTTAATCCAAACTGGGAATGTCAATACAGGGTTTTGCACCGGGTTAATTAAATTGGTTCAAAAAATGATTTAAGTTAAACTGGTGCAATTTCTGTGTGTAGACAAAACCTACTTTGTCCTGTTCCTTGTGAGATCAATATGGGATTTGCCACTGATTTCAGTGATGACAGAACCAGGTCCTTGGTGTATACAAATGAAAGGCATGGTGTTCGAGGTGCCGGGACCTCCTGAAAATGGATTCCAAATGTTTTGTGCTAATTTATTTATTTAAATTTAATTGTCAGATCTGGGTCATCAGAACATAAGAATGGCCATACTGGGTCAGACCAATGGTCCAGCTAGCCCAGCATCCTGGCTTCCAACTGTGGCTGGTGCCAGATGCTTCAAAGGAAATGACTAGAACAGGGCAATTTTATTGAGTGATCCATCCCATCATCCAGTCCCAGCTTCTGGCAGTTGGCGGTTTAGGGACACCTAGAGTGTGGGGTTGCATTGCTGACCATCGTGGCTCATAGGTTCATCAATGGCTATCTTCATTGAGCGTATCAAATTATTTTCTGAACCCAGCTATGCTTTTGCCCTTACAACATCCCCAGCAATGAATTCCAAAGGTTGATTGTGCGGTGTGTGAAGTACTTCTTTTTGTTTGGTTTAGATTTGCTGCCTATTAATTTCATTGGATGACCCCTGGTTCTTGTGCTATGTGAAGGGGTAAATAACACTTTTCTATTCACTTTCTCATCACCATTCATGATTTTACAGACCTATATCGCATCCCCCCTAAATTTTCCAAGCTGAACAGCCCCAGTCTTTTTAATCTCTCCTCATATGGAAGCTCTTCCATACCCCTAATCAGTTTTGTTGCCCTTCTCTGTACTCTTTCCAATTCTATTTTTTTTTTAAAAGGGGTGACCAAACCTGCACATAATATTCAAGGTGTGGGCCTACCATGGATTTATATAGTGGCATTGTGGTATTTTCTGTTTTATTGTCTATCCCTTTCCTAGTGGTTTCTAACATCGTTAGCTTTTTTGATTGTCTTTGCACATTGAGCAGATGATTTCAGAAAACTATCCACAATGACTCCAAGATCTTTCTTGAGTGGTTACAGCTAATTTAGACCCCTCATTTTGTATATATAGTTGGGATTATATTTTGTAATGTGCATGACTTTGCACTTATTAGCACTGAATTCCATCTGCCATTTTATTTCCCAGTCACCGAGTTCGGTGAGATCCCTTCGTAACTGTTTACAGTCATTTTTGGATTTAATTATCTGGGGTAATTTTGTATTGTCTGCAAACTTTGCAGCCTCTCTCCCATCTTGAACCCCAAATCCATCCACTATCGAACTCCTGAATCTAAGAATTTGGATTCAATTCAAACTCTGCAGGTTGGGCCAAGTGTTAGTTACTGTATAGTTTTTATTTTGATGTGTATGGTGCAAGAAATATAATTTGACAAAAATACAAAATATATTAAAAAATTAATGATCAAAGTATCTTTTAGAGCTTGCCATTTATCCATTTAGAGCATTTACCAATCATTCCAAAACCCAAATGGCAAAATTCAATGATTTGATTACAGGATTTTAATGTAACATAGCTTTACGAGCAAGCTCCATTACTTAGCTGACAGAAGGTGGAATGTGGTGGTAATTTTAGGGAACTTCATAACACAGACCAGCAGGAGTCTAAGTTCTAAGGATTTTTCTACACTGCAAGTAGACACCTGCAGCTGGCCCCTGCTAGCTGACTCAGGTTCATGGGGCCTGAGCAAAGGGGCAGTTTAACTGTGGTGTAGACAGATGTTCTGGCTCAGCCTGGAGCTCTAGAACCCTGTGAGGTTGGAGAATCCCAGAGCTCAGGCTGCAGCCCGAGCCTGAATGTGAGTCCCTTAGCCCAAGTCAGCTGTCACGGGCCAGCCTTGGGTATCTGATTACAGTGTTTACATATCCTAAGAATGATTTGAGCCCCTTTAAGACTGCACTGTACTTGAGTACCCTTTGGGGGCAGTGTTGTAACACTGCAGTGTCTAAGAGGAGGCTCCAGGATGAGGTGGTTAAAAAGGGGAGAAATCCTAAAATGAAGATGGGAGGGAAAACTCTGTGATCTCACTCTGATCGCTTTAGCATCCTAAATCACTTGCCACCCATCCACAGTGTGGTCTGGAAACTATTGCTTTTAACTTTTAAAGAGTTGGAGCAATAGGGGAGTTACTGGATTTTGCTGCACTAGAATGGAGGGAATGGACCAGACAGTTCCTTCTGTTTGCAACAGGCTCTGGATGCCTGACCAGGTAGCCAGTACTTAAATATGGCATTAATTTGACTGGCTGAATAGCAATAATATTCATGACATTCAACAAAGTTATGTGATTTGCTATATCCACAGTTAATATCCACTATATTTTAGAGAAGAACTGGGGCAGATTTCAGAAAAGCAATACATTTGAACAGATGGAAAAGGGGTGGGACAAATAATTTTATCCAATGTAAAATTGATTGTTAAACGTATTCTATTAGTATCATAGATCTTTACTGAGATTTATCATGAAGGCTAATGAGTCTTCAGCTATTGTTTAATAGTAGTATATCAATTCTATATGCAGAGTAGCATACAAAGGGTCAAATATTGTCCTTAGTGGCAGTTAGTTTGTGTGAGTGCTCTCTATATCTATATTAAGATAGAGATACATAAAAATATTGAGGACTTCAGGCAACTAGGGTGAGTAAATCTTAAAAAGTTATTTGGCGGTTCAGATAAACATTCAAATGTAGCTTATCCAAATTAGTGTGAACTTATTTGATTTGGAAATAGCCTGGGTCACATTTCAGGCTTTTTTGCATTTTCCAGTATTTCTTAGTTTCACCTGGCTACAAGTACTTTTTAGAACCAACTTTTTGTTGCTTTTGGAATGTAGCAATAATCCACCACAGGGTGTGCCTTACATGAAGGCTATTGGTGCAGGCATTTAAGCCACTAGAGAAATGCAATAATAGACTACTAATGCAATAAGCCATTCCAGGGTGTGCATTAGCAGACTATTGGTTTACACCTTCAACCACCCAAGTAGAGCAACAATGGCTCACTCTAAAGCAAACCCTGTCCATCATGGATATGCCTCCATACAGGCAGCCGGAAGAGTGTATTTTCATGGTTTATGTTTTGTCATTCCAGTTTCATCTGGGTCACAATGAGCTTTTTTTGAGGGGTCCCTGCAATACTACCTATCCTGATGGCAGTTTTAGTTGTGCTTCACCTTTGTGTTTTTCCTTTCCTTAATACTTCGTCTTTCTTTTTGGCACATGATCTAATGTATGTTAACATTTGAGAACTCTCTTTCTCTCTCTAGTGTCTAGGTAGAGGCAATTGGTGTATATATATTCTGATTATCTCCATCTAGACAATCAAGTCAAGTGTGTAAGTCTAAGTGTCTTAACCATTCAAGTGCGGAGATGATGGCTCTGTGCCTTAAACACATCTTTAAACAGGGGTAGATGTGGCATGTCTTGCATCTTAAGGAGCAAATTCTGCAAGGTAACTTGTCACCTGAAGTCAGGAGGGACCGTGTTGGCCAGGCCAGGTTAGTTGGTCTCATAGTATCGTTTAATTGAGCTGTCTGCTAGTCCTGTGTTGAAAGATCTAAGCCAATAGTGTGGTCCATCCTATTTTTTGGCCAGCACTACTTCTAAGTGACTAAAATCCTAGTCCTATTCTGCCAGACAGATGTAGTCTGTGTAAATAAATGCCCGGCAGTAGTGTTGGGAAGGTTAGTTATGAAGAGGTTGAAAAGTGTCAGTGCTACAACTGATCCCTGAGGTAGAACATTGTTTTGGGACCTCCAGGAGCTGGTCTTTTGCCAGCAATAGTTCCACAGCCATAACAACACACTTCAGTAGGACCAATGTACACTAGGCCTGTATGCCAAATTGTGTCATGTGCAGTAGTAAGATCTAGGAACACAGCACATGTCTTTTGCCTAGTTTGGAAGCCATTCTTCATGTAGGTGATACGTGCTAGGAGCTGATCACAAGTGCTGTGGTTTGATCTGAAGCCTGTTTGGACTACACTCAGGCTCTCCTCAACAGTGGGGTAATTCTTTGAAGGATAAGCTTTTCAAGCAATTTGTGTATGTAGCTTAGCAAAGAGATGTCAGTGGTTTTTCTCGGGTTTTGGCAGGGCTATTATTTGTGCTCTGCACCAGGTCTTGGGTATGGTATTCTCCTGGATGATTCTAGATAGAAATGGTGCTAGCCATTGTCTGCTAGTTTTTCCCAGGTTCTTCAGAAATTTGGGGGTGAGGCAATCAAGCCCCTAGGCTTTACCTATTTTCAGTGTTTTGATTGCCCTTTCTGCTTCATCTGCGGTGATAGGCTAAATGCTGCCTTCAATTTCAGGTAGGAAAATGTTTGTATTGCCCTCATTTTGTCTTCACCTCTCCTTCAGACTTTTTGTCCTTATCTGCCTTTGCAACATTTATTAAGTGGGTAGCAATATCATGTGGAGAGACTGGGTAGTGGTGCTGTGCTGTGCTGGAGGCATCTGAGATAACATGGAATGAACCATACTGTGTGAGAACTGGCTTTGAAAAAGTATATTGCAGGAGAGATTTCTCTTGCTTGTTTGTGCATTTATCTTGCATTTATCTTCAAGTGACATGATATGAAAAAGATGTAAACATGGACTGTGCAAGTACCATGACTGCTATGTACATCAAGTGTAAAGCTGGCTGAAATTTTTCAAAATTTCATTTGTCTGAAGATGGGACTCCTAGCTAGAGAGACCCATGTTTTCAGGTGTTTATCTTTAGTTTATGCAGCTGTGATTAAGGGGAAAGAACTGAAGTAACTTCAGGACAAAAAGTATCTGTTTCACCAATAATGAGAGCCCTGGACTCCTTTTGAAAAGTGAAGGTTAGGATAGGTCTCGTAGCTGAGTAATGTTGTATTCCCCTTTTGAATATATACAAAATTGGAGGAAACAATATGCCAGAGAGAGCTGATTTGGCTCCAGCTATTCTTGCTGGCCATCTGATGTAGAATTGTTTTCTCAGTTTTTGGTGAGTTTATGTACATGGGTAGAGTTCTGCCACCTGATGCATATGCACAGCTTGGTTTGAAGTCAATAGGGACCTTGAGTACACATTTAGTAGTGGCCATTGGTGCTTTTAGAAACATTCTTTCATTGTCACAAGGAGACAGTGATGTATTATTATTGTTATATCTGTTTATCAAATAGATAAACAGAGGCATACAGATGTTAAGTGACTTGCCCAAGGACACAGATGAAATAATAAGTCAGGAAGGGACCCCAGGCACCTGATTCCTGTGCCCTGTTCTTTATCTGCTAGACACAAAAGCAGGCAACCAGTCACAAGTGCATCATCATTCTCAGCTAACAGCAAAGTGTGATGCCTTCTCATATGGATATAGTAAAGATCAACCTATATTTTCTTTTCCATTGCTTTGATTGTTACTCCATTGGTTCCCCACTGGTTTTATTATTATCTGTGAGACTCTACTTTGGATAGCCTCGGCCAATATCTCTGACATGGTCTCCTCTCATCTTCATCTGTCCCCCTTTTAGCTCCACCAGTGATATTAGCTTTGATGTCCCTTCATCTCCTCATTTCACAGCCTGTCTACCTTTTTCCATGATGGCACACTACAGTTGAAATGATCTCTGCAAACGTGGTCATCAACACACTTCCCTCACCACAGTCAAATCCTTCCTAAAAGCTCACTTCTGCCTTCTCACCAGTGAAAAGTGAGGAGAAAGTAAAGTAAGGAGAAAAAGTACCAGAACCATGACAATGTGACATTTCTTTCTTTATCTTGACCTTCCTCCATCCGTCTGCCTGTTTATGATCTTCTCTTAAGACATCTTGAATTTAGATTGTCCTTCCATGTCTGCACTAGTTTTTTGAGGCCCCTCGCACATTTCAAAGTGCTTCATAAATAATAAATCTACTAATTAATAACATTGAAGATGGAGTTCTGTGTGTGGAAGCACTGGACAGGTCAAGAACACAAAATATTTCTGTACCCTTCTATCACATTGATTTGTTACCTGGCTCAAGCAGATGTACAGTTCATAGCATAAACCCAGATGCCTACAAGCAGGGAATGGGCAGTGGTAATACGTACACAAAGCATGTATGTTTCCCATTAAGGGCAAACAGCAACAGGGGCATTGTTACTGTTTCCTGTTGGCCATAATAGAGCTCTTTCGGAGTATGTTTTGCAATGAGCACGCATACTTGAAGAAAACACTACATACAGAAGGGCAAACTAAAAATACATGAAGAAAGGTGAGCAAGTGAGGGATCGCTTCTTATATATGAACAAGGGTTGAGGAAAAGGGCCCTGACCTATTTCTTGATTGATTTTTGCAGAAGCCCAAGGTCTCGGTTTCATAGGAGAAGTGCTGAGAACTCTTCTATTCTCTGAATGAATCCTGGCCTCTCCAGTAGTTGAATCAAGAAATCTCATGAATTATGGCCAGTAAACAAAGAAAAAAATTCCATCTGGGTATAGCCCTTAAACGTTGTTCCTATGGACACAGTTAGTACTGATAAACATTGAACTGACATTAGCCAAAACTCATGGAAGTAGATAGGATCAATTAAATTGAGACATTTGCTAATAACCAGGTCGAATAACATTTTTCTCATGTTATGAATCTGCATGCCACTAGGTCAGTGGTATGAAAAAATATGTGCACGGTTCCTATTAATATTCATGGTGAGAGCCTGTATAAGTCTGCACCTTACCCCAACCTTCTCATAAATCCCCTGTATTCTTATTAACAGTACTCTCACACGAGTAGTTGAACTGTACCAGTGACACTATTTACAGTAGCTGATGTTTTAATATCTATTACTTATTTATCCATTACTTTGGAAGTCATAAACACGTTGCTAGCCAAAAAGAGCTCCACTGTACATTTAATATAAGTGTACTGATACAATGACACAACATCTAACAGATGTGCAAGACACCAAAATTACTCCTTCTCTTTCTCAGCATGCCATAATATTTTTCAAAAAATGAACTTTAAATCAAGTTTTGAAAAGTTAACTCAGTTGCTCCAGAGCTGACACAATTCCTTAGGTATAAATGGCATAAAATACGCTGTACTCTAAACTTCCTGAAAACTATAGAACATAGAAGAGAGAGCCAACCTCCCCCCCCCCCCCCCCCAGTCCAAAAATGTCCTAAAATATTCAGAAGGGGAGCAGTGACTTACTTTGGCTCACTCCCATAGACTCTGCCAAGGCACTTAGGCATATTTCCAGTATTGTTATCTTCTGTCCCAAAAACACTTCCAAAATAATCCCCCCAGTGCCTGAAGAGGTATTGCTAGTAGTAGGAGACAGTCGTTGATGACTTTTGGCTCTGTATAAATAAAGGAGCCTTGAAATGTTATTAGATTAGGCTTATTTATTTTCTCTAGTGGAAGTAAATGCACAATGGGTGGGAAAGTTGCGCTGGAAATGAAATAAAAATATTATGTACACATTGTCATAATGCATGTTATGCACACTTAGAAAATGAATGAAGTATTTCTTAAATGAACTCTGTATATTGAATTGTATCTGTTTTTATTGTATTCTAGTAGGTATTTCTATGGTATGTATTGATATCTTTTGATGTACTTAGTTTGAATAGGTTTATTATTCTCCAAGATACAGGTCAGATAAATGAATATTTATAAATGAACTATCTTAAACTGATACTTCTGACTTTTACTTTACAGTCTTAGTTATCTTTAAATACGTCTGTAAACTTTGCTATATGAGTCTTCAGTAAAACATGGTAGTCATAAAAGGGGAGTGAGTGTGTGTGTTCCACATAGTGTAAGTTTTAGGGAATGTGTTTCTTGTAAAGATTAGAGATCTGGAGAGAAGGATTCTTGTTCTGCTCCTAAAAGGCAATTTGAATGAGAGAGAGACAAAGATTAATCATAGTGTTTCCATTGTTAAACCTCTCTTTCTAGATTATACCAATTTAGCACTAGAGCACTTAGCAGTGTGTATTTCATATCCAAAAATCACATTAATATATGATTTAGGAAATAAACTGGAGTTAAAAACACAATCCTCCAGGATCTTCTGTTGTTTTAAAATCTAAAGGGCTCTCTAATCCTTTAAACCTGTAAACACTAGTAAAGAGACCATTGTCACTAAATCAAATTGATCTTTGCAGAAACAGAATGCAGCAGAGTTCCTCTCTGATGATAATTGCTCCTTAATGGGCCAACTTCACTTCTGGTGTAACTTAGTGGCCTTACACCGACCAGAGATCAATTTTGGCTAATATCTTTAAAATGATTAAATGTTTGTGAAACAAACAATGAGATGGACACCTCATGGTTACACGTATTTATGAACTTCATCTTTATCATTTCTGAAGACTGCACGTTGTTTAACATTTAGGGTTACATTAGGTCAGTTCTTAATACAATAGTGTATTTAACAACAGTGGATGTGGATTAATTAGTTAATGTTTGTACAAGACTTTTTGAAAATGTGAAGTGTTACAAGAGCATGCAGCAGTACATCAGTGTGTACCCGTTTTCCCCTGTTCTTATAATAGGAGATATCTGTGGTAACAGTGCACTAATGCTTGGGAAAATGTTAACTTTCAATGGCTTTTACTGTATGTTGGTGTTAGTGAATTTAGAGCTTCAGTCTTCAAGGGTGTCAGTTTATCGTAGAACAGGTACTGTAGAGCTCAACAGTTTCCCCAAACTATCCCACTAACATGTCCCTTCCCTGGTGCAGAGACTCCGTATTTAGATATAATTTCTTTCCTCTGCACTGAGACTGTGACCAGGATGCTATTTGTGAGGGGTGGTTTTGAGACATGAGTACACAGACTGAACTGACATTCTCATAGGTCACTGACCAGCCTTCAGAGCATGGCAACTGTGAGTCAGTAGTTGGCTAAGGCTAGCTTTAAGCAGCAGTAGAGAAATGGAAGGCTCTTTTGCCCAGCACTCTTCCCTTGACCCATTTAACATCCTCCTTTTGTTCATTTCTTCTCGGGTTTGGAACATAGTTGGATATTTTCAGCAGCTCTCCCATTTATAGGACAAATAGTAAGTCCTCACATCTAAACATTTCTAAAGCAGACAAATGATGGATTGTACAATGGACATTTCCCCATCTTCCTTTGAGGCCAGCTTTAGCAATTCTATTAGCTTATAACTCTTGGAGAAGAGATATAAGGCAATTTAACTGATGACAGCAACAGACAAGAATTTAGAGACAGCAAGATTCCTTCAGACAGACATTTCCCAGACAGACTGATAGCACTTCAACTTTTAAGTGACACCTCTTCTTAAAAATCCCTCAAACAAAAAAAATGGCAAAGTATCATACAGTGTCAGGTGTGAAGTTAAACATGGTTCATCTTTAGGATTTGGTTATTCTTCATCTAGAGTCTGTATCCTAACAAATGGTGTGTATGCTCAGACCACTTTTTCTTGGCAAAAAATAATAGACCAGGAAGCTGTTTGTCTCCTCCCCTGCACCCCTTTTTTGTTTGCTGCATAACCAATGATCATCAAGAATAGTTATTTTTTTTCTTGTTTCTGTTAGAATTGCATATTCTTTATTGTTCTTTGCATTAGAGATAGACACAGTCTAATCCCTGCATACAAATACCCCCTAACTTTGGGATTGTTCAGATTCTAACTTAGCAGTTCAGACCAATCTCTAGTTTTACTTATGCTCTGACTGTGGGGTAGTGGGGAAAACCGCCTCATTAATAAGAGTAAAAAATTAAAACAGTACATCAGTCCTGGGGTCATCTTTCTCACTCAGTGTTTTATACCATTTCCTTTTGTACAAAGAGCCAAACTAGAAGAGGGCAAATTCAAACCAGCTATAGATTTGATGGGGCAAGAACTTTGATTCATTCTGTATATCCAATGTTCTGCTGTGCTTAGCAAAAGTTGTTCGGGTTGGTGGTTTTTTTTTTTTTTTTTTTTTTTTTGAGCATCATGAAGATTGCCAAAAACTCTCTTGTGAGGTTTGGTTTCCATCCCTCCTTTCTCATACAAATAATTTAAAACCAGAGTGTACAGTACTATATTATCTAGAATGGTTTCTACCCCCATCACTGAGCCAAACTGTCTTTCTGACACCCCCCCCCCCCTTCCAAACCAAACAGTGGAAGTTTTAGCATACATAGGGACCAGTCAAATGATAAGAATTTAATGAGGACTTTCTTCCTACTCTGTCTTCTTTCCAGAGATTTTAAGCAAACTGAAGTCTTTCTACAATGGAATGGGTCTAAAGGTTCTGCTGCCGTAGATAAACCAAGAAACATTCACCTCTTATTAGCATGCTGCGAGTCACATATTTATTTTGGTTTGCTACCCCTGATACTTTTTTGTGCTAGATGACTGCCCGCTCTGTCTGGGAAATTGCAAGTGAACACTTGGCCTCCTTTGCCGTCATCCTTAATTTATGCACTAGCTAACTAAAACTGCTGCAACATCATGATCAGCAGACCATGGTGAATAGGACTGTGCTTAACATTTGGATTTGAATATTTCATCCCCGCTCTCCAAATATTCTCTCCAAATATTAGAGAATTTCCAGGCCTCTTCACTCTCAAAGAGGACTCTATCTGAAACTAAAGGGAGGGAAACCCTTTTTAACCAGAAAAATTACCTTTTCCTTTAGTCAATAATTCCTCAAAGCCTGTACCCAGAAGCTCCTGCAGGCTGGAATAGAGAAATTAACAAAGGAAAACTAAAATTTGCATTGATGGTTTCATGCTCCCACTGAACAGCTCATGACAACTGTAGGTCTCACCTGAAATGCAGAGGTTTCCCAAAGTTCCTTGGTTCCCCTAACATGCCTCCTTTGCTCAGCCAATGGCTACTAACATCTTTCAGGAAAGCCAATGTACTAGCATAATGATCACTAATCTCTTCCCCCCCCCCCCCCCCAGAACGGCTTTTTAAAAAAATTCTGTAATCTCTGGCTCTATAGTGTAAACTTGTATGGCTTGAAGGTGGGATATCAACAGTCTTTGGTTTTTTTTTCAATTTGCTTCACATATCCATGATTCCCACACAAAATGTGATATTTCATCACTGCACTAGCATTGACTTTTATTTTCTAGGTGCTATAAACTGTCTAAGTTTTTGTTTGTTTGTTTCGTTTGTTTCGTTTTGGAATGTTTTTTCTGACTTGGAGGACAACTCCTGTTTGGAGATCTTTTTCAAGCTTCACCAGAAAGCTGATACCACTCCAGGATATGTTATGTTTTTGTTATACCAAGAATATCCTAAAAGACCAGAAAGTAAAGACCATACTGGAATGAAAATTTGAACTCTGGCACAAGTATATGTCCATCTGCATAACGCAACAAAAACCTTAGTAATAATTTGTCATTATTGACGCTCTTTTAAACCCGCAACTCACTCCAAAAGTTCCAGATAAATTTCCTTTGATACCCACTGATAGCTTGCCTGTAATAATTCAAGGTTTATATATAGACATTTTACCTAAACATGTTTTCTGCACTTGGTGTCAGAGGACCTCATTTTTAGGAATATGTTTCTATATTTTATTTAATAACATATCTTAGCAAATTCTCCAAACCCCAGATCATGGTGTAAACATTTTTATTAAACTAAGCACAACTGGATTTCATTCATTAGGTACAATATATGCTGCTTGTGATGGTTTGCAATTACACTAAGGATAGATCAATTAAATAATAAAATTGACAGTGTGTGTGATTATTAGATCTGTTTGGTGAGCTGAATATTTCCCAATACCAGCTTCTCTGTCTTTCCTGCAGTGTGTATGTATGTCGGTAGAAGGGTGAAAGCAGCAAAGCAAGTGGTAGGAAGGTATCAAAGGCTGTTAGTATCTCTCTCTTCCCTTCTCTCTACAAATTGTAATGCAGCTTCTGCTGCTGTTCTCAACTCTCTGTCCATCACTGATCTTAATTTACTCTTATTTTCATTGGAAGGTGGTTGTTTTTTTAAATCCAAATATCCCTGAGTATTTTCTGCAGGACAGGACCACCAACTATCCAGCCTGATCGCCAAGTCGTATACAATGCTGTTTTCCATGCTTACATTTACCAGTGCATTTGTGCCTGTATTTCCTCTAGATTTTATATAGTGATGTGTTAAAGCCGAATTTGACTGAGATTGATCAATCCCACTCATAGGAAAAAGTTTAGATCTCAACTTCTGTCTCTTTAGCATATGGACCCCGATCAACGAATCTGGTGTTAATATGTCCCTTATTCTGTAGAATCCTTCCAGTTTCGCTATGGTGCCAATAGTATCCTTCTGCTTATTCATGGGAGATGGGCCTCCTGTGATCATTTGTCTGTTACTAGTTAAAGCAAACTTTTTGTCCAACTACAGCAAGTCTCTTGTCAAGTTTAAGAGGGGTTGGCTGATCAGAAAGTGTCTATAGACAATTTTCTCCTTATCTCTGGTTCTTCTCTGTCAGTTAGGAGAATGAGTGTTTAGATTATTTCCAGAGAGGGGACAGCCCTTTCTGCAATGACTGGAAAATGTCAAGGGGTCATCTGAGTGTGAATCCACTAGTGGAGCCTAACAGGAATGTGCTTTTTCCCCCTTAATCAGGCTCCAGTCACACCCTGTGAAAAATTAAGGTGTCATAAAACAGCTCTTTTAACAGTGTATTATGTATCAGTAGGTCTCATGGTCTTCATGCTCACTAAACAATATTTCAGCAAAGCATTAAAATGCTTTTAGGGCCTATGGGAGGCATGTCCCAACAACCTGGTCTAATTGCAAAACTGTGTCCTGAAAAAGACCAGGAGAAAAATTAACACAAATCGGGTACTCCTTTTTCAACCTTCAGGTTTACCATTATCTTTGTATGGGAGTTGGACATGCAGAGCCAATACATGTCCAACTGAAGGAAGCTTAAAATAATTTGTTTTGGTTTGTTGCAGTAACCGTGGCACAGCCAATGCATTTTAAAGGAGAATTCAATCCCTTTTGCTGTAGTTACTACAGCAAAGTAACTCTTAAGCAGTCATGGCTGTATAATGAGCCAGCAGTGCACTGGTTTGCCTGCTTGTATCCTTACCCTCTTGATTTCACATACACTTATAAAAATGGAAGTAGAATGTTCTCTTTCATGCTGAACTTTGCTGAATAGCATAAACAAGAACTAAAGAGGAATTGTGAGACCAATTGTTATGGAGCCAGGAATGACTTATTTAGAGTAGACACAAATACCTTGCACTCATAAAACCAGAACCCCAGCCAGGGGTGGTGGAAGCTTCTTAACACGGGAGTGCCACCGGCACCCAAATTGTGGTCCCACCCCCTGTACTGCCTCTTCCCCCTGAGACCCCACTCCCCCGTCACTTATCCATACTGCCGGTAAAAAGTCAGGGGGCATCCCCCACCGTGTTCCAGCGCCCCTGACCCTAGTTGGTAGTTCCACTAATTTTTTTTCAATGGAGTTATGCTGATATACACCAGCTGAGGATCTGGCCCTACTGCTTTTTATTAGATCACTGTAGGGAATGCCCTCTGGGACTAGCAAAGGTAAGAAACTCTGAGACTAGTCCATATCTCAGCTAGTCAATATCTGGGGAAGCCTCCACTGAGTCTCATTTCCTGTTTTAAAGATTAACTAGTGCAGATGTCTGCCTGAGTTTGCAGACAGCCTGAAATAATAGCCTTGAGGTGTGAACTGCCCCCGTCATTTCAGTGTGAGCTATCTCAGATACCAAATATGATACTTTAAATGTCAACATTGTTAACTATTGCACTGCATAGTTCTTACATCAAAGCATGTAAGAAACTGGAAAAAGTAGCATATAAAGATGTACAGGATCTATTTGGAGATCTTGGGTAAATTTGGATAAAGTTTAAAACATTAGCTGATTCACTTTGATTACTCCACCCTGAAGTGAATGGACAGAGAAAGAAAGAGGAGTCTTAGCACTGTCCCCACTTACTTGCTGGCCAGGGTAGATGGTGGGGAAGTAAGCTTCATCTTATCAAGGACTGCAGTAATTTGCTTCACCCTGAGAGCAGGAGGAGAGCAGAGATACAGCTGTGACACCAGCTGGTCCTGGTGTGGAGCACTTATGTGTACTGCTCTTTATTCAGGGCTGATCCTGAAGGCTCACTATAGCCCTAAATCTCTGAGGAAGGCAAATATTATTATACCCATTTTACAGATGAGTAAAGTGAGGCTTGAAAAAGCCATGGGACTGTCAAGGATACAGAAAGAGTCGGTGGCAGAGCTAGAAATGGAACTTAAGTCTTGACTCTCATTTCCCTGCTGTACTTGCTAGATCCCCTCCCCTCCCAATGAAATTATGTTGTAGAGATTAAAACTCAAAACCTGACTGAAGAAATAGGCAGCTTTTTACAAAAGCTATTAATACAAATGGAGGCTGAGGCTGACCCACTAAGGTTTACAAACACGTAATGGCAGGCATGGGCCTGATTTCCAGCTGTTGTAAATTGGCATAACTCCATTGATTTTTTTTTTTTAAATCGTGTTGATTATAGACCCCGTTTAGAGCATGTGTAAGAGGACAAACTCTATCCTAAAATACACCCATGCAGTCCCATTGACCTTAATGAAATAGGTGTATTAGAAAAGTGCAGGGGACTAAAGGTCATACAAAAAAGCTACCAGAGAAAACTCTACCTCCCTCCCATTTCTTCTTTCCTTTATTCTCTCCAGCCAGGAGTGGTTTGTCTAAATTAAAAGCAATACAGGAGATTCCAGGAACCAAATTGCATGTCCCTGTTGGACATCATGGTCAAAACTACTAACTGTTAATAATATGACTTGTATCTCAGTGGGATGCCCCAGGAAGTGGATTAGCAGTGCTCTAAACATCACCGGGGATAAACAACAGGAAACTGACCCAAGAAGAGACTGCCAGTAGCTTAGCTTAGACCCCCATAAAGAGCTTCAGGCAAGATTTGCTCTTAATAAATATCCCAATATTGAATCTGAGGGACTCTACATTCACTTTGCAAGATTGCCAACACATGTAGTGATGCTTCCCGGGGCCTGGCACTGCCGCAGCTTCCCTCCAAAGAAAGCAAACAGTAGTGGGCTAGAGAAGAGCTTTAAACCTGGATTTAATTTCTCACAAATGAAAGAAATGTGTCCTTTTGAAAGCCCTCCTCTCTTATACAGCCAGACAAAGAAGTAAATCTCTGATTGTTTCTCCATTAGCTTGGAGATTTACATGGACAGAATGAAGAGAACACAATGCCCTTTGTTAAGGAGCCACTTAAAAGTAAGGATTAAAAATAATACCTCAGGGAGAGCATTCCTTGACAAAACATTCACAGTGAAAAAAAGAATATTTGACTGGTAGTCATTAATTTTCTGTGTGATACAAGAGCACCGAACAATTGTATCTAAATGTGTCATTTCCCTGGTACTCAATTTCATTTACCTGTCTCTGCATTTCTAGTGCACCCAACATTGTGGATCTAGGTTGCAACGTCAAAGTTATTAAGTTGCTCACAAAGGAGAGGGCAGGATTTCGAGCTATGCATGAGGGTAGACGTGAATATGGAATACATATTGATGTGGTGTGATATAAAGGCTTTATTCAATGTGAATTTGAGACTGGCCTCAATCAGCAATGAAGCCACAGGAGAGTTATGCAGGGCATCCACAACGCATGCTGATAAAACCTTTACACCAGACAAGCATGTATTTTGTATATGCCACATATGTTACAGAAAAACTACTGTAGAAATGTTTTAGAGAGTTTTGTTTATAAAAGTGTTTAGTGACTATTTTTCATATTCGACCTTTTTAAAACAAGATGCTCTAGTTAGCACAACTCCAACTGGACAGTGCTCAGCGGGAGAGAAAGATAAAACTAATAAACATCTCTCAAAATCATCTAAAATAACTTCTGTACCTAAAAAGGTCATAATGTGGAAGTCTGTAATCTTGGGTCTTTCCAGGATTACAGGTGAGTGCTGTGCACCCCATAAGGAAACTTTCCCCCATTCCCAATGCTTTGATGGTTTTTGAACTGGTGTAGCTGACTGCACATGCTTCAGGCTAAATTTTGTATTGCTCTGAAGTGTCTTGTAATAAGACTTGTTATAATTTGATAGAAAGGCATTTTAAATAACAACTAAACTCTTCGCTGCTCATCACCAACCGTACCTGTCAATGTAGAATGGCAACCTATCCCCCTGACAGGAATGATATGAAATGATATATCTCCTGTGTAACAATGTCATATGGAAGGATTACGGATGTAATGGAGTTGAGCTTTGTTCTTGCCAAAGCAGATGCATCTGTCAGTCAGGCTAAAAAAAACCCATGTTCTGTGGCAATAATTTTCATTTTGAAATTTCCATGCAAATGCAGCAATAAAAAAAATCTGTAAATGTAAGAACATAAGAATGGCCATACTGGATCAGACAAATGGTCCATCTAGCTCAATATCCTGTCTTCTGACAGTGCTTCAAAGGGAATGAACAGAACAGGGCAATTTATTGAGTGATCCATCCCCTGTTATCCAATCCAAGCTTCTGGCAGTTGGAGCTTTAGGGATACACAGAGCATGGGGTTGCATCACTGACCATCTTGGCTAAAAGCCATTGATGGCCCTATCCTCCATGAAGTTAAAATTATTTTTTGAACCAGTTATACTTTTGGCCTTCGCAACATCCCCTGGCAACGAGTTCCACAGGTTGACTGTGCATAGTGTGAAGAAGTACTTCCTTTTTTAAAAAAAAATCTACTGCCTATTAATTTCATTGGGTGACCCCTGGTTCTTGTGTTAAGTGAAGGAGTAAATAACACTCCCCTATTCAGTTTCTCCACATGGTTCATGATTTTATAGCCCTCTATCATATCCCCCCTTAGTCATCTCTTTTCTAAGGTGAACAGTCCTAGTCTCTTTAATCTCTCCTCATATGGAAGCTGTTCCATGCCCCTAATCAGTTTTGTTGACCTTTTCTGTGCTCTTTTCAATTCTTCTACCTCAATATGGGATAGTTGCTCAGATTTGTCACCTAAAAAAGGAACGGCTCCTTCATATTTGTCACCTCTGCAGTGAAGACCAAAGCAAAAAATTAATTTAGCTTCTCTGCAATGACCTTGTCTTTCTTGAGTGCTTCTTTAGCACCTTAGTCATCCAATGGCCCCATGATTATTTGGCAGTCTTCCTACTTCTGATGTACATAAAAATATTTTGCTGTTTGTTTTTGTCTTTTACTAGTTACTCTTCAGATTCTTTTTTGGCCTACCTCATTATACTTTTACACTTGACTCTCCAGAATTTATGTTGCTTTCTATTTTCTTCAGTAGCATTTGACTTCCAGTTTTTAAAAGATGTCTGTTTGGTCATAGTGGTGTGTTTTTTTTCTTTTATTTTGGTCCTTACTTTATTATTATTTATTTATTATTTAGCTATTATTTATTTTTCTTTTATTTTGGGGGTATATATTTAGTTTGAGCCTGTATTATGATGTTTTTAAAAAGTTTCCGTGCAGCTTGCAGGCATTTCACTTTTATGATTGTTCCTTTTAATTGACATTTAACTAGCTTCCTCATTTTTATGTAGTTCCCCTTTTTGAAGTTAAATGTTACTGTGGGGGAGGGGGCTTGTATTCCCCTCAAAACACTTTCTGCCAAATGTACAAGATTCCTGCAGCTGCTGGAAAAACAGTAACCACACCAGATACATTACATACATGATATTAACCAAGCATGACAGTGAATGGCTGGCGAATCAGACCTAATCTTATGATTTGGCTGTAGCTTGGACAGCTTCTAGGCACGACTTGAGAAACAGTGTTTAAAAGATTACTTGCCAAAATGGCATCTCTTCTCCCCCCCCCCTCTTTTCTTTAAGCTTCTGTTTCCAATTTGTTCACTCACCCCTCCCCCACACTACAGTGGCTTTCCCCTTTCAGTCGTTTGTAAAATAATAAGGCCCTTCTGGAAGATTGCCACTAATGAATTGTGTGTGATTTTTATCAGTTTTTAGAGTCTCATCATTTATGCTAATTATTCTCAATCCAGTGACTGAGGGGTGTGTGTGTGTGTGTGTGTGTGTGTCAAACGAGGGGTGTGTGTGTGTGTGTGTGTGTGTGTGTGTGTGTGTGTGTGTGTGTTTGTGTGCAGGGCTGTGTGATGATGGCCTCTTGCATGTAAAATCCTGTGTGTGTGTGACTGGCAAAAGTTTGGTTGGTAGCCAGTGCTTTCTTATGTCAATTTACCAACAGCCAAAATATCAAGGAACTGGATCTTTGGAAACATTTCTATAAACATGGTGATAGTGGAAAACAGATGCTTCAGCATCTTTTGCGGCTGAGATTTTTCTTTCTTTGATTTTGGATGAAAAAGTAAGTTTCCATGGCTTTAAGATAGGCATTTTTTTTTTTTTTTGCTAGACTGTATCATAGTTTGCCTCCACTAATCTGTAGCTGTTATTTATATCAACAAAGGAGAGCTATAAATTCAGTCCTGACATGGTTTCAATAGTGTGAACCTCCAGATCTGCTGTAATCCCAAGATTAGATACTGAAGTGCTGCTTCAATTGTGCAGTATTATCACGTACTATCACTTGGCCCCATTTCAAACTGTAGCATTTATTGACAATACTTTCAAAGCTGTTGCTAAGTTGTGAGCACTCTGCTTTATCTGCTGCTGCTTTTACAGCTTCAGCTAGGTATACTTTCTTGCAGGAAGAACTACACTAACAATAATCACCAGAGAAAATTATGTGTTTGACCTTTTTTCAAATGAGTCTTTGTTCTATACACAGATGTTTTCTTCTTTCTTTAAATTAATGTTCCCTCCCCCTTTCCACTCTCACCACTTCCACTTGGCTTGCTTACCAAAGCAATTCTGATAAATCCTGTATTAATAGTATTTTACTACATTATTTAATTTTGTGCATTTTGGTCAACATCTTGTGACTTGTTGCTATCTTCTGTACAGTCAAGGTTAATTTTCAGAAAGTGCTGCTTAATTGGGTTTTTTGAGTTCCAATGTCTTATGTAAGGATTTCATATAAAATGCAGACAAGTAATATAGTGACTGAAATAGATACATCTCTGTCAGGCAGACACAGAAATCAGGCTCGGGATTTAGTTGTGGCTACCTGCCACAGATGAAAGAACTGTCTGATAAATTCTGTTCTTGTGTCAGCTGTGTAGAGGATGCCTTCAAGTTGTTGGACCACTTGGGATAAGAAAGACCTACACTGGATTTCAGGGCCCACCTGAAAGAGACTTTAATGCAGCTGCTGCTCATCCCTAATGTCCAACATTGAGTTTCACCAGAAAACTTCTTTCCAGAGCAGCATTTTTTTTTGGGGGGGAAGTGTATTAATAGTTTTGCTACTGTCTAGCATGCCAGGTAGGTGTCAGGCAAAACACACCTTCAGTGCTGACCCGTGTACCAGACATGATGCATGTTCTATGATGATTTCAGAATGGATATGTGGCTGCCCAACTGCTCCTTGAGAGGTTTAGCAGCAGTTCTATTCCTGGCTTTGCCACTGACCTACTATGTGAGCTTGTTTTCCCCCTCCACCCCATGGTCTGCCTTGTCCTGTTTAGATTGTAAGAACTTCAGGACAGGGACTGGGTATTACTTTGTATAATGCCTAGCACAGTTGGTGCTCTAGGTTCTACTGAAATACAAATAGTAAATAGTGATCTCAAATAGATAGATGAAAATTAACTTGAGGAGGACTTTGACCATAACATCTCATATGAGCTGTATTCTCTCACAATATTCACCAGAAGACCACCTTGGTCCGTTATTGCAGCACCTTGCAGGCTCAAGTCTTGACTCTATTGGAAAGAAGGAGAAGTTTGAAGAACTCAGTGGGGAGGATCGTCGATTACCAGGGTACCTCTGTAACAAACAGGTTGTGCCATGAACTACTGACAAAATACCAACAAAGAAACAAGAGGGAGGGAACAGATCTTCAAAAATGCTCAGTACCAGCACCTCTGGCCTTGTGTTGTGAGGGACTTAGGGGTAAAGAGAGATTGAAAACCTCTTTGCTTCTTTCCCTTGCCACTGCTGCCTCCTTAGGGTACGTCCAGACTACCCGACAAATTGGCGGGTAGTAATCGATCTATCAGGGATCGATATATTGCATCTCCTCTAGACGCGCTATATCGATCCCCGAACGCGCTCCCGTCGACTCCGGAACTCCACCAGGGTGAGCGGCGGTAGCGGAGTCGACGGAGGAGCTGCGGCCGTCAATCCCGATCCGTGAGGACATGAGGTAAGTCGAAATAAGATACGTCGACTTCAGCTACGCTATTCCCGTACATCGACACTCTTTCCCCCCCCCCCCCGTGTAGACCAGCCCTTAAGCAGTATAGGGTACGCTCTCTTGGCATTTTCCTAAGCACTATGAGGAAAGCTCATACAGGCTTTCTGTCAGTTACAGTTGCTTCATGTTTTGGAGGTTTTCAATACATTTAGAGGCTTTTTAAAATGAAAACTGAGATTCCAGAGAGCAACTGAGAAGTGTTTCATGCCCCACAGCTAGCCCTTTGTCCCTCCCAAACTTCGGGAAATACTGCCCAAAGGCATGACCCCATGTTATACATACTGCAAGCTCAATGTACACAAAGAAAACAAAGTCTGATTTTCCTGCTGTTATAACCCCCTGATACTTGATAACTAATTTAGTGTCTTATATAGCAATCTCTGTGGGTCTTTAAGTATCTCTCTGGAAATTACAGGGCTGTCTATTGCTTTGCTATTATGTAACATTATAAAGTAATTAGTTATATTGACCTATCTTATAGAAAATTTTCTATCCAAACAGAGCCTGTTCTGTGTTTTTCTTTAAGTTGTAGTAAAACCTCGTAACCCAAAAAGAGGGGATATAAAATTGAATTTAGTTACTATTGAATCAGTGAAAGAGATCCTCCTGCATTTTGAATACAAATAGTATAAATTCTGTGAGCAGTTGTTTATACCTTCAAACCAAAATGTATGAAGAAAAATCTTCATCTAAAGTTTTAAACAACCTGGTTCTGATGAGATATATATATATATATATATCTCACTGAAATGCTGTTTACAACATGGGGAAACTCATGGATTTCAGCCAGTGGCAAAAGTCCACTTTAGTGACTCATGGTAAGAGAATGCAGCTCTACAGCCCTCAATGTGAATGGAGATAATTTATAATTCATTCTTTCATTTAAAAGAGAACTTTGTTTAAATATCTCTCTTGCCTTTGAAAATGCACCCTGCATTTTGTAAATCAGCTGTGCCTATTGAGGTTCATTGTGGCCTTGCATTCACTGATTAGAGACGTGGCCATTTGGGACATGTCTGTGTATATTTAGAATCATGAAGAATATAAGCTTTTTTTAATACAATGTTTTAATATATGCATGTAATGATATTCTTCTCAGTGGACCAAATTCTGCTGTCTGATACACTTGTTTAAATCCAGAGTAACTTGGCTGCATTCAATAGAGTTACTTCTAATTTACCCCACAGTAAATAAGTTCAGAATCTGGCTCAATAACTTTATTTAATGTGACTGCATCAGTGAGAGAAATTGTCTTCATTTAAATGGAGAGAACTAACAAGATGCTGACCCTGTTTCTGAATGGTGTGGGTAAGAGGCCAAGACTGTTTTTAAGCCATTTTTGAGCCTACCAGATTCTGGGCCCTGTCCTGCCTAAAACCTCCAGGCCTGTTCTAATTTATGGCAGCTTCCTACAGCCATGTATGTACTTCTTCACTGGCCCAGAATAGGGGCTGGAAAAATTTCCACCAGAACTGGTTTTTAAGGGAAAGTTGCCCCTCCCCATGAAGTTTTTGATTTAAAAGTGCTTTCCATGGAAAAATGTGGTTTTATTTCTGGAAAAACAGAATGCCCACAAACTGAAATATTTTGGTTGGGAGCCAAAATTTTGGTATTTCTACCACCCTCAAAAATCAAAGTTTAGGTGAAAATGTGTGTGTTGGTTTTTTGTTTTTTATTGGTTTTTTTTGGGGGGGGGGGCAAATTTTTCTATTTTTCTATCTTTTGATCAGCTCTACCCCCCCACCATACCCTCCCTCTCTTTGCCTTCAGCATATTCCCTACTGCTCTGCCAGCCCAGTGGCCGTGAGGAGGACCTTTACAAAGGATGTATTTGTTATAGAGCTGCTTCAAACCTCCTTTGTAGCTATCTAGCTACTTGTATGGCCCTCATTGCACAGGAGCACCTTACATTAATTAATTAATCACAGTGTGTGAGGTAGGGCAGTACCATCCCCATTTTACAGTTGGGGAAACTGTTACACAGGTTAAATGACTTGCCCTTGGTCACACAGGATGCCTGTAGCTATGTTGGAAACTGACCATAGGTCTACT
Organism: Emys orbicularis; assembly: GCF_028017835.1. Classification (NCBI taxonomy): domain Eukaryota; kingdom Metazoa; phylum Chordata; order Testudines; family Emydidae; genus Emys; species Emys orbicularis. The sequence goes on along the minus strand of NC_088687.1, from coordinate 29,746,622 downwards.
GAGTCTAAACCCAGTCCCCTACCTACCAGACCATTCTTTCTCCATTCTTACAGTACAAGAGTGGCTTAAAGGAGACAGAGCAGAGTTGAGAACTGAAACCTCTGATCTTCGTTATACCAATGTAAACCTGCTGGTTTAACTGGACTGAATGAAGTTACTCTGGATTTACTTTCATGTGACTGTGGTCATTATCTTTCTGCTTTCTGTGTGCTGTTACAGAGTCTTGAGTAAAGATATATAAACCCTTCAGAGTCCAGTTCAAAAAATACTTTGTAAACTGAGAACTGAGGTGTGCTCCATAATGGTTGGAAGTGAGCCAGCCTCTGCCATCTGACTTGAGGGTTTAAGTTCACAGAACTTGAGTTTCCAAGGAGAACCTTCTACAGGAGAGGAGTCGTTGGGCTTAGGTACCTGTTGAAGGCAGGACTAATTGGAAGGTAGCTGCATGAATAATCTCATTGTCTCATGAACTTCTCCAGAATATTGGCTAAGGTTTATGCACACGTACTTGTGACCTATGCTGTGGCTGTTCAAGTTTAAATGAAGATATTTCACACAGATCTGGTCTTCAACATTCAGAAGTACCATTTGTTAGGAAGGCTTTTCTCAATATTTTGCTTACTTCCTAACCTTTTTATTTTGATTTGTCAAACTTGCAAACAAAAGAAAGATTGCTCCAGATTTTTCATATAAAATGGAAAATTGCCTATAACCCAGGAAATTCTTACTTTACTAAATGAGAAGATCAGTGCACAATTTTAATGGCATACTCAATAAACAATTTTGTGGACACTGAAAGTTACACCAGAAAAAATGGTAACTTGGTCTTCCTTAGTAAGTATACGTTAGTGTGACTTTATTGTCCACAACATTACACCTTAATTATTCTATTCAAGTTATACTGTAAGGAGATGGAGTTCCCACACATCTTCTAACATATACATGAGTCATTGTCCCTAAGGTCTAAAAGACAGATATTGAAAAGATGATGTGCTAGAGAACCTATAGCTGGATCTTGAAAGAATGAGGGAGGCAGTGGATGTTTGAAAAGGTGTGAGTGAGGTGCTCACAGTAAAGCTCATAAAAAGGGAGGGGAAATATTTAACTCTGCTGTAGCTTCAATGACTTCAGTGGAGTTACACCAGAAATACATTTGGTCCAAGATATGCAACCAAAACCATGAATGATTTCCATTAATCCCTATTACCTCTGGGAGAAAAACTGGAAATTTTTTCTACCAGCCAGTTATCTCATGTCTACTCTGAAGCAACCATGCTTCATAAAGTAAAGGCCCAGTCCTGTGAATGCTTACTTCTAAGGGATAGTGGTTACTTTGGCTTCAATGACATGAGAATAAGCAGTACACTCAGTAATGCTGGTCCTAAAATGTACAGAGAAATAAACCCCCACAGTTTGACCTATACTCCATCGAGACTTCAGAAGCAAACTTCTTAATGGAACAGCAGAGAGATTCTTTGCTGATACACAACTGGCAAAGCACTGAACACAATAAGATAGTGAATAGCTGGACAGCAATGTGTTTGTAAATGTTTTCCATCTGTGTTGCAAAATGATCATTGAAATATATAAATTCAGTCTCAAAAATCTGTAAACCTTGAAAAGGAATATCTGCCATTAAACATTTCACTAGCTTAAAAATAGCATGTGGAAGGATAGGCTCTCAGCAGTGTGCACAAGAACTTCTGTATGTTGCACATAAGACGGGGGGGGGGGGAGAAAAAAAGCAATACAGAAGACTAAACTGACAAGCAATCAGATTTTTTTTAAAAGGTGGGGCACATAAAAGTGACAAGATGCACATGAGCTAGTGAGTACTACCAGCCTCTGATCTAAGAAATGTTTGAAGGAAGGCTACTTGGTTGGCTTATGAAAGACACCCTAGATGTCACCCTCTTGAGACATGCATCCACTTCACATAATTCCCCTTCTGAAAGGTCTGCATCTGACCTATGCCCTCTCTTCTCTTCAGAATGCACCCTCCCTCTGACATCTCACAAACCATTCCGGTACAGTAGCACTTTACATCTGAATGGCACAGGTATAATTGATTACACGAGGTACAAGACAGTGGGGAATCAGGCCCCGTGCATTTTGTAGATCAATTCTAGGGTGTGTTCAGGGTTTTTGGTTTTGGGGTGCAGGGGGGGGAGGTTCCCTGCCTCCTTAAATTTATTAGCAGCAGAAAAAAGTGCATCAAATCAAAGTATAATAATGGCTGAAATGAGATAACTAATTTAAATCTCTCAAACACTACCGATGTGGGACATCTTTTGCCAAATCTCCTTAACGAAGTCCTCAAGTAGTCTGATCCCCTCTTCTCCCCCAACCTGTTTCATTGTAGAGGACAAGCAAGATGATGGAGTGGAGGGGGGTTAGACTTTCCCAGCACAGCTCTCTCCACTTCCTCCTCTTCCTCCCCGAGGAGAAGCAAGGGACTGACTTTTTACAGCCTCTTCTTCCCAAACTGGAAACACTCAAGGGAGCTGGGAGTCTGGGAACTTCAGTTGGCCTTGGTAAAATTTTAAGCAAGCAGAACAGCAATTACATGGAAAAGAGTGCAGAGTGTCCAACAAGTAGTATGATACAGAGGGGGGGGAAATAGATTGTTCCACTTGAAACAACACTGTTCTAACCTTTCACTCACAATGAAAAGAGAGTAAATAGTCAATGATTAAAATTTAAACAAGAATGTTGAAATCTCCTTCCCATCTCTTGTTGGCTTGTTTCCTTCTTATGGCCCAAACCAGTGACATGTTAATGTGCACAAGAAAACTTCACGCAATAGGGTTGGATCAGTGATGCTGTTGCAAAAAAAGCAAACATGATTCTGGGATGTATTAACAGGTGTGTTGTGAGCAAGACACGAGAAGTCATTCTTCCGCTCTACTCTGCTCTGGTTAGGCCTCAGCTGGAGTATTGTGTCCAGTTCTGGGCACCGCATTTCAAGAAAGATGTGGAGAAATTGGAAAGGGTCCAGAGAAGAGCAACAAGAATGATTAAAGGTCTTGAGAACATGACCTATGAAGGAAGGCTGAAAGAATTGGGTTTGTTTAGTTTGGAAAAGAGAAGACTGAGAGGGGACATGATAGCAGTTTTCAGGTATCTAAAAGGGTGTCATAAGGAGGAGGGAGAAAACTTGTTCACCTTAGCCTCTGAGGATAGAACAAGAAGCAATGGGCTTAAACTGCAGCAAGGGAGGTCTAGGTTGGACATTAGGAAAAAGTTCCTAACTGTCAGGGTGGTTAAACACTGGAATAAATTGCCTAGGGAGGTTGTGGAATCTCCATCTCTGGAGATATTTAAGAGTAGGTTAGATAAATGTCTATCAGGGATGGTCTAGACAGTATTTGGTCCTGCCATGTGGGCAGGGGACTGGACTCGATGATCTCTCGAGGTCCCTTCCAGTCCTTGAATCTATGAATTACAGTCAAATTCTCCTCACCCTATTTACACAAAATTGAAATAAAAAGGACTACTCATGTCAATAAGGCACACAAAATTTGGCCTATAAATTGGAAGCTCTTTTGTGCAGGGACCAGTCTTCATACATGTATAAAAAGAATATAATGAAAAAATGAGATGGCAAAAATGATACCTAAAGCTTTCTGCTTATAGTTTAAATCTCTGATAAATAATTTTCATGCACTAACTTCAAAGTTGGTTAAGAGAGAAAACATGTTTAATAATAATTTAGGAGTTGGCTTTTGGATGTCTCCTTCATGCATCTCCTTCTGAATCAATATATACCTGGTGACTGAGTTCATTATAAAAGCCCAGTCCCAAAACGTCTGAGCTCTAGGCTACGTTTTTAGCTTTGGCACCATGTTGCAATGTTTTGCAGCATTTCATCTTTCCAAGTATAATTCTGTAATGATACCAAATGCCTCTGTTTTACTTAAAGTGGCTTCAAAGTCTTATTCAAAAGACTGCATTGCTTTCTGGCTTATGTGTATAACTTCAGCTCTGAAATTACAAATTGATTTTAAAGACTCCAGAGTCCATCTGTGCATTTTTAAGTGTTGTACAAGCTGAAGTCTGAGTGCTGTAAAGTGATAAGTAACCTACTTACCCTTTAACTTTATTACTTTTTTTAAAATGGCTAGTGCTTCAGTTTGTGGGATGTTACATAACATGAGACTCCCCTGTATGATTTATAACTTTGACATCACAGAGTGTGCTGGTTAAACTCAGCCTTGCCCTGCTGGTTTATATCAATAGCTATTAAGCCTATTTATTATCAATAAGTAAGAAATGCCGAGCATTTTCATTTAGCCTTTCTGAAAAAAAAATTGTCGTTTATATCCAACCATTAGTACTAATGTAATGATCCGACAAGGGCTCATAGAGGAGAAGTAGAGGAAATAACTGGGTTTTGGTGTATGTGTATCCTTGCTGGTGGACTCTCTCCTCCCCCACCCCCCAAACAATGTCCCCTCTCAAAACGCTGAAGATTGAATTCATTCCTGCACCAGTGTAGGGATGGAATGATGATGGCTTGTGCCATCCCAATCCTCTGGCTGCCAGGGGCCAGCTTGTGGTCCTTTGCGCTAGCTGTTCTACCTGTCCCTGATGTGCACCTGAGAAATACTCTGGGCCCAGAGTATTCCCTCAATGCAAGAAGAGTAATTGGGGCTGCTGGTTTGCAGCCACTGTGCTGATGTAGCTGACCATAAACTGATCTTCAAGTTTCGCTCTTAACTCCGCTGAAGTAGTACCTGCAGAATGATACCTGGCGTCAGGGGCCTGGGTCTGCAAACGTTTGTTTATATGAGTAGCCTTTAGTCATGCAAGTAATTCCTTTGACTTCAACAGGACTATTTGCAGGACTGGACCCTGGGTGTTCTTTCTAGGCCTTGCCAGCCCAGGAAATGAGAGTCCTGAACAGGACCTGAAACCAAGTTTTTCACACAGTAGAACAAAGGGTAATGGTGTGTATGCAGGGGGGTGTTTTAATGGCTTGTAAAAATGATAATGTTACTGCTTTTTTATAAAAACTGGGAAAATATACTTAAGTATATATTAAGTAAATGCAGATCTGCTCACCATTTATCAAATAGCTAGTAGGATTGACTCCATGGATTTTCAGTCCACTAGATTTTATTTGAGAATAATGAAATGGTATTTACAATGATATATTTGTTATGCCTTTAATTTGGTTGAGAGCTATTATGTTAATGCAAAAATCAGTGCCAGACTTACAGCAGACTTGCAATACTGGAACAGACCAATGATGAAGTAAGTGATCCAGAAGTATGGTTGTATTAGGGATAGAACAAACTGCTGGTATTCGAGGTTTCACAGAACATGTAGACTTAATTTTTTACTACATGTGAGGGTTCATTAAACAATTTTCTTCATTTAAACTTCCTTTGGGGGGAAAAGGTTTAATTTTAGGGAAAAAACCAGAAGCGCCAAACCAAACTACTTTTCTTCTTTGGCAGGGTTACTGGCCTAGTGAATGGCAGAAGCAGTAGACATGATATATCTTGATTTTAGTAAGGCTTTTCACACAGTCCCACATTAGAGAGACAAGGTGGGTGAGGTAATATCTTTTATTGAACTAACTTCTGTTGGTGAAAGATTCAAGTGTTTGAGGTGGAAAGTGCTATTCTTGTCCCACATGACATTCTCATAAGCAAGCTAGGAAAGTATGTTCTAGATGAATTTACTATAAGGTGGTGCACAACTGGTTGAACGACTATACTCCGAGAGTAGTTATCAATGGTTTTCTGTCAAAATGGTAGGGCATATCTAGTAGTGTCCCACAGGGGACAGTCGTGGGTCCAGTACTACTCAATATTTTTCTTTAATTACTTGGGTAAAGCAGTTGAGTGTGTGTTTATAAAATTTGCAGAGGGCACCAAGCTGGGAGGGGTGGCAAATACTTTGGAGGACAGGATTAGAATTCAAAAGGACCATGACAAGTTGGAGAATTGGTCTGAATTCTACGAGATGAAATTCAGTAAAAACAAGTGCAAAGGACTTCACTTAGGAAGGAAAAAGCAAAAGCACCACTACAAAATGGGGAGTAACTGGCTAGGTGGTAGTACTGCTGAAAAAGATCCAGGGGTTATAGTGGATCACAAATTGAATGAGTCATCAATGCTGAGGCAGTTATGAAAAGAGCTAATATAATTTTGTGGTGTATTAGAAGGAGTGTTATATATAATATATGGGAAGCAATTGTCCTGCTCTACTCGGCACTGGTGAGGCCTCCACTAGAATACTGTGTCCAGTTCTAGGTGCCACACTTTAGGAAAGATGTGGACAAACTGGAGAGAGTCCAGAGAAGAGCAATAAAAGTGCTAAAAGGTTTAGAAAATCTGATCTATGAGGAAAGGTTAAAAAATCTGGAAATGTTTAGTCTTGAGAAAAGAAGACTGAGGGGGAACCTGATAAGTCTTCAAATATGTTAAGGGCTGTTATAAAAAAGGATGGTGATCAATTGTTCTCCATGTCCACTGAAATTAGGACAAGAATTAATGGGCTCAATCTGCAGTAAGAAAGTTTTTACTAACTTAAATCTCTCTAGCTATATGGTAGTTAAGTTCTGAAATAGGCTTCCAAGGGAGATTGTAGAATCCCCATCATTGGAGATTTTTAAGAAAAGGTTGGACAAACACCTGTCAAGAATGGTCTAGGTTTACTTGGTCCTGCCTCAGTGCAGGGGGCTGGACTTGATGACCTCTCCGGGTCTCTTTGTGCCCTATGTGATTGATGTGAAAAACTAAAATACCTAAACAAAAAGCCTAAACCCCATGTACATTCACTGAAAATTGTAAATAGATTTACATTATAAGAATTTGACCCCTCCTATGTTCACTTTACATAAAAATTCTAATGACCAAGTTTCCATGCAGATATGTTAATCAAAGCAGTAAAATTTTATTGAATAGTACTGGAGAATATTCATAGAAAGCAAATTTCATTTTCTGGGGTGAATACTTGCAAATGTGAAGATGAATTCTAAGAGTAATACTCATCCAGCCAAGGAAAAGAAATGTACCATCTGACCTATATGTCCAATCAAAATGTCTCAAATTTTGAATACTGAATATTCACAACAGGCTATTCATGACTGAGCTATAGAGCAAAAATCAATTTCAGGAATTATTCAAATTATATACGTTTGGGAAAAATCATAATCTAGTCTCAGACTGCAGAGAAGTGTGGGAGATGAATATGAATGAGTGCAGCAGTTCAAGGAAGTGGAGAGTCCAGGGTAGGGCAGTGAAAAAGGAAGATTAGTTTCTTGGATGTAGTTTGAATCAACAGAGGCAAGAGATGAGTTGAGGCAGGTCAGCAAAGAGAAATATGCAATAATCAAGATATTACAAGAATGTGGATGATATTTTGGTGATCTGAGTATATGTGATGGGGTGAATTTTGAAGATGCAGTCCTAGCAGGTGTAACTGCTGATGCTAGTCTTATATGTACAGGGAGGAAGAATTGTCCAGTGAACTGAACTCAGAGAAGCAAGACAAACTTCTGAGTTGTATTGCCAGCTCTTCTTCCGAAATTTTGTGTGCTGTTAAATGGTGAAAACAATATTTACCTCCCTCCTAGTGCTGTAATGTTTGAACAATACTTTGAAAAATCAGTGTTGCCTATTCTCATGATTTTTATAGCTTCTGTAATATTTAGGTTTTTTACATAAAGTCCTAGCAAGTGATTGCATGAGAATCTCCACCTTCTTTGTTTTTAAAGTAAGTTTCTAGCCCTCATGGTTGCAGAAAATATGACACACGTGTAACCAAAAGGCAAATAAAAATAATGCAATGTTTTAAAAATAATTAGAGGGTGCTGACACTATTTGAGTCTTTTGGGTTGGCAATATTGAAAATATAAAGAGTTCCTGTGTATAAGTTTTAAGTAGAGCTGGTTGAATTGTTTACTGTGGTTTTAGCTCTTTCTTTCTATTTGCAAAACAGTCACAAATTAGCCCTGATTTCCATGTATTCACTAAAGAGTTTAGACAACAGTACATGACTGATCACTCAAGTCGCATGATATTTCTTCTGGTACTTGAAATTGTTTAGCGAACAATAAATAGTGAATAGTGCATTACCAGTGTGGATATAAATAATCATTTATACTGACATCTGTGAAACTTTCAGGATTCTCAAACATTTCCATGAATGCCCAGTAGACATTCAGATGCTCACAAAATAACAAATATCATCCAGGAATAAGAACGAAATGAGACTGGGCCATTTATTCACAACTGTATTTGTAAATCTGTTTTTCATCATTCAACTAGCATTAGTGTTAAGTATTTTCATTACATACCATAAAAAGGCCAGATGATGGAAACACATATGCACACAAGTAAGTTTACTTATGTGAATCCATGGGTCTATTCATGTGCGTCGTTGCTTGCCTATGCTTTTGCAAGATTATGCCCTTATATGATATGTAATAAATATTTTACAGGTTTAGGCCACATGGATCTAATATTTTTAAGTTAATAGGGAAGGGTTAAAATTTTAAATAAGGGATGGTTGGATTAATAAAAATACAATAAAAATGGAGGGAGTGGAAGTCTATGGTCAAGTAACAAAAAGTGTGAAGTAGGCATGGGATCAAATAAAAAAACACCCCACCTTATATCCTTTGTCTCCCTTCCCTTTTTCTGTTAATTGTCTTAATTTGATTGTAAGCTCTTTGGGGTACAGACCTGTCTTTCTATATAGTATGTAAAGCACCTTTCTTAATTTTGGATACCATTATGAAATAATACTTTTTTCATTCTAACTAAGTTGTTATACCTCAATAAATTTCTGTCATGCCTACTGTCTAATTTTTACAAGTACAGCTACAGACCATAGTACAATGTTATTTCATTCAGAGCCCTCTCACAGTATAAGATTGCTTGAGTTGACTGAGATTAGAGCATTACCTGCAAATGTCTGTTTTACCACTACTGTTAGTAGTAAGCAATCATAGCTTAAAACTGGAAGCAAACATGTAGAAATCATTCAACTGATCTAGACTAGAACCTCTTACTCAAGTTGTTCTTCATTTGCCAATATCAAGGTAAGTAGTGTTAACATTTTCATTTTCCATCAATAAAATAGGAAGGATTAAAAAATATGACCCGAGTATGAAAAGTGCCAAACAAAATGTTCATTGAAATAGAAAATAGCAGTCAGGTTCAAAAGAACATATATCACTGGGTTACATTCCATAGTGTAGCCTGAATCTCCACTGCCTTTCACTTTATGCAGTCATTTACACCAGTGGAAGCAGATGTAAAATAAAATTATTCCAATTTGGTAGCATTTTATATCCGTTTTGCACTCACTTTTTACAGGTATAAATGACTGTACAATGTGCAGAGTGGAGAAGAATCGGGCCCTTGCAATGTGCATTTGTTAAGCAATTCTATGATCCTTGACATGCACATTTTTATTCTGGCACTCAGCCATCCCAGCACAGGTAACTTAAACAGGTAGTGCCTTGTCATATAAAATCACTCTGTAATTGTAAACCTACTTTCTTGACTAGTCTGCTCTCTGGTAAGCATGAAGTGCTTGGTTTACAGGGTGGTCATATCTGCTTGATTCATAGAGATCTGTGACCTGTTAGTACACAATGTTTGACTAAAGCTATCACTCATTCAAGAGTCCATGCAGGTTTTATTTAGAAATGTTGCATTTTGAAAGGAATTAAGAGAAGCAGAGCCATCTTAAATCATTTATAAAGTACCATCTGATGCCTTCTCTCTCTTTTCCCCCCCCGCCAACAACCAGAAAAATCCTGACTCTTTTTACACGTTGATGTGACTTGTTACAGAAAAAGGCTTTCTCTACTGCAGGCTTTCGCCCCTACACAGATGCACAAACTGGGGTGGATAAAATAAGAACCGACTAAAACTTTCAGCCCAACACTGCATTTTATAGTTTTCTTTTTTGTTTCTTTTTTTCTTTAATGTATTTTAAATTTTTCTGGAATTCTGGGTTCTGGACAAACCTAGAGACAGCAGTACCAAAACTCTGATGTCTGGCTCTGTTTCTCTGAGACTTCCAGCACAAATTTTCAGTAACAAGAGACTCAGGCAAACATCCTCGTCTGAATGCTTTGTATGAGTAGTCAAACTTTCATATCCAACATGAACCAAACATTTTAAGGTGTGTCCATTTATATTGATATCACTCACACAGCTGTATTTTAAATAGATATATGTTCCTCTCCTTCTCCTACTCAAAAGTGCAAGGGAACAAACTAAGGTCTTGGTCCTAAAAAGTAAAACAACTCATGTGAGTAGTTCTGGTGAATGTGGAAAACAAAGGCATAATAGTTACCTAGCTAAATACACCACAAAATGAGAGAGAGAGTGTGTATATTGCAATAGCAAGAACTACACATCACCCTATTACAAGTGGTATTACTCATTTGGCTAAAATTGTATTTGAATTATGAGTCTCTGTTGCCAGAAAGCTAAGTAAAAGATAAGATATGATATAATGAAATGACATATATGAATCAATTAATCTAACATAAAAAAGCTTACACAACAGACTCAACTCAATATGAGAGTATTTCCCAACAGCACAAGAAGGTTTATATGCGAGTAATGGGGCGAGGGGAAAATGATCCTTTTTATCTGTGCTGTCGAAAGCTTGTAAATTTATTTTTAGAATGATTCACAAAGAAAAATGGCACAAAAGCTGCCTGGGTGCCAGGATGTGAGTGGTTTTAAGGCAGCAAGAAGAATTTTAATAAAAGAAATACTGTGTGAAATGCGAAACACCCTTACAATCCAAAGGAAAAAAGAGAGATTATAGAGAAGTGCCTACCACTCCTAAACATTCACAAAGGGGCCGTTGAAATTGAACAGGAATGGGCAAGACCTGCATTCCTTTTGCAGTGTGTTATATAGTTTTCCATGCTTCTATATGCTCTTAGTGAGCAGTTCCACTATCCAGCATGTATTAGAAAGCTAAACTCTGGTATGGAGAAAATGGCATAGTGGTCTAAGAATCTGATTCAAAATACCTAGGCTCTGCGGAAGCACAGTTTTGAAACCTGACATAACAGACCCATCTCCTCATTCTTTCAAAACAGAGAAAATGAGTTCTGTGTAGTATATTATGGGAGGGTTTTATGGTTGGGCCTTAAAAATAGAAGTCCTGGGGATGGGGTCCTGTCTCTCCACATCAAAAGCTTGATTGGCGGAAAAAGATTAAACTAGCTAGGATAAGAGTTGATAAACGCCTATAGTTATGAAAAGCCTTATCTTAGTGTCTTTGGCCAACATTTCTCTTTTTTCCAGTCCCTCACCTCTTCCTCCCCCACTCCACCCTAGCCACCAATGCGCACACTGTTGTGTGCTGCCTGCTGTCTGCTGCCCTGTACCTCAGAGGTGGCTGCACTTCAGTGGTGCTGAATGTATGCATTGTAAAAATGGCTCTCAGATGAAAGTGTTATCCCAATGTAAACTGTGTGTGTTAATAATAAATAAGCCCTGGTAGTTCCTATCACAGCAATAGGCACCTTATAAATGTGTGCACTGAATAAATCGCATAAGCACAAAATGAATGGAAAAAAGCAACTTTATTACTCTCTCTGCCTCTCTCGTGCCAATCCACTATGTCCCGGAGCTGAGTTTGAGTGCATCAAACAGGTATTGTGATTTTATCTATCTAGTGCACAATGTTTGGTAAGAGACTTACAAAGATACACAAGACAAGGTTCCTGCTCCTGTCCATAACGTGATGGTATGGGAAGCAGGTGTGAATGAGGGGAGAAGTGCAAGGATGATGTTAAAATCAATGAAAGATGTATACTTAAGTTTGATATGCACACATCTTGGTTTCAATATTTCTCTTTTATTTTTATTGTTTTACTGTATATAATTTGTGTTTTCTAACAGGCACACAGATGGCTGGTGTCACACAGGGCCCCATCCTGTGATTATTTTTTTAGAACCCTCCCCTCCCTTTTGAATCAATCGGGGCCTGATTCACCCACCTTTTCTCATGTTGAATATTCTCTCATTTCACAAGTGCTGTAGACTCATTGAGTGTGTATAGTAAGGGCCAATCCAATATGAGTAAGGGTGGCAGGAGCAGGCCCTAGGAGTGGAAGATGCACAGAATTTCAGAGAGGGCAATCTCTATCTCAGAGGATCAGATGCTGAGTAGTCTAGCCCCACTCTGAAGTAATTTGATCAAATTATTTGCTCTGGAATATATTTTCTGATATATTTACATCTGGGGTTTTGGTTCACTTCATATCTACCTGTATTTAAAATGGAAATAAACATGGGAACCTGAGGCTAGTAAGAAGTCTGTGAAAGATCAGGCATTTTATTTTAAAATATACAATACTGTATGAGCCAAATTCTGCCCTCCGATTCGCCCATGTAGTTCCACTGAAGGCAGCGGGATTTCAGAGGTGTAGCTGAAGGAAGAATTGGCTCTGTTTTTAAGGCCAAAAGTCTGGATTGGATATCATATTCTGCAACAGGGTTGAAGACGGGGGTGAAAGGAGAATATATGTTTAGACCTTTCACTTTAAAGTAGGGTCACATGAAAAAATATTTCACAAGATTATATAGTTTTACCAAACAAGGGCACAATTCTGCAAATGATTACTACCAGGCATAGTGCTTATGACCATGCAAAAGTCCCCTGGAGTCAATATGGTATTGAGTGTTTGTAGGATTGGACCTAAATTAGAAATGTTCCAGATTTTAAAATAAACACATCTGGTAAGCAGAAGCAGAAGCCTGAGTACATATTTACCCAAGAGGACATGAACTGGGCTTAAGACATTAATAGACCAGTGATGAAGTGGAGTGCTTTGGTCACATGAGTGTCTTGCTCTTCTAAATTCATGGGGGGGAAAGGGTTCTGAGTGGAATGCCACTTGGAGCTAATGAAACATATACATTAAAATCCCCCATGTTCCAAGTGGAGAGTGAGGTCCCTGCATTGTGGTGGAAAGGAATTCAGCTGACCTACTTGCTGAACAATGTGACCTTAGCTGCACTTGGTGGGACACCCCTCTTCCCCCCAAAGTGGGGATGCAAACAGAATTGAAACATGTTCATCACCGCTCAGAACACATGGAAACAGTACAAGAGAGAGATTTCTTACATGCTTGCTTAATGAACATTAAACCTCTCTGAAGCTATCAGAAGGTAATTTGGAAGCATCTCTGATCCTTCAGAACTCTCAGATTTTGGATTCTACTGGAATCTTGTCTGATAGACATTTAAACTTGATAACAAGCCAGAGCACAGTCTTTGTTTTCCTCTTTCTCCTAATTGGGGTAGAGAGACATGAATTTGTTAAGTACCAGTCATTTTTATACCATGTACACGCACTCCTCCAGGACTGTATATTGCCCATCCTGGGCATTTGGCCCATGTAATTTTCCACATTTGGGGGAAATCCCACAATGTGGGGAAACAGAAGAAAACATTTCTCTGGGGCAGGCTAGTTTTGTTGATTAATTTCTCTCTTACTAATGGTGGTGGTAGGTTAGCAATTTGGGATATTAGACTAGAAAAATAGAATAGATGTGTGGACAGAACACAGGTGAGACAGTCAAAAGTGCATGAGAAATGCAATTTCTCACATGGATGCTATCACGTGTTAATATACAATTTATTTGTATGTGTGAATATATTATATAAATTCATACAGAGGCTGCCATTAAAAAAGCCAAAATGTATCTATAGTTTCCATATAGCGTTTGAGATACTGCCGTTATTTTTTCTTTGGACAAGGAATAGCTACAGTATTTCGGCTAACGCTGCGCTGTATCTCTGGGGAAGGTTTAGCTTTAATGGCTACCACTCTCTGGGGGAGGGCATATTGCATTATATATGATGGATAGATCAATACCACTGCTAAAACTATTGCCCAGGTCTTTGTCGTCTTCCACCTTGACGGCTGTAATCTCACCCTCTCTGGTTGCTTCGCAGCTTGATAGAAGCAACATAGATTTTGAAGATGCTAATAAAACTTACATGGCCTGTATCCCATCCCTCGTCAAATCACTCCACTGAATTCTTGTCTCTAGCATATCAAATCCAAGTCTATTGTCCTCAACTTCAAGGTCCCTCGTTACTTAACTGCTCTTATCTGTTACCACAGCGTCCTCCATTCCTTCAATTATGCTAGCCTCTCCTGCCTGTTTGTAGTCTTGTCCTATAACCATATTTGCACTTTCTTCCATACTGCCCCTTACACATTGAATGTCATTGCTGTAAGCCCACTACCCTTTCTCTTTCAAATCCACATTCAAGATCATTTTTATTATGTTGCCTACAGGAAATAAGCCAGATGATGATTAGGTCATGCATATCACTAGCCTCTGTAACCACATGCACATATTGTAACTTCCTCCTGTTCTCCTATTGCTTATTGCTAGTAGCGGACTAGCCACTGGGCCAACAGGGTCCTGGCCAATTGGGTAGCCTCTGGAAAAATGGATGCCCCCATGCCCCAACCTGCTTCGCCTGCCCAGCGCTCCTGCCGGGGAGCAGGGTCGGGGTGCTGGGGCTTGCCCTGCTCCACCCCCCTACCCAGTGCTCATGCAGGGGAGTGGGGCAATCCCCCGTGCCCCGACGCCATTCCCAGGCCTGAGCGCTAGGCAGGCAGGGGAAGCCCCCGCTCTCTAGTAGGAGCACTGGGCGGGTGGGTGGAGCAGGACAAGCCCCTGTGCCCTGACCCTATTTCCCCAGCATGAGAGGGGGGAGCAGGGGGACTGCAGGTGGAAGGAGTAGGGAGGGGCCCCCATTTGCTCTGGCCCAGGGTCCTAAAAAACAGTAATCCACCTCTGCTTATTGTATTCCCTTATTGCTTCTTGTTTTAAATTAGATTCAAAACTATTTTGGACAGGAGGGTATCTTAGGTTTTTGTACAGCGTAATGGGGCCATGAAGCCTTTGTGTGCTGCCACAATACATATAATAAATAATATGTATTTGGTGTAATGACAAAGAACCAGGGGTAAATTTTAAAAACCCTGTATTTATTATGACAGTTTATTTCAGCTGTGGGAGCAGGAGAGGTAGTTAGTATGCTGTCTGGACAGAGCTGTCCGAGCTGTGCCCACACAATTCCCTAGCAAGTCTAAAAATTGCATTAGAACAAACTCATATTGGTAGTGGCACCTATTAGCAGGACAGTGTTGTTTAACAACTTCCCTGAGCTAGTTTTTTTGTTTTGTTTTACAAATGTACCTTTTGGGATTCCCACGTATATCTTATTTGTAAAGCATTTAGGGATCTATTTGAATAAAATGCAGTAGTATACAAATAAAAGCTCCTTATCAGAACATCTCCTGAGGCTGAGGATTACATTTTGTAGGCTAGTGGCTTCCAAGTTTCACTGTGAAAGGTGAGTGGTATAGCCCTCCAAAATACTAGCGAAAGACCAATTCTGCTTTCAGTTACTCATGTGTAAGTCTGAGGTAAATCCATCAACTTCAGTGGATTCGCTCAGATTTTACACCAATGTAAGATATTAGCTACGTTATTTTAATACAGTCATTTTTGGTATCTTTCGATTCTGGCTCTGCATCATAGTATGTCTATTTTAATCAAAAGGAATATGTAGAGCCAAACATTATTTAATCCTAAAGGGAAATACTTCCAATTTCTGCAGGACTGACAGATTTTGGGGGGGAGCAGTGAGCTCTCTCACTAATATTGGTGATTACTGTTCTTACCCCTACATACACTGGCATTTTGTGACAACTTGGAGCTGATCAGTGAAAACACACATTGTGCTACATAGGAGATTTACACAAACATCTCTAGTTTCCATTTCATTTCAACAGAAGTTTTTTCTTCATTTAAGATGAAAGATACAAATTGAGTACTTCAAAATCTAGAAAGGTAAACTGTATCTCTTCCAGATTGAGTGACTGACAGCTGTTTTTATTTCATATAATTGTATACAAAGAGAAGATAAAGAACCTCACATTTTTATATGCCTTCTATCCATCAGCACTGACTGAGGAACTGGGCCCCCCATAATCTTAGCTTTTACTTTGTCTAGTACCATTTTATCAAAGAGTCATACTGCTAAAAATCACGTGCTTCCATTAAAGGCAAACATTAGCATTTTTTAAAGACTATTTATCTACAGCTATGTAATTATGTCCGTTAACTGCAGTCTCACAGAACAGGCCTCAACACTGAGCGTGCATCCCCAGGTACTTTGAGGAAAAGTTGAGTAGTAGACAGGACCAAAAATTATGCTAGAAATAGGTCGATTATAGATAATCCATGTTTTACTGTAGTGCTTTTTATCGCAGAAAAAATATACCATACATTAACATTTATTAAATTTCTATAACACACAAAGCTATCTCATGCATTATATTACACAGATCAGTAATAAAAATATGAATTAGCGCCAATAGTACTTTTATAAACATGGTGAGATTCTGCCATCCTTATTCACAATGAATAGTGCCTTTCTCCCTGAGTAACTGCAATGATTTCAGTGGGACTGCTCAACTTAAGTAAAGGTGAACCAATTTGGTCCTAATTTGTACTCTCAGCAGCCCTGTGAGTGAGTGAATCACAGGGAACACGTGCAATACATAAAGGGCTTCATCCTGCCATCCTTACTCTCACTGAATAGGACCTTTTCCCACAATAATCATGGGAGTATTTGTGGCATAAAGTACTATCGCTACCTGTGTGAAATTCAGGCCCTATTTAAGTTAATTGGAATTTTCCCATTAACTTCAGTGGAGCCAGAATTTCACCTGTATAAGAGATGAGAGAACTGGACTCAGAATAACTAGCATGTCCAATTCTCATGTTGATGGTTGAAATATGCTAGTATGTTGTGCCATCCACCCCGTGGTCAGTTTGAAGACTTAAGGCTTTCCCTTGAATTAAACCTCAGGACTGTTATTGGCCCAAAGACTGCACCTGGACTTAAAGTAGATTCCCCACTTTCAGCCAGGGAAATAAAAAAAAGATTAAAATTCTGACCTTTTTCTCATTCTTTCCTTCCATCTTGATATCACTGTTTGCTCTCTGTCAGCTTTACTCCATTATTAGTGTATCTCCCCTTTCTCTTCTCTTACCCAATAGCCCCTTACCTCTTCTCTAATGCTTTGTTCAGGTCCTCCCATCTTTCTGTCCTTGTTCCCCATTTTATGGCTTCCTCAGTCCCCGTTTCTTTTGATTTCTCTCTTTGCCTCCCCACATTATTACTACCTTCCGTTGCCATGCTCCCACTTGCAGGAAGGAAAGGAGTCTCCCAGCAAACTTCATCCTTTGTCTTTCCACCATCCCATGAAGAGTTGCACATTTTTCTTTGCAATTCTTCCACTATGGGCTTTCTGTGAGAGAAATAGGTAGCTCATGGCACTGCACACTGGGGTTAGAGGGGAAGCAATGAGGCAAAATGTGGGGTTAGCAAAAAGTGTGCTTTCCTTCCTACTTCCTGGCTAGAGACTGCTTGTTCCAGGACAGTGGCTTCTCCTGTGATGATTTTTTTTTTTTTTTTTTTTTTTTTTTTTTAAGGAGGTTGGCAAAGGTATCCTTTTTGCTCCCGCTAAGAAATATTTCTCAGGGATGGTAAAAACCAGTGTGCTATGTTAGCATAATTGCATTATGGAATAACAAGCTATGGCTCAGTCAAGCAATGAACATATCTTAGAGAATGAGTAAAATCCAGAACTAAAGGAAAACAATCTGCAACCTTTTAAGGAGATCATCATCAGCCCTAGTCCGTGACTAGTGCTTCTAGTGCTATTGCTGTACAAATAAATAATAACTGAAGGTGATAATGACTACATATTGCTCTATAATTCTGAGAAATCTACCTAATTAGAAAAATAAGAAATTAAGAATATTCGTATGCAGCGCCGGTTGGAAATGTTTTCACAATGCGGTTTTTTTGGTCAGAAAACGCCAATATGTGCATACCAAATTTTTTTGCAGAAATGTATCGGTTTCCAGGATGGACGATCTGGTCAAAACAAACAAACAAAAAGACCGCACCCCAGAATAGTCAATAGCCGGGTACTTCGAGCACTCATTCGGATGTAGGAATGTCATAACCACCGCTTTATAGAGTTGATCTCTTGTTTTCTCTTTCTCTCTGGTCCAATAAATAGTTAATTATTTCTGCTGTGGTGGATCCGCTCCAACATGACACACTGAGTGAAAGACAGGCTGACTCTTTCGCCTGGTATTTACAGTATTCACCTAAGAGGGATGTAGGAGACTCAGGCTCCACTCCCTGCTCTGAGTCAAGCTGAGGAGAGATTTAAATGTGGGTATCTCACATCTTAGGTGAGTGTCCTTACCACTGGGCTACTGACTATTTTGAGGTGGCTTGCTCTCTTGCTGTCTCTCTCTCCCCTCCTCCCCATCCCCCTTCCCCCCCAAAAAAATTGTTTTTGAAAGGTATCATTTTCAATCCACATCGGAACCAAAACTAATGTTAAAACCTCAAAAATGTTTGCATCTTGGAATTTTGTTTTCTGGCCATCCCTATTAGTATGTTTTTTTTCTATTTGACATAGATTGAAGTGTCTGTTCTTCCATTTGTATTAATGAGACTAATGTGGGTAAACTCAAAATACCCTGCCCATCTATGGGAGAAGAGGCCTTCTCAAATGGTGTAGTTATATAGTAACAGTGTTTATTTACCAATCTTTTTATTAGGAGCGTTGCTTAATGAACTATTCTGTTATCTAATTTTGTCCCTGTATTGATGTTTTGAATTTCCTCTTTCAATGTATTTTGTGTACATGTTCTGTATCATTTTATGATTTTCACTGAAACTACCATACTGTAGTTCCAAAATCCTGCTTGAAAGCTAATATGCATTTAAAATATAAACATGCAATGCTAGAGTAAAAGATTGAGAAATGGATAGAGAGCAATGGTACAAATTTAATTAATAAACACAAACAGGAACATAAACCTTCAGCAATTAGCTAACGCTTAATTTAATTTAGAACAAATATTGTGTTTAGTTTATTGCTAGGAAATTATATACTATATCATTTTTGTTTAGAGAGAAATGGTTTCTATAAAACCTTACAGCTTATTCTATGAAGAATCTGACACGGTTTGAATTGTAGTTCTGTGGTATCTTGCAGGGAACGTTGCAAGAGACTGAGTAGTTCCAGCTACTTACAGAAATTAGTAATTAGTCCTAAATCTTTTTGACAGGGGGATTGAGAGATTTACTGGCAAAGAAATTCCAAGCCAACAATAGGGACGGCCCATTACTAATGTTAACAAGGGCAAATCTGTAAGTATCCTCTATACTATATGGTGTTGAAAAAATTCTGTTAAACTACTTTTTCAACAGAATTTTTTTTTTTTTTTTTTTGACAAAATGAAAACTGGCGTGAAAAATGTTTGGTTTTTGTTGAAAACATTGGTTTTGATGAATAATTTTGAAATAATTTGCTTGAGGAAATTAATAAAGTTTCAAAATTTAGCTTGTATTGGTAGGTGGTTCATGTGAATTTCCCCCCCAATTTTTCCGTGGCTTATGTTTTTCTGCCTATAACAACCGCTATAATACCAGTTTTCCTATTTTTAAAATTTTTAAATATAAATAAAATAAGCAATATATATTGATTAGAAATGGGCAAAATATTTAGTCCTGGAATGTTTTTGTCTAGTCAAAAATTTCTTGTTTTCAGGTTCATTAAATATTTATCAAAATAGGAAGAATTACCTGAGATTTTGAAAGTGTTTAAAACATTTTGCATGTTTGTGTTTTGGTTTGGTTTTGGTTTGGTTTGGTTTTTTTCCAGCTACTAGGATAATTGTTTGTGACAAGTTTAGTTGTGACTGCTCATATAAATCACATGGTACTAGTTCTGGTTCTCCTATTGGCTGAGCCTATCCGGTGCAATTAGGAGAGTTAGCAGAAGCTCTTCTGACTCATTTTCTTTGGAGTGGCTTCTGCATTTGCTATGCTTTCTCTGAGCAAATCAGATAAATTGTCAGTGATAGCAACAGGGAGTGGTTCTGTGTTGTTCCTGATTCCAGTGTCAGGGAGAATATGGCTGTTTTTTCCCATCACAAACCTGTCACAAGGTCTGAGGGGTGGAGGGACATTTTGTGTAGACAGAGGGCTGTGTAGCCTGGTGTGGTCATCTTTAGGTTCACTGAAGCATCAACATTTTGAACCTTCTGGACTTAACTCTCAACAAAGTTAACTATGCAATTGTACAACTACAGTGGGTGCCTTATGAAAAATACTACCAGTTTGAGAGAGATTCCCTGGGCATACTGTGTAATAGGAATCCAGCTAGAACTGGTTTAAATTGGGGGGGGGGGGTTAAGGCGCACACTGTAGTTGTAGTGTATAACGATCGTGGTGTTGTATGCAGATTGGGGAACTGCACATGCATAAGGTCAGTTAGGTGGCTCTCTGTTCACTTGTGTAAGGAATTGTATTTGTGCATGTGTGGTCACTGTAATTGTGGCTTTCTTTATTTACAATTAGTTTTACATGCAGTGTTATGCCAGGCTGCTTTACTGTGTGTTCTGAAATGCAGCTTGATTATGCTAATGTTGGAGGGTTGTTGTTTTTTTTTTTTTTTTCATTTATTTACCTCTCAGCCATAGTGTATGGGTCATAAGAACCATTAGAGCTTTGGACACACTGAGGGATACTGCTGAGAAACAGACTGGCTTATCAGCTGCTTTCCTATACTAACAATCAACAATTATCATTATGCTGTCAGCTTTAAACTTTCTGGCTGTCCGTAATTCTGATTTTAAAGTTGGACACCTAGACTACTCACCCTCAGGGGGACACAGTCAGCTACTGGGGATGCTAAATTGAGACTGGGAAGAAGAGCTTGCAAAGGTGAAGCCCATTCATAGTGATGCAGCAGAGAAGACATCTACATCACCAACATCTGATCTCAGGTCATTGGCATCACCAGCTGCAGGACATCAGCCTTAGCTTGTGCAATGGCAGGGTGGGCCATTGTCTCCCACTGAGCAGCCAGAGCTCCTGATCATCCAGGTCCTGCTCACAGTTTTTCAAGCATTATTTATGTTGAGTGAGAGCAGCCCCTAAGTGACAAGGGTACTCTTATCTGTGTGCTGCCTGCTTCTATTCAGTGGAAAGATCTGGCAGTTGCTGCTCTCCTTCAGTTTGCCAATGTCTCAACACCTCAGGTTACCCTTCCTTCCTGGTTGGATCATAAGCTGCAACAGATCCTCAGCTCCTCCGGCACTTCTGGAGGTAGATCTAGAGTGCATCTTTCTCAGCCACTCCTGACCTCATTTGTGCATCCATGTATATAATATACTATAAATGTGAGTCAGAGTGTCTCTGGCAGGCAGTCACTCCCTCCCTATATTTAGCTGTTTTGCATTGGAGTGGTGATTTGCAGATGAGGATGTCTAAAAAAGCATTGATCAATTAAAAAAACATCAGAGACATTTTGTTACATTCATTTCTTTAAGTAATGATGACAATATGTATTCCAATTCTGAACCCCATGAAGTCAACAGACTACTCTAAGTATTACTCAGCATAGAGGTAGCAAAATAGGGCCCTTAATGCAACAGTGTAAATTTTATTCAAACCTATGTTAATTGCTTTCCCTCCCAAATAGTAAAATACTACCTACCTATAGCATAGAATGCAGCAGCTGTTTAACAGTACACACCACATAATTTAGGGCAGGAAATGAAGATGAGTACTATTTCCAAATAAAACTACACAGGGATATAGCTAATAAGAATGTAATTACACAGGCAGGAATTTGATCTATATCACTGGGGCTAACGTGCACCTATTGAGCATTTTTAATCGCCACATATGGAGAGAACTCCACTTGTATAGTCTGATTCCTATCCTGCTTCCACTGAAATCAATAATAATAGCAGCCCCTCTGACTTCATTTGGATCGGTTAAGTCCCCAGGTTTCATCAAAACAACAATCAAGTGGCACACTGTAGGCATTTAGAAAGTTTCACTGAGTTTGCTAATGTATAGACTGATTTTTACTTAATTCTGTCAAAGTCCATTTAACTTTTCCTCTTATTTGCTGGTGGTAAGAATAGTAGTAGAGTATTTTCCTTACTTTCTTTCCCATCTTATTTCTCTTTGCATTTGTCTTTATTTTAGGTTCATATTTTAATGAGTTTTTCTTTAATTCCATTGCTTTAAGTGTAAATATATTTCCAGTTCTACCAAGTTATTTCATTGCCTAGTTACTAAAAATATTGCCTGTGGATTTGATTCATACTGGATAAGAATAGTATCAACATCTCTTCCCACCCCCACACCCCCCATCAACTGTTATGAAAATAATTCATTCTTGAGGAAATCCTCTCTTGGGTCTCTTGCTGGTTTATGTTTGGATTTTATGTCTGTTATAAATTTCTGATTATTACCCTCCATGGAGTAATTTTAAGGAGAGAGATTTGTTTTTCCAGCTGAGTATTAATTGCCTTGATACATAAAATATCATTTTTTATTGAAGAAAAACATAACCATTTAAGAAAAAGGGAACTAAATTATAAGTTAAAGTTATTTGGAAGCATCTAAAATAAATGTAAAAGTTAAGCCAGAAAAAGTTTTGAAATTATTTATTCTGATATTAAATAACTATTTTCCCTGTATCACATAGTACTGAACTATTCTACCTATAAGATAAATATAGTATAATAGCATGCTCACTTCTGTAAATGTCTTAGAGACTATAGATATTAGTGACCCTGACGTTCTTTCCTCCACAAGAGTTAACGTTTATTTAACAATCACCATAGTGTAAGCCTTTCACAAGAAGACCATCACATTCCAGTCTGTAGCAATTACGGCCTTTTAAAAATTGTCTTGCTGTCAGCCTGATTTAGGCTTTTAATGGGTGCTTAAAATCCTAAAGACTTGTAAATCCGTTAAAGCACTTGCATGAATAACATAGAAGTTAAAATTTGCTTTGGCGAGAAGTTTCACAGATAAGTGGCCAGCTAGTATGAAAGCATGGGGGTGCCTTGTGAATGCAACTGAAGTTGTAAACATTATCAGGTAGAAGTGAGGTTTCCTGGGGCTGCAGTAAGTAAAGCCTGTTGCATCTTCTGGAATTAATCATAATAAGTGTTTTATCTTAGGCTGTCATGTTTAGTTTCTGCATGCAATTTACCTCTCAGGCGAGCTGTTCACAATATCAGCCAGGCTTATCTCTGAACTTATAGTCAAGTACCTAAATGTATTTCCACCAGAGTTCCCACAGTTAATGTGACAAAAGCTAACATAAGTGCTATTTTAAGGCTGCAGTCCGTGCCCTTACAAAAAACAGTGTTGCTTATATTCTGACCACTCCTATCAACTGAGGAAAAGCTTAACGACCTCTACCAATTCTCCAGTTTGCTGCAATTTTATTGTGCCTGCTGGTATCTTAGATACTTTCCTATATATAGACACACTCACGCATATTGCTTTTTAAAAATGTATCGTGACTCTAAATGTCTTTCACAAAGGCCATCTCCTATCCATTACAGTATCTCCTATCCATTACAGTGCTACGATTGCCACAATGCTTCCACACAGAAAGGAGATTTGTTACTGCCAAAAAAGTGTGTTTTGCACTATGCAGATACAAAAGGAAACATGACGCCTGCCCCAAGAAGTCTACCATCTAACGAGTATGACAATACAAACGGCACCAGGACACCCAGTGAGAATCCTTTTAGATTGGGGGGTGTGGGGAGGTGTGGGATAAGAGTGTGTCTCTTGAACAGATTTGTCAGTGGTTCTTCTTGTGCAAAGATTCCAAAATAATATGAAGAGAGCGGTCAAAGATTAGACAGCTCATAATATTTCACTCTGTGTGACCCTATCTCACTGCAATACTCTTATGTTCTGCTAATAATCCTTTATAATTAAGCTTCCAGGATAATATTAAAATGTAATCCACATGAACACCAATCAGAGTATATAGCAAAGACTCAACTGGTTACCACTTCCAGCCATGCATAACAAGCACTATGCAGTTTTAATTTCAAACCCTTAAATGGTTTGGCCCTAGATTTAAAGACAAATTATATTTCACTTCTGATATGCACAAATACAACACAACGGGTCTAGTTCAGACCAAAACTGTTATATTGTCAGCCTGCACAACATGCACAGTACATCTTGTAATTTTTTTAAAGCCTCACAAAGGACTATTTGAAATGTCACCACAGTGAAAATGGAGATTTCACTGGAGAACTAACTTAATATTTAAACAAAATATGACTGACAAGTAGGCCCTGTAGCAGCACATAGAAGGACCCAACTTTAGACATATTCATACTGCGAATGGGTCTTAAAAGGAACTTTTTTGGCCTCCTAGATTCTTCACTATCACATATATAGTTTAATCAATTTATATGAATGCATCATAGTAATCTATTTGGGTCAAGTGTTCTCTCATTGCACCAGTGTAATTGTGAAGTAACTCCACTGTGAAGTAATGGAGTTACTGCTGATTTACACTGATGTAACAGAGAACATAATTTAACTTTGTATTTCCACATGCTGCTTATGTTCCCATTTATTATCTGTGCTCCACTCTATGAAAGTTTATATTCATACAATTCTTTGATTTTTGTGAGGCTAATCATGCAACTGGATTATTCTGCTGATTACAGTAAATAGTGGCCCATTATACAATAACAAAAGTCTACTAATCTTAAATTTCCCACGTAAATATTCTTTTTAACTTATTTTTGCTCTCAAAAGTACCAAAGCATAAACAGGCTTATTCTGTACTAAGGAGGTGAAAACAAATTAGTTTAAAAAAAAATCTGAGTTGACATGACTGTTTGTTTATTGAATACAGCCAAAAATATACTGCAAGAGATTCTTAAATTGCTATTCCCATGTGAGTCTGAAATACCGAAGGGGAACTTGAGATGCAGCTGTATGACCCATCAAGAGCCCTAGGAAAAGGGAAGGGAGGCAATAGGAATATTAGTATCTTGTAATCTTTTGATTGGTTCTTTCAGAAAGAGAAGGGCAATTTTAGCTTTTATGGGTTAAGGTAGAGTAAGCCTGGAGAGTAACATTTAGCATACAGATTTACCACTTGGAAAAAACAGAAGAAAACTCCTGCCTAGGTTATCTGGTCCTGACAATAATTTCTTGTTTCTTCAGTGGAGCTTTGAAAACCCTGCTAAGAATGTGTTCCACTGATGGTACACAGATAATGGAATTCTGAACATCTAATTAGTGCGTACAGATCTGACTTACTAGAAATTGCCAGTGATATTAATATCTAATATATTGCTTTAATTAGCCAAATCCATGGGTCAAAATTATCACCAATTTTCCACTGCTGGAAACTTCATTCCAGAGCTTGACACTTGCATTCCTGCAGCTGCCAAGCTTCCTCCGTGAATGGCCAGACTCTGCTGGAGCAAATTGGTGGAAGAGGGCAAAGGAGATGGGACTGAGTATTGCATTCAGCCAAAAAATGGTTTGCCAAGTAAGTGCTGTTCATGTCATTGCACTTTGGAATTGTGTTACTATTTTGGAAAGTACAAGTTGTGACAAGAGAAGCCTTATCTCAGCATCTATGCAATGGTTGGTTTACCAGTAGAAATGCATAGAATGTGTCAGAATAAATGATAGCAGAGAGCATTTACAGCATCTGTCTGTTACCCGCCTGTTACCTCCCCTTAAAAGGAACATGACTCCAGCATATCTCATATTCTGCACTCCTTCCACTTAAAAGATGGATTGCTGAGATGATGATGTTTGCTTGTTATTTTTTGAGCACACCTAGGTGCCTTACCAGTATAAGTGCAGTTACATACACAACCCTTTCTCCACAGAGGTGCAGTATGACATCAAAGTAAGATTTGGATACAGACAGCAGGGGAGAGAGGGAAAAGGTAACTAACCGTATTAAGAACATGGGTTATTTTTCAGCCAAGCATGTTCAGTGTTCACCTCTTTTATTTTGTTGCCTGTCCTGGACCAGGACCCTACTGTGATAGGTGCTGTACAAATACAAACAAAAGACAGTCCCTGCCCCAAGGGGCTTTCAGTCAAAGTAGGCTTCACAATGTAAGCCGTTGTTTTAGGAGGCATTTGAATGAAGCAAGAAAGGTAGCTTGGTGAGCACGTTTTTGGAGTGCTCTCCAAGAGGATGCAGTGATTATTGGGAGATAGCTACTGTTTCCTACTTGCGGCTTAAATATGTTCACCTTTCTCATACTATATAAGTCTAAATTATATATTATCTAATCATATATATTTTAAATGTGTGTGGTGGTTTTTAATAGTATATGTAGTTAGAATTAAATTGCTTGAAAAGATAGGGAGATATTTTTCTGGGTAGATGGGATTGGGGAATAGCCGCATCATAGTTCTGGAAACTGAAAAACAAAGTGATATCTTTTTAAGATTAAGCACATCAAATAATATAATATATAACCTGCCCTAACAATGGGATTTTTGGTTAAGAAAAAAATAAGCAAATGTTCATTGAACTAAATAATGATGTCTTGATACTATACTTTTTATTCAGGCTAAACTGCCACTGAAGTCAAAGGGAATTTGGCCCAAACAAGACTGCAGGATCATGACCTAAAAACAGGAAAAAATCTATACAATTGATTATGGTACAGTAAAATTAAGTCATTTTGATAGGCCAATAAAAAAGAGTTAGATTCCATCAGATTCTCCCTGTGTATTACGACATGGTTGCGTTGCTCATTCTTAATACTTGCTTTCTGTAAAATATGATGTCACAAAGACAGCTGTAGTCAGCTGGATTTGGAGTTTGATGAATGAGAAACATTTTACACTTGAATTATTAGATTCTGTTCACTTGCTATGCTTCCAATGAGGAATGATCTTAAAAATCTATCCTAAATAATGCCAAGACCATTGCAAAATTCAAAAAGGGAGACAAGAAAATGGGGGTGCATGAAAGGAAGGAGGCACAAGGGGGAGTATTATGATAGTATGATAAGTAGGGGAATGTCATTTTAGGACCTCCAGATGCTCTAGAAACAGTAAGACATGGATTGTGGATGCACAAGGGAGTGAATTGTTCAAGGACCCTCTCCCACATTTTAATGTCTCAGTGCAGGATCCCCCTAAATGTGACTGGAGAGAGCAGGCCCTCCCAATTCTTAAAATCTTTTTGGTCACTAGCTGCCTGAAACAGGATGGAAGACCATGAGGGTATATCCCAACCTCTTCTCTACACTGGACAGTGAAACTAGCTAGGCACAATGCTAACATATGCTGCACCCTCTCTCTGTGTGATGAAGCTACCTCTCAAGTGTGTGGCTTAGGAAAAAATCTGGATGAAATCATTGGGATCTTGCTTGAGAGAGGACTGGGTTAAAACTGTGTAAGGACCTGCTTATTTGACTTGATGCCCCTTACAAGCCAGAGTCACTAATTTATTATGTCTGCAAGCTCTGCTAATTATAGGTAGAGCTAGTGATACCACCTATAGTTAAGGTTACGTGATGTTTAGAACTAGTTGGACAATGTTTTTTCTTTTCCCCCAATTAGAAATTTAGAATTGTTGGTGAAAAAATAAAAATGAAAACTTTCAGACAAACCCCAGAATCTCAATTTGGAAATGCTGCACAGGTCCAAATGGAAGCTGTAGTTCAGGTGGCACATATCCTTGTTCTCCTCAGTCTGCCAGGCTCCCTGGTTGAATTACATCTTCATGCACTATGATCTCCCCATCTCGCTGAGATGCCACAGGTGGTCATAGGAATCCCTGACTTTTGTGCATAATGGGAGATGTAGTCCAGTTGGGGAACCTGGCCCTTAGAGGGGGATGGGGGCACAGGGCACCCAAACTACAACTCCCATGACCGACTGCAGCAGTATTTACAAATCGCAATATTTCTTTTTTTGGCTAAAACTTTTCAGTTTTCAGGTATTTTTGATGAAAAATGGAGATTGTCCATGAAAAGCAGATTTTTTTTCAGACAGACATTGTTTAGCTGAAAACATAATTTTTTCATTTAAAAAAAAAAAAAAAGACCATTTCTGAAGTGTCCAGAGAGGATGACTGGAACTGCCTGGACAAAGAGACTAGTACTGGGATGAGATACCTGAGTGACTGGAGATTGGGAGTGGTAGGAGTCCTGTAGTAACTTCTTGTTTTATCATAAAGTACATCTCAGTCCTGTAATAATAAGCAAAGTGTGGATTCTTAATTTAATCAAACAAGCTAGTGTGTAAGCTGTCTCTTTGGAAATAGCGAATTTGGTAATTTCAGTGAGTGACCAGTGACGGGGGCTGGATACTCCAGGGGAATGCTCTTCCAAGGGGCTTGGGAACTAGTATTAGCTACAAGGCAAAGGAAAGGCTGGCAGATCTTTGAGGGAGATTGTTTGGGTGTGTATTCTGACTGTATGTATCAGGAAACTGACACACAGTTTAGCACCAGCAAGTCTCTCTTTTGCTAGGGCAGAGGGGTAATAAGGTGACTCATAGTTCTGGGACCACCGAGAAAGTGTTATGGTAGTTATTAAAGACTATATAATAATGCATACACTGAAGGGGGAATAGCATAATATTTTTTGTTTTGAGTGACTTTGCAACCATAACATTCTTTTAACATATTTTTGTGTGTATAATTATAAATAGGTTTGTGTCAAACTTAAAAATTCATGTGAGCATTTTCTCACATTTCAGGTCTGGGCACTCCAGCTCAAATTTCACTTTCAGTTTTGGGTTCAATAAATTATACTATGAGTAAACTGTAGATGAATCTATGATTTTTCCATTATTTCAATTTGAAACCATTAATTAGCACATATTTACTCTAAACTGAACTCAAGTTTACTCAGAAGGTTCATGAACCTTTCGATCAACCAGTGCTCTGAGTTTTAACCTGTAACAAAACCTCTAATCTTACCATTTTCGTGTAGCTTCAAGTTATGTTTCTAACATCTCACAGACTTCTAGATCTGAACCTTCAAGCCAAACTACATTTAGGAAAATGCAACAGTGTTTTCTGCTCCTTTGCTGAATAGCATCAGGGATTGGTTACCATTACATTATATGAATTTTATTTATTTTTCTACTTTTGAACACCCACTTTAATCTTTGCTCAAAGAGAGCCTGATCCAAAGCCCATTAAAATCAATGGAAAGACTTCCATTGGCTTCAAAGGGCTTTAGAAGAGGCTCAGTGTGGTATTTCATGTGCTACAACAGTTGATATATTTACCCCCTTTAGAATGTCTTGGTCAAAATCAAAACCTCAATAACTAAGATGACTTTGAGTGCTTCTCTTCTTCATTCTGAACTCTCCCTATTGCCAACCCTCCAAAAGGTTAATGAACCAGGTCCACATTGTTTAGATTTTGTACCAACTACAAAGAAATATGTTGTGAATAGCTGATAAGTGGCAAGATCAATAATAGGAAAACATCTCCCAGCTGGTGTTATATGAAGGAAAAATGATCAACAAATGACCTGGAATTGTCAACATAGGTTTGTAATATATTGATTAGTTACACATTAATCATCATATCTTAAACAACTGTAATGTAGACATCTGAGCCTGTATATTTGGATTATCATGCATCTTAAAACTAAATTTCTGAGTGCATGCCTAAGTTAGGCCTAAAGTGTTGCTCCACTGAATCACCTTAGTAGCATTCTTAGAGCCCTTCTGCAAATATTGTTTGCTCATTACTGACCTAGTAAAAAAGCAAAGAAGTTCAGCTTAAACCCAGGCATTTGCTAGGTAACCGCAGTGTGTTGTTATTTTTAAATTAATTTGTTCAGCATCCCTAAAGACTGACTAACTTTTGGCAACCGCAAGTAAGATTTTTGTTCAGCAATTCTCAAAGTTCCAGTTCAATTCTGGTACGTCTTTATATTTTGATTAGCAAAACAGCCATCTGTTCTTCTCTAAAGAATTTTTGTGCTGTGCGAATTTAATCGAGGCTAAGGCACATTTGCACAATGAACATTTATTAAAAGATAACTTGGAAAAGAGTTCTCTCTTAGGAATTTGCTTTAATATCTTGTTTAGACTGATTCCTCTAAATATAATATTTAATATTATTATTAAACTGCACTCACATCTAAGCGAGTTCCTCGTTTTGGCATCAATATTTTACATACAATATTGAGCTTTGTTACTGTGCAGAACTTAAATTTAAAACATTTTGTTCTGTATTAATTAATATTAATCGGTAGAACTGAATCTACTAGTGCCTTCAATAGTTTGAGAGGGAAATCTTGGCCCCATTGAAGTCAAAGGGAGTTTTGCCATTGAGTCTTTATTTCATTTTACCTTTCCAACTTTGTAATCTGTTTACATTTGTTATTTAATTTGTTTGTATAAATAATTTAACAAATGCCATTTTTTTTTAAAAAGCAAACAAAATAAAATAGTAACTCTGATTTAAAACGGCATTACCTCGTACAGGGATACATTTCATCAGCTCCTGCCTTTTCCCCAACAAACATTGTCAACTCCCAGAAGACAAACTATTGTCTGACACTCCATTGAACTTTTCTGTCAACAAAATAATGATCATTTCGAGATGAAAGAAAGAGTGCAGATTAAGAGAACACATTCACTCTTGTTTTTGATAAAATGCTATTTTAAAGAAGCAGTGATTTATATAAAAATGTATATTGCAAAATATGCATGTTGATATTGCTAGGAAGTATAAGACATTGTAAAGATCTAAAAATAGTACAGTAGGTGAGCTTAAAAAGATCCGGTCTCAGATCTGTTCGCTATAGTGAATAGTTATAGAACCAGTAATTTCTTGAAAGCCAGAATGGACTTTTAAGTGTGTACCCTTTAGTTAAAAGGGAAAGGATTATTTTAAATATCTCTTGAATTTGTAATTTGTATAAGGTGACGGTCTATTTATTAGCTCCACAAGTTTACATAAGAACAGTGCTACTAAGAATTTATAACACAATTTAAATATTTCGAAGGACTCCTGAGGCTGAGAGGTGTATGTGCTTTGTGTGTGTATATGTATAAATATGAATGGGGGGAAGAGGAACAGTCTCCCTTTCTTTCTCTCAAGAGACTGCCTGAAATTTAATTGAAGTAAAATAAATGTTCTTATCAGAAGTCACAATAGACCTTCCCAGTTTTGTTTGTGGCAGAGTTCAGGAACCCTCCCATGGCTTACTCTACCTTCCCCCACTTCAGATATTAACCGGGACATCATGCCTTCCAAACATTAAATGAGCTGAGCGATGTTTTATTACATTTCTCATGTGGCTAAGCTTAGTGTGGCTTTTAAGTGTTCCTTGGTATGCCGTGCTTACCCAAGTTATTTTCTGCTGTGGATTGTTGATGCTGCAGCAGCAGATGTGCCTTGAATTCCAATGAGGAGAAGGAATTGGAGGGGGGGGAAAAGTGAGTATTTTTAAAAGACTTGTAAATTCACATTGTTCTCTGTATTTCAGGTTTGATTTATTAGGAATTAACTGTTTTAAGTAATGGTGCAAAATAATTATATTTTTACATATCAAAATAGTTTTTAAATCTTTTTGTAAATTTTGCAGTGTATTGAAATCTGTTATATTTAGTCAGCTGTACTACATACAATTTTAGGCTACATAAAAAAATCTAAGCATAGAAAATTTAATTTTAATAATGACTGGCAAAAACAATGGGGGAAAAGAAGCGGATGTGAATCTAAATTATAACTAAATTAGGTTTTCTTTTATGGCACTATCTTACTTTGTTCTGAAAATTAGGGAGAATTTATAAGCAGTGAGGTGGCCCAGTGAAGTGATGTGTATATTTTCACAAACTGTTTTAGGGGATTAAAATCTTTCAGTGTGTTCTATCCATCTGCTTAGAGCTTGTGTTATTGGAAACAGTGCCTTTCCTCTTCCAGCAGTGATACTCAGATCCCTAGTTCTTAAGGGCTGTGTATGAAACAGATTTTAAGGGATCCAGCCCTGATTAGAACAGTTAGCCTGTTAACATCCTATGTATTTACAGTGGATTATTTGAAGGGAAGCAGGGGTTAAGTCAGCAGGTCTCTCAGCTTCCCCAGGGGTTAACCTGGCAGCCTGTTTGGCACACACAGGAGGGCTGACAGGTAGCAGGATTTGTCTAAGCAGAGTGCATGAGAGCCAACAAGGAAAACTGAATGCTCTGGATTAGTTTTGGATTATGTTGTCAGAGTGAAGCCTGACGGACAAACTGCAGAGGAATAAAATGCAATCTGTTTGGGGAGAGAGACAGCGTGCATAGCTTTCATTTTTCAAGAAATGACAAGAAAAATCATTAATAATTTGTAAATCCATGTCCATTAACTTTTCTCTTTGTTATCCCAAGACAGTATCTTTAATGTGAATTTGCCACTGTTCTATATCTGTTCTTTCTTGTGACAGATGGCAAGACAGATATGAAATTGCATTCATAAAATATAAAAGAGAGAGGGAAAATATCTAGAAAACTAAACTTAGCACCTGGACTTTTCTATGGTGGGGTGGAGCTTGGGAAAGATGTCTCTCTCTTGTGTATTTGGGTCATAAATGATGAAGTTCAATATAATTTTCAGACTTTTTCTATTTTGCAGCTCCACATCAAATAGATAATTATTTCTGTTTCAAAACTTGATGAGCAATACATCGTAATCATTCAGTAAAAAGAATTAGATGCTGATAAAAGTGAATTTCCTATTTTTCTGTAACTGGTTATTTCATTACGATACAACAGGTTTAGAGCATTCAGAGTTCGACAAGTTCCAGTGGGGGATGGGGAGACATACAATGCAACTTACGTGCCCTTTTCAAGAAAGACCTGCACTATTTTTCATTATAATAGTGTTTGTCCTTGTCAGTGTCATGCAGTTCTGTGTTAGTTCCTGACAAAATGGTCATCCTTGCTATTAGTTAGCAGTGACTTCTTTGGCTACAGACAAAGCCAGTGAATAATGGTCTCTAGCAAATATTCGTGAACTTCGGTCAGGTCTGACTTTTCATGAGGTGACTAATGCAGTTGTTATTTTATAATGGGAATAATACATCTAACAAATAAATTAAATATAACTTGCCAAAGAGGGTGCATTTAAATTGCAATCAAAAGCCAGAGAATGGCTGACTGTCAAAATGACACCACGGACTTAGCCTTTTTCAATTACTTCCTTAACAAACTTTCTCAGTTTACAACTCAAACGTTTGATATCTTCCCCCCCGGCCCCCAGCAATACTATATGGCAAACTCAACTATTTGAAAATCAAGCAGTATGTTTTCTGCTTCTTACAATATTTCATCACTAGTAACAGTAATTCTGAAAACTGGAACCAAGTGGACTATTTTGTTCCTGTTGCATGTGACAGAATAAAATACAGCTCATTCTTCCATAAGTATATTGGCTCTGCAAGAGTAACATAGGTGAACCAGTAACATGCAGCAAATAATTTATTCAGTGAAATTCATCCCTTTTTTCTGTTTGTGAATTATCCATGTGTAGATTGTGATTTTTCTCAAACTTATTCACCATTTGAAATAGTTTGGCAAATATTTTGCAGTAATAATTCTTGCTTTGTGTTCCATCCACAAGTAGTTTGTTGCAGACATTGAACATATGAAATCTGAGATGCATTGATTAGTTTTGAGTGGGCAAATAAATCACATGATCTGTTTCTATTCCCTGATCAGTTAATGTACCTCTTGCAAACAGGTTTCTGATGCAAATGTTAATATTTTATAATTTATGCTTTTTCAATATTCTCTATTCACCTAAAGGGTGCTGTTTCTGTGAACATTCCTGCTAGTAATTTTGTTTGCTCAGTTATTTATGGAAAGTGACCACAAAAGTGACATGAACATAGCTGCACCCAACTTCTATTTGAGCAAATCGGAGAATATTTGGGGGGTATTAGCTCAGCTCTAACTGAAAGAAATAAAACATTGTTTTTTCTCAGTAAAACAAGCAGATCTGAGTAGAAGAGGCAGGGGAAGCAGATACATTAAGTAACAATGCTGTCTGTTTTTTATATAATTGTCATTTATCTGATTATGCTTTGTAAAATGGTTACTTAAACTAATTTCCTCCTTACCCCAATAACACCACTGTTAAAAAAGAAGAGATATTTCTGGATTGTTAAAATAGAGATTTGTGCCTTGCTCTTTGTGGAAAAGATTGCTATCTGCATTTACAAACAACTTCCAGTTTTACTGTGGGTATGGATGATATTGTATCATAAAAGGCTTTCACACACAGGCCAACAAATAAGTCTTCAATCTATGTGAGGAGAAAAGGAGAAAAGTGCTTGCCCATTTTCATCCCTTTCTACTTCAAAATACAGTATAAGAACAGTAATAGAGTAGTAATGTAATTTCATTCTAATAGCAATCAAATAAAATGGCAGAAAGGGAATCCAGCCAACCAACCAATATAACCAGTTAACAGTTTGCGAAGCATCATAGAAGATTAGGGTTGGAAGAGACCTCAGGAGTCCACCCCCTGCTCCAAGCAGGACCAAAGCCAACTAAATCATCCAAGCCAAGGCTTTGTCAAGTTGGGCCTTAAAAACCTCTAAGGATGGAGATTCCACCACCTCCCTAAGTAACCCATTCCAGTGCTTCACCACCCTCCTAGTGAACTAGTGTTTCCTAATATCCTACCTAGACTTCCCCCACTGCAACTTAAGACCATTGCTCCTCGTTCTGTCATCTGCAACCACTGAGAACAGCTGAGCTCCATCCTCTTTGGAACCCCCCTTCAGGTAGTTGAAGGCTGCTCTCAAATCCCCCCTCACTCTTCTCTTCTGCAGACTAAACGAGACCAGTTCCCTCAGCCTCTCCTCATAAGTCATGTGTCCAAGCCCCCTGATCATTTTCGTTGCCCTCCACTGGACTCTCTCCAATTTGTCCCCATCCTTTCTGTAGTGGGGGGCCCAAAACCGGACGCAATACTCTAGATGTGGCCTCACCAGTGCCAAATAGAGGGGAATAATCACTTCCCTCGATCTGCTGGCAATGCTCCTACTAATGCAGCCCAATATGCCGTTGGCCTTCTTGGCAACAAGGGCACACTGCTGACTCATATCCAGCTTTTCATCCACTGTAATCCCCAAGTCCTTTTCTGCAGAACTGCTGCTTAGCCAGTCGGTCCCCAGCCTGTAGCGGTGCATGGGATTCTTCCTTCCTAAGTGCAGGACTCTGCACTTGTCCTTGTTGAACCTCATCAGATTTCTTTTGGCCCAAGCCTGCAATTTGTCTAAGTCACTCTGGAGCCTATCCCTACCCTGCATGTTTACACTGCAAAACAAGGTGTGTTCTTAACTCAGGTTAGCTAACTCAGCTTAAAATAACCATGAAGACACAGCAACTAGACTTTTAAGTCAGGTTCACTGCTCTACAGCCAAAATGCTTCTGAAATAAATGTAGTCAAACTTTACTAATTCTGGGTCACTGAGAACGAAAATGATGCTTAAAATTGTTGATTGGCTCTAGTTTTCAAGATATGCTATTGGGTCAGTATATACGACCCTTGACTTGGGAATGGCGGAGGATAAGTGAGTTATAAAGGGAAGGGATCTCAATTTAAACCAGAAATGACTAAAATACATCTTTGACTGGATCTATGAATAAATCTATGACTGGGTTTGGACAGTACTTGCTTTTTAGGCAAAACAATGAATGATGCAATCTGAAGCTGGTATTGCGTCATACATGATATGAATTGCATCATGTTATTCCTAGAAGTCATGGATGATGCAATCATAACGAAGCTTACATCACTCTGCTGAACAAATTGCCCTACATCAGCTCTAGAAATCATACAGTGTTGTGCTCTCTTATTTGTCAGTGTTTGATTTTGCAAAGGGACACATTTCTGTTTAGCCAAAGTGAGCAGAGATGCCTCGTACTTGTGTGAACAGTGCAGATAACTCCTGCTATGTTTGTGGTGAAGTGACTTTTGCATCACAAAAGCGCAGTATAACCACTATGGTTAAGAAAGCCTATCACCTTTATTTTGGCTGCAAAATTGGAGATCAGGACAAGAGGTGGGCCCCACACATATGCTGCAACACTTGTGCAACAAATCTTCGCCAGTGGTTGAACAGGAAAAGGAAATCTATGCCTTTTGCAGTGCCAATGATTTGGAGAGAGCCAACAGATCATACCAGCAATTGTTACTTCTGCATGGTACCTCCAGTTGGGAAAGGTGTGTCAAAGAAGAAAAAGTGGACTGTGCATTATCCAAACATTCCATCAGCTATACGCCCAGTACCCCACGGAGAAGGACTGCCGGTTCCTGATGCACCAGAATCATTCTCACTTGAGTCAGACGAGGAAGAGGATGAAACTTCTGGTCCTGAACCATCAATGACACAGGACCCACATTTTCTCCCATCCTCCTCCTCTGAACCACACCTCATAACACAAGGTGAACTGAATGACCTTGTCAGGGATTTGGAACTACCCAAGAGTAAGGCAGAGCTGTTGGGCTCCAGACTACAGCAGTGGAATCTCCTGGCAGGTGATGTTAGGGTTCCATGTTCTGTGACCGTCAAAAGGATCTTGTCCCATTCTTCTTCATGGAAGGTGATCTTGTAGCCTGCAACAACATCGACGGTGTGATGGCAGCCCTTAACATCGTTCATGATCCAGATGAGTGGAGACTGTTCATTGATTCATCGAAGACGAGTCTTAAAGCTGTTTTACTGCATAATGGCAATGTTTTGCCATCAATTCCAGTTGGTCATGCAGTCCATAGGAAGGAAACCTATGACAACATGAAACGACTTTTGAGGTGCATAAACTATGACCAACATCAGTAGCAGCTTTGTGGCGATTTGAAGGTTGTTGCTCTCTTGCTTGGTCTGCAGACTGGATACACAAAGTACTGCTGTTTTCTCTGCAAATGGGATAGTCGTGCAAGAGATTCCCACTACATCAAGAAAGATTGGCCACTCCGACAGTCATTGGAGCCTGGGAGGAAAAGTGTTCAGCATCCACCACTTGTTGAATCAAGGAAGATTTTGTTACCACCCTTACACATCAAGCTGGGTCTGATGAAGAACTTTGTCAAGGCCATTGACAAAACACAAGCAGCTTTCAAGTACCTCCGTGGAAAACTTCCAAGGTTAAGTGAAGCTAAGATAAAGGAAGGTGTCTTTGTTGGTCCTCAGATTCGTGAACTTCTTCGAGATGATGCATTTGACCATGCACTGCGTGGCAAGGAAAAGACGGCATGGAAAGCCTTCCAGTTAGTGGCAATAAATTTTCTCGGAAACAACAAGGCAGACAACTACAGGTTGTTGGTGGAAAACCTCCTCAAGGCATACAAAAGCCTTGGTTGCAACATGTCACTAAAGATACATTTTTTGCACTCTCCTCTAGATTTTTTTCCACCGAACTGCGGAGCAGTGAGCGACGAGCACGGCGAGCGATTTCACCAGGACATTGCAACAATGGAGAAACGCTATTAGGGCAAATGGAGCCCATCAATGCTTGCAGACTATTGCTGGACAGTGACAAGAGATGCTCCATTTAATGAATACAAGACACAAGCCAAGAAGCGCCGAGTAGACACTGAATAGGACTAAACTATGTACATAATAGTTTTTTGCCTTTTGTTTCATAATACATTTTATTTATATAACCCTTTTGCTGATTTTTAAAGTGTTACATAAACAGGACAGGTGAAATATTATCATGTAAAGCAACCATAAACACATGAAAAGACCTAGGTTTACAATTTATGATTAAAACTCTACTATCTACACAATATACATAGACATAAAATGTAAAGACTTAACTATCTTAGAAACAGTAGCCAATCAGTTGTTTTAATTGTCATATTTGAATTCAGCACATCAAAATACATAATAAATAGCACATTTTACCTCTGAAGCAGACGACTTCTCAGAAATTGTAGACCAGTGTTATCAGTTCAAGTTCAACTCCAGGCTCTCCTAGGGTATGCCTACACTGCAGCTGGGTAGACAGATTCATGCTAGCTGGGCTTGAGCTAGCACACTAAAAATAACATACGTTTTGCAGCTCTGGCAGAGACTCTGGCTAGCACCCAAGCTCAGACCCAGGATGTTAGGTGGGCCTGAGAGCCCTCTAGGCATTAACTTGGGTTGCTAAACTGAATTAAAAGCCTAACCGCCATGGCTTCACTGCTTTTTTCACCCGAGTTAGCTAACGTGGGATAGTTAACGTGTGTTAAGAATGCCCTTTTTGCAGTGTAGACGTAGCCTTACTTTAAAATCAGGAATAATGAAAAGCATCAGCCTCATCAACTCATTTACACACAAGAATTTTGATACAATTTTTGGTTGTCAATGATTGTGTAAAGGTAGTTTAAAAAACAAATAGATGTGATTGTGGCTTGAAGACAACTTTGGTAGCAAACTAAGAGTACTCACAATTTTGAATGTTAAAAGTTTTTTGTTTTCTTCTGGAGACATTGAAATAACTTTCTAATATGGAGAGTCAAAATCTCAAAGATGATTCCTATAAAACTACTGTGGCTTTCTCACCCAGCCTTTTTATTTCACTTCTTTATATTGCTGGCTAAAGCAAGTAGTATATGCTGTTTGACATTTGGCTCAGTGGCTGGGGGGTGGTGAGAGATTCCCTCTCCTAAACTAGTGTCTCCCACAGAAATGGTTGGTTTGACTGTGAATATAATTAGTGATACTGTAATTGCATCTATCTAGTCATATCAATGATTGTCACCGGCGTTTTTCAAACTATTTTTGTTAGTAAATGTGACCAATAGGGTGGGTAGTGAAGTTGATTCCATTCCCATTTCACTTCAATGGAAAAAAATCCCTTTGATATTTGTGGAAGCAGGTTCGGATCTAGAATAAAGGAACACTTCTGAAAAGTTAAATCTTTACAATGGTTTGCCACCAAAAGATTTTTTTCAGTTTTGTAATAGAGTATGAAAACTTTCACAATAAATCCAAGTACGGAGAAAGTTAATAACTCAACATGTACTCAAAGTAACTTCACCACTGAACCACTTAATGGAAAAGGGAGGGGAATTAATTTAATACCCTGGCAGAATGCAGTCGGAATGAAAAGGTGAGCTGTAGCTTTTATTTTCCTGTTAACAACAAAAATGAAACCATTTTGAACTGTCTTAATTCTCCTCACAGGAATAAAGGTCTTTCATTTAAGAGTCTGTAGCGAAAAGATCTAAAACAATAGAGAAACTAGGTAGAATTTATTTATTTAAATACAGAATTAACCATATCTGCTGTTGAATTGTTCTAGGGTCCCACAGGGCTCTGTGGTACCTGCAACTCTCAGTACAATGTACACTGGGGCATCACAGTTGGCCGTAAAGTGGGATTGTGGCACAAAGCAGCTAGAAGATACCAATAAATTTAGTCCTCTCTGCTTAGTTCATTTGTCTACAAGCATCTTAAACTAATTTTCTTAAATTTCAGTAAACTTGTTTTCTTCCCTGAGAGAGTTAATATAGGTCCAAAATCTTAAACAATGTTTATGCATTACCACCATTATTATACATGCTTTCATGGTGACTGTACAACAGTGAGGTAATTTGCCTGCATAATTGCCATTATTGCTTG
Organism: Emys orbicularis; assembly: GCF_028017835.1. Taxonomy (NCBI): domain Eukaryota; kingdom Metazoa; phylum Chordata; order Testudines; family Emydidae; genus Emys; species Emys orbicularis. Next base: position 29,707,090 of record NC_088687.1, on the reverse strand, counting down.
TACATTCATTGTATTTGTGTGCACAGTCATGGCAGCCACATTCACAAATTTGAGTATTTGGACACTGAGTCCTCAGATATAGAATATATTCCATCCTGAGTGCTTCAAAAGCAATTTACAAACAGCCATGAAAACTCTGTATAGGGATTGCTTCATTTATCACTAAAATACAGCCGCATGGAGTGAAAACACAGCAAATTTACATGACCATATAGAAAATCCATCCTAATTGAAATGGCAGAGACATTTAGGTACAGACAGAATAACTAGAGAACTGGAATTTTATCAGGACACCATATTTAACAACTTTGCTGTTAGAGTGTACCAGGTGATCTCAAATGACTAAGGCTACAATTTTGACACCGAAATTTTTACTAAACGTCAGAGCAGAGGGGTGTGTGGCGGGGAAACAATAATTCACGGAACTGGTTGGGGAGTTGGAGAGCAAGCCTACCCCAACTTACCCACAGCAGCGGCTCCTGTCCCACAGGGCTAGGTCCGGCTACCTACTCCAGGCAAAGCGACCTGGTGCAAAGGGTTGCAGCGCCACTCTGGTTTGTCCCATTCACCCCTCAGTAGATGGAGACTGAGAGATGGATAGGCCAAACCTAGGTGGCATTGCAACTCTGTGCACTAGGTTGCAATGCCACTTGGTGGGGAGCTTAATCAAATGTATTTTTACAGACGTTTCCAAGATTTTACAGAATTTATTTAAATTCATTATTTCCATTACCACTGTGACTACTGTAAGAATTTCATAGCCTTACTAATGACCAGTGATGGTCAAGACTTTAGTTTTACTTCTAACTGAAAATAGAGCACATCCAGTAATATAGTTCTCTCTATTACCATGCAAATTGGTTTTTGTAAGGCCTCCCATCTAGTGAAAAACCAACAACACCTGAGTGTTCCTGTATGTTGTCCCATCCACATACTGACCTAGCACCCACCGTGCATAGCTTTTAAGAACTGATGAGAATCGCAGCACAGCTTCGTTTGGCTGCAATCTGTTAGTCTAGAAGAATAAAAGCAAGAGAACTGCTGTTAATTCTGTTACTCAGCTTTCAAAACCTCTCTATATTGTGCCAAGTTGACTGACCAAACTGGGATTAATAATTGATTTCTTTTTCATGAATTTATGGTAAGTGACAGAGTATAATAAAACACTTCAGAATACTCTGTTTTGGGACATTAGTAATAGTAGCTTTAGGAAAACTTCAATATCCTGTTCCTTTTTTAATATAGGAAAAAATGTCATAATGCATAGATAAAACTACAGCAATAAATTATCAAGGGGCGCAGGGTTTTAATGGAAATAAATGCAAAAATTCCTCCATTTGTCCTCCCTGATTTTGGGGGGGGGGGGGGGAGGAGGAAGGGAAGAGTGCATGTCATCTGATTTATATTAAGCTTTTGTAAGGTATGCATAATAATAAAAAGCCCTCCTAAATTAGCAAAAGGATAATACTACAATATTGCAAAAATTGTTTCAAAAAGAATAACTGAGAAAGCAAGAGAGACTATTTTTTTCCCTGTGTTTTGCTTTGGTCCTTCTCTAATTTATCTGTGTGCAGCCTTTAATTTTATTTAAAGTTAATTTTAGTGATGTTCTATTACACCATCAAGGGTTCGGCTCTGATGGCTACAGTCTTAAATTCAGCAGAGTTATCCCTGCTCGTTTTAGATCTAGAGCTCATAGGAACACAGGAAACCATAGGCAAGTAACACATGCAATCACAAGAACAAGGTCCACTATCGTTTATCAATTTTAAAGTTACCAACAAAGTTATGAATGTCACAGTATATACAACTCCTAAATATATCCAGGCACCAATTATAACTACAGACATACCCACATCCTTCAAGATAGTGTTGGAGTCTGATGGCTCTCTCATGGATTGATCATCAGTAAAGGGATGGTTCCTGCTGGAGTTCTCCCATAGGAAGCTCAATTTTTCTGCTCTGGGCACCCCCTTTTTATAATGTGATTCTGTCTATACCTACATTCTGCACATGTACATGAAAGTGTCAGCCCTCTTTTTCCTTATTGGTCTGATGTCCCCTAGAAACATAAGGGACCCCGATTTCTATAGGTTGTGTAGGTTCTCTTTATTCTCATTAGCACTGACGCACAACCTGTATTCTGTGGTTAAGACAATGTTGGAGACATAAAAATGCTATAGAGGCACATCTGATTTAAAATTAATCTTCCAGCTAATTTTTCACAATATTACCACTTGGTATCTCTTTTCCCATAATCTTAGGGCATCAGGTTATTCTTCAGTCACTTACTTATGTCAGCATTTCTTATCTCCAAGGCCTAAAATAGCTAAGCTAAAATCTTGCAGGCTTCAGGTCTTGCATTTCAGCCTTCCTTACTTAAATATCTAATATGATTCCCTCTAGATACTGATCAGTCTTCTACTTCTATAATCCTACAATTTAACATACAATGATTATATATAATCTGACGTCAATTAATCATAACATCACACAACAAATGGATGATAAACTAAAATTATTGGCTACATGTGTTTATAGTATTTTGTATCATCCTTTCACAAGCTTGACTCACTTAAGGTTAGTTTGTGGTGGTCCCCGTCCACCTGTCAATCCAGGGGGCGGTCTCTTAGGTCCCCTATAGCCAGTCTACATGATCCATAGCTCTGTCTCCTCCCTGCTCCTTATCAGCCCCTTTGTGGCAATTTTCATCCTCTCGTGTGCATAGATGGAGTATTTTCTGCATTCTCTCAAGAACAAAGACTTGACCTGTATAGGATATGAAGGGTCTTTGCACCTTCAACCCCATCACCTGTACATAATCATATAAGGGCCTGAGACAGTCTGGCCCTAAGTAGTCAGCTTTTCCTGTGAATATTTACTATTCAAGTCTTGGAACAATAAATAAATTAAGCAAGTGGCTAGAAGAATCATGGATAAAGGGGCAGATCTACTCTGAAAAGTTAGTATTGTATATACCACCACCTTACTCAATAGATCTGCTCCCTATGTGTATTCGCTAGTCTTTCTCCTTACTTTACTGACTCAAATAAGTGATGACCACATTTTTACTCCTGTTAGCACAGCAGAGCCAACGCATTTATGAAGACGAGCTAGACACCAGTTTTGAGGTAACTTTTATTCATCCATTGATGAGTAAGTCAGAGCATCTCCTTTTTTTCCAATGAAATAAAGTTATATGCTTTTTGTCCTTTAATGATATATCTCCAAATGAAATATCCCCAAAACTAAGTATTTTTTTCATGCTTTCCAGATTATTCAGTTGTGACCAGTCATGGGAAGTTCCACCCCAAAGGAACATCTTTGAGTGAGTGAATGAAGGATTTATATTCTAGTTGCATTCTAAATTGTAGCGTCTGGTATAATGAGTGATGCAAGTCTTATCTGGAGAGCTTTGTAATGGCTAATGTGAGATGTGTTGGGCATTTTGATATTTGGAAGCACAGTTTGTCTCACTCTATGCTGTAATCTATTGTCCGATTTCCCTCCCCCCCCGCCCCCCCCCCCCACACACACACACACTGAACTGGCTTTTTTGATGCTATTGACATCCCTGAGAAAAATCCAAGATGGCAATGCTGTATTGAGGCAGAAGCAAACGTCACCATTATTTCCTTTATTTTATTACTAGAGCCAAACAGGTATTTGACTGTAGAATTCACTTGGTGTGTAGCAGCCAGCACATTTTCAGAGTCTGCATGTAGTATGCTCGATCATTTTCCCTTTTGACTTTATGGCCTATGTGGGTCTGCTCAGCTAGCTGTGAATGTTTCAGTATTAGCCCTTTTTGTATGTCAGTCGTTAACAGGCCATCTAAACCCTGCTCAAGTAGCAGCATCTAATGCACTGATTCAAGAAGGCTTGCAGGGTTAATTCTGTCATTACTGTGTTGACATGAGGCATGTTATATCTTTCAGCTCAAAATGTTACTTGTAATCTTTTAATCCTAAATTAGGTCAATGTTTTATCAAGTTAATCTAACATGAAGATTAATTAGGCTAGTTAACACAGAGAGAGGTTATTTGTTTTGAGGCTACATTTAATCAAGGAATTAGTCCTTAATATAATAGGTAACTTTTTACTCCTTTCTTGATTCCAGCTCACCTGACGTGTGTGATTATTTCTTGGCATGCACTACATAGGACATAACATTAGAAAGGGGCTAAACTTGAACCTTTCATTCAATCCACTGTTCCCGTCTCACCCCCCGCCACCAACCCCATCAAAATAAAACAACATAGTGCATAAAATGGGACCTGTTTCCAAAACAGACTCTGGTTTTCATTTTGCAAACCTGACCGACAAGATTATGTAAAATTAAACCCATCCCACTGTTTATTGATAGTAACTGTGAAGGCTCATTCAGAAGAAAAAAAATCTGACCTTAATATTGAAGTGTTTAATATTTCAATTTGAAATAATTCTATAATATTTCAGGACCCAATGCTTCCGGTGAGAATTATTGCCACTTGAAATATGAAAAGTAAATGATTATACCTGAAGAAAGATGATAGCGACATACCTTGTGATCTGTGTCTTTGTGAAGGGAAGTAGAAGAAGGAGTAACATGTTCAGGATGAAATGACTGCTCTTGATAGTAATGAGGTAGTGTCTATTTTCCTAGGTCAGGCTGACTATTTAATATACATTTTTAATTTAATCCTGTTGAGCTGCTTGATGGTTTTGTATCTGATATAACTATTATTTCTTTTCTGAAAAGAAGTCCTCTTTTCCCCTCAAGGTTATATCTCTCTGCTGTATTTTTAATGACAGAGCAATAATTATGGCAATAACAAAATAGAAAATGGGCTTCACTGGTTGTTTCCTTGACCAGTTTAATTCAATATTCTTTTCCTAAATATAAACTTTCTGAAATTTAGTAAATCCTCCAATTAAAGATCAGTAGAGTGGGGAGGGAAGAAAGAGTGGGAGGGAGGAGGCATAAATCTGCTAACAGGGGTCATTAGACTGGGCAAATGCCTTTCTCCCCTGAGTTTCCTAGATAAGGAGAACCTAACTAGTAGTTAAAAATTCCAAGAGTCATTCTGGATAGCATTACGGACCCCCCCGGGTGTTGCTGCAGAGTTCACGCCCTGTTTCATCAAATACCTAGTGACATTCACCAGGGGCCATGCTAATTATAGGGATTTAGCAGACAATGTCTAAGACCATTTCATCACAAAATAGCATGTTTTTGTCTTCAAGTATTGGTTTCTTGGTGTGTTAAGTTAGCAAAAATTTGGAAGTAAAATGATTCTGCAGTTTGTTAATGTATCTTTACAACTGCATTCATCAACATATTGAAATTTTAAGATCCAGTCTTCACTGTATTAGCATGAAGAATATTGTGTTCTTTTAGAATTACATGGAGGAGGCACAAGATAACTTAAAAATTCATGGATTCTGTGTTAGTTTTAATCCAATTGCTTTAGTGAGGTGCAGAGTACATTCACTATGAAATGTTTTTCATTGGGCAGGACTTAGAGGCCTGATTCTCCTTTTACTTACACCAGAGTTAATCAGGAATAATTCCAGTGAAGTCACTGAAGTTACACTGGTGTGAGTAGAATCAGGACCCTAGTGTTTATATGTTTCATTACCATATACAATTACTGCTTGATTCCCAAAGAGGAAGGATGGTCTAGTGGCTAGGATGCTAGCCTGGGACTTAACAGACCTGGGTTCATTCTGCCACAGACTTCCTCCGTAACCCTGGGGAAGTCACTTAGCCTCTTTGTGACTCAATTTCCATCTGTAAAATGAGAACAATGGTACTTGCCTACTTCACAGGGTTGTTGGGAGGATAAATATACTAGAGATTGTGAGGCACTCAGATATGCTAGGGAGGGGGGCATATAAGTACCTCAGATAGATGGTCCACAGTGTGGCAATGGTTTGAGTGCTGGGGAAGTAATTCAAAGACTAATTGGGTGAACTATATATAATTCTAAAACTCCGAATTCTTAGGAGCCCTATCCAGTTTTCCCAGATGGAGGATTCTCCATTTTGCCTGGGACTCTGTAAATGGAAAAGAACACGAATAAGCTAAAAAAATAAGAAATCTTTAATCTCTAGGCAAACTCAGTTTTATCCAACAATATTTGTAGTGATCAAATTAAATTATTTATTTTATTAAACTTTTATATTGAAGTAGCCCCTACGGACCACACTACCATTGTACTAAGGATTGTACAAACATATAATAAATGACTGTGTCTGTGCCAAAGAATTTACAATCTGAAAGATTTAGCTGGCTAATCAAGTCTAAATAGTTTTTATTTCATATTTACTTCAGTGGATTTCAGCACTTTTGAAAGTTAGCCCACTTAATTAGGCATGTAAATACTGATTTATGAGCATAACTTTAGGCATCTAGTTTTATGAAAATCTGGCAAATGTATTTAATGATAAAGCTACCACTGTAAAAAACAAGTACAAGTGAAGGGGAAAGATTTAGGACTGAAAGATAGCTAGTTGGGCCTTTGGCAGAAGTGTCATTCATGTAAGCAGAACATTCACAGAATTGATATACTGTACCACTGAATTTCAGGAATACTAGACATTGCTTTTGGCTCTTCCATGCCCCTCGGGAAGCTATTACTGTATCTTCATACTTTCTTGGCCAATTTTTACTGATATTTCAGCCCCAGAAATGGTGGCTCTGAAATGGTGGCTCTAACAGCATTTTCAGGTCCATGAGTATGATGCTATATGTTTAAAGAAAAGTTAACGGGTAGAATTTCTCCTGCGGATGAAATTATTACTAGCTCTAAAGCGATTTGGTGCTCACTCTGCCAGCATGACTTTACAGTTCTTCTGAAAACAATTTCTAAGGGCTATATTCTAAGGGCACCATTCCAGGAGGATACACAGGAAGGAATTGTGCCCAATTTCACTAGCGCAGTAGTGAGATGTGCAGGCAACAGTGTGCTCCCCTGGTGTGCCTGGCCCACTCTGCAGGCCGATGTAGAGGGACCACGTGCCCACCACCCTCTCACCATTTTGGGGCAATGTTCACCCTCCCCAGTGGCTCATGGAGAGAACACTCCCTAAAATATAGGGACTGTGGTTATCCTGCTCCTTCTGTAAGATGCACAAGTAAGGGAAAAGGGTAGGTGGGTGAGTAGGAGCACAAAGTTCCTTGCAGCTTCCCCATTCGCTGATCACCAATATATAGGAAATGATGCAGCGATGGAATTTGTCATCTTAATGAGACAGGTTTTATGGTGCTTGAGACATGCAGGCCTAAATTATAGAAAAACATTTTCTAGATTAGCCCTTGAGCTTTTAGTCTCTTCATTGAATTATCTGAAAGGTAAAATACTCAGCTTCATAATATTTGCACCCTCTTCACTGCCTTTGTCTTTTTTAAAAGCCTTAAGTTTCTGCCTCGAATACTTTTTGCAATATCTGGCTGTCATGCTGTTTGTTATTTCTGTGAAAAAAGGGCTGCAGAGCATTTCCAATGAGCTCACTACAAGCTGTCAAATAAATGCATTGGCAGATACCCGCATGCTTAATGGCTCCAGGAAGTGTTAGTGCCAATTCTAATCATATAATTTTTTGCAGATACACTCAGTCTCAGACTTTGCTAGGTCAGTTCACACAAGGTGCACTTTTCACATTTTTTTTTCACCCCACTGCATACAATAAACCCATTTGCAGATAAAAAACCTTCTTACAAGTGAATGTAACTTTTTAAAATTGATATAAGTGTAAAAGGAGATGCTTCAGTAAAGATAAATTTGGCAAGTGAACTCTAAAGTTGTATAACTTAAGCCTGCTAACGTGTCATGCATTAGTTAATATTCAAACAGCAATTTGAAGATGTAAAGTGCTATACAAGTGCTATATTATTTGCATCTTTTCCCAGAACACTCCAATATGGTTGCCTAGGGAATAGGGGAGGTTTTGGGCAATGTGTACAGTATGATCTTGTTGGCCTTTTTAGGTGAAAAATAAACCTTTTATTTAATTTTTTCCTCCTGATCAGATGCACAGCTCATTGCCATAAGAGCCCAGGGTGAGCACAAACAGTATTACTTCTGCATACTCCAGTATAGTACAAATAATCTGGTGCAAGACACTCCATATAAAAGTAGTTAGAGATGTCTTTATGTAACAGATTTTTATGGATTATAGGCCTGATCCAAAACTCATTAAAGTCAGTTGGAATCATTAAGTCGACTCTAATGGGGAGTGGATCAGGCTATATACCTCCAGTCTCTTTAGGCTTTCACCTTTTGTTATTACACATAGTTTTGAATGTCCAATATATATATATTTTAAAAGATAGGCCCAACATTAATCAGAGGTCTGGGGTGTAATCATTTCTGCTGTGTGCATTTGTAAGGGATAATCTTGTAAAATGTTTATTATTATTGCATTCACCTTTAGGATGTACATTTATTTCTTCCAAACAGATTTAGTGCCTCTGTACATGTTTGGTTAATAGGCCTTGGTGACATGTAAGTGCTACAGGGTCTCCTCATTCTCTTCATCTCTTCCTGCTGTCCTTTATGTCAATATTAGTTTACGAAGAAGTGCCCCACTGCAATTAATTTGTCTTTCCAAGAATTCAGATTCGTAAATCAGCCTCTTTCTCCCCTCTCTCTCTCACACTTTTTGATGATGTAAACATTAGTGATTGCAAAACCTCTAAAGAGTCAAAGATCTAGTTCAGAAGTGCCCCCCAAAACTGGATACTTATCTTAAACATACAAATTCATCCAAACCTTTTGAGGTTTCCCTTCATCCATCTGCCATTATTTTCCTGCCTGCCTACTCAAATCCTTCTCTTTACCATTCTTTGTACTTTTCTTTTAAATGGAGTTCCTTGTTGGATATGGATGAATAAGTTAGAAAAAGAGCCACTCCTATCCTCATCTCAGATCTTGTCCTGAATAGAATGGATTCATAAAAGATAGAATACATGCCTTTGTCCCTTTCTGTGACGCCCAACAGTCCTCTGCTAAACCTCTTTCTTGCTGAAATCCTTCTCCAGATGCCAGAAAGCTTGTCAATGTCCTTTGGGCTGGCTTACTGTCTTCAGATCTTGCTAGTACCTGGTCATCTCAGGAAGCCCCAGAAAGTTAGAGCTGTTAATAACGTAGCCTAGCAGAGAATATGACAGATCTGAGACTTGCACCTCATAAGTCATGTAACACCTAAACTCAGGGTATACATCAGGTCAGGTCAAGATAAAAGAACTGGAATATTTTCTTGGGGTTCAGAGAAGTAGGTATGAGAATAATGGAAGGATGGAGGCAGAAGAAGGGTTGGGAAAGCAGGAAGAGGATGAAACAGGAAGGAAGAGGAGAAAGATCCAAAAAAGTCAGATATATTTTGTTAACTTCAGATAATTTCTGAAAAGTTTGGATCATTATCCAAACCTCTGAATCTTTCAGCTATCACTAACTTCATCTGTGTCTACTTGATTCCCAGCAGGCTCCCAGACCTTACAACCCAAAGACACTTCTGAACGCATATCTACCTCTACCAGCATCCTGTTTTAGTGAGGGCATTCAAAGGTACTGTATGGTTCTCTCTCTGCGGCAATGGAGGTTAGTAATGAACGCCCAATGGGGCTAAACCTCACTAATTAAATCTCCTATAATTTCTTTCTTCGAAACAAACAAAAATCACTTTTTTTAATCTGATGCCTTTCATTTCCCTCCCCCTCTCTCCAAGAGTAAAATTGAGACAGCTGTAGCATGTGGTGGCAGTGAATGACCTATATAGTTCTCTTCAGTTGCTGGGGCTTTGGGGGGCAGGAACCCTATAGGCATGTAGAGTCTGGAACCCCACCTCCTCATATTTGACTTCAGCTCCTCCTTTCTCCAAAGGGACTCTTCCAGTATAGCCTTCCATTCTTGAAACTTTTGAAAGGTTTTGATTTTTACAAGGAGCCTTCTCTGTCACATTTCAGCAAGTGCCTGCAAAACATGGAACATGAACCAAAAAAAAAAAGAAAGCCACAAGCCAGGCTTCCAAATTAATCAGTTTCCTGCAGAACAGTATACAGGAAACTGAAATTTGGCTCTGCACAGCATGCTTTGAGATTCTGACCACAAAAGCTAATATTCAAGCATGCCAGCACCCCATTCATTGTCTTAAGTAAACAATTTAACATCCATTATTCATTTATCCCAAGTTCAGACATTACATTCTTGAACACAACCCTGCTAGAAAGTGCTCAGCTTGTAGACTCATGTTCCTCACATCATCAAGGAAACTAGCAGAACAGAAAGATTACAAATGAGAGGAGACCATTATGCTCCTAAACATTAGTAAGTGAACTTGAAGTCTCATGTGCGTGGCTGTTGAGGAAGACAAAAGTCAAATGACTGTGACTGAAAAACATCAAATCTGGGATATGCCAGAGGGTTCTCTCTCAATTTCTTGGGTATCCTTCATAAAAATGTAATAAACTTTTTAACCCTTTATTTAGTTATGTATTTACAAACAAGAAATGATACTCTTTGCAGATATACAAAAATTCACTCGCCTTAAAATCCAGGATTTTCAGAAGGCCTGGAGCCTGATTTTTTTCCAGAGATGTTATGTACTGAATTCTAACTAAAGCCAACAGGAGATGCAGGTGCTTAGAGTTTCTGAAAATCAGGCCCCTGTTTCTTACATATATATTTAAGCCAGCTTCAACTGTTAGTGTTCCTAACCAGAAATTAAAATATATTAACATAAACATCCCCATGCCCACCCTTATGGCATAACGCAGTTCTCTGACCTTTTGGTGTGGAAACTTACCTTCCCAAGGGCATTCCCCTCTCAGTCTGTCACCCATGCAGACACCCACATAGCCTCTCCCTTGAGCACCTGTGCAAAGAAACGGGAATGCTGAGCTGAAGTTAACCTCTTGTTCATCAAGAATCAGTTAGTGCCCCTGCACTATGTGACAGTGTGTTGTAATTTCCTCAGAAGATCCATTGGGTGTTAAATATTTCTCAATTCATTTTTTAAGGGAGGGAGAAAAAATGGTAAGGGAAGAAAGGGGTGAACCCAAATAAGAAAAATATAAAAGGTGATAAGGAAGAATTGGGGGAGGCGGAAGGGAGGAACAACTTCAGTATGAATATAAAGGGAGTTTAGCCTGAGTAGAGACTGCAGGATTGGGTCTTTAGGCATAAGGAATAGGAAGTAACATGATTATTAACAATCGTAAAAAAAATTACAATTTACATCCCACAGGAAATGCCAATATTTCAACATTTTTGTCTGTCCCAAATCTGGAAGAATAGTCAAGTTATCTAAATTTTGTGTAGAATTAAAAGTTCACCAAAATTTCAATGTGGAAATATCAAAACATTTCATTTTGGGTCAGCTCAACATTAAACTAAAGCTGCCTAAGCCGTTGTGGTGCCTCATTAGAGTGGTAGATTGGATGCCTCAAACACCTATTCTCCCCTATGGGCTCCCTGGTTGGACTTTGTCTCCTGTGGTGCATTATGGTTATGGAACTCGCATGATGCACCCTGGAAGCTCAGCCAAAGGGGAGACCCTGGTGCATCACGGAAGGTGTAGTCCAGCCAAGAAGCCTGGCCATTTAGCAAACAATGGAGATATGAGGCATCTGAACTACAACTTCCATAAGTCAATCTGAAAGCACCTGGAGAACACCGATTAATGTCAAACTGGCCTGAAATTAAATATTTTGATTTATTTTCATTTAAATCTTTCAACAAAATTGACATTTTCTTACAGAAAGTGTCAATTTTTGCAGAAACCACATTTTCCATCAAAAAACATCTTGACAGAAAATCCCCTGCCAGCTCTAATAACTATATACTCTCCTTGCCAAGTGTCTTCCTCACTATGGAGAGCAACAATTTTTTAAAACGTTTAAAATGAAATTTAAGAAAAATTGTGCTACACTCATGAAGTTATAAGTAATTTTTATGATCTAAAAGCATGCAGCTTCTAAGGGAACCCACTCTAATATCGCTGTTCATCATCATATTGTAAGTTAATATGGCAGTATCAGGCCCTATATTCAGAAGCAATCAAGTGGACAGATTTCACCCTTCATTAGGCCAGTTTCAATGCTGAGTAATTCCACTCACTTCTTCATGCTTGTGTAACTGAGATCAGAATGGGGAAAGTTATTGGTAAGGTTATTGGCAAGATCTACAGTACCATAGCTCAAAGACAAACAGACAAGGCTCTTTCTTAACTAACTGAATATTTTGTGTTATTTTGAGAAGGGTAGTTCTTTGCAAAGGAATTTCTAAAGCTGAATGAGCAATTTTGCAACACAATTCAACCTTCAGCTCCTTAGCACTCGCACTGTTTCTGCTGAGTTCTCAATAGAGGTATTTTCCAGGAATTCTACTGGAAGATTTTGGTGGCAATTTAATCTTCTGTTGTTTTCTTGTGATCCTATTTTCATTGTCTTTTCGTACAAGTTGTGCTTTTTGTGGTTTTATTCCTTGTGCTATGCATATTGTATGGCCAGTCTTGCATACCTTTGTTCCTCCATCTGTACAAGTTATAGTATAAGTTATTAGTTATGTGTCTGGAAGGTTTAAATTGAGGCTTTAGAAATGCTGTTGGTCATTAGTTTGAATTGGCTGTATGTTAACTAGGGAGAAAGCACTGCTTCCAATTCTATAGTTTCTGCATAGTCAGGTCTAATAGCAAAAGCAAATGGCTTTTTTTTTTTCTATAAAAACCATTCAATATAAGAGTCCAAAAGACAGATACTAATTGTTCTTCTCTTGCACAAGTAATTTTTTTAACCGAACTCTACCCTGTGGCAAATTCATCCTTAATATAGTTGAATGCCCTCCCATCAGATTTCAGTGCCTTTACCTTATAAATATCACATACATAGGACTGAATTTGGTCTTCGGTTTCCACTCTCACTAGCTGATGGACATATGGAGGGCTAGACTCACTGGAATACTCCGGCTACTTTGCACTGCTCTGGTAATGCAAAGCAGCTGTAAACCCTGCTTAATTGGCTGGTTAAACTGAGTTTACAGTTAGTTTGCACCACTGGAAGGAAACAATCGTACTGGATAAAATTTCTGTTTTCCCTTGAATGATTAAACATGCTTTTTTAATAGTGGACAGTAACTTGGCAAAGTGACCACATTAGGCAGGTGGCACAGGCTGCTATTTTGCACCCTACCACATCAAAGCCCTGTTCCCTTCCCCTCTACTGGTACAAAGAACTGATAGGAACTGGCGTATGATACAGTCCTCTTAATTCAGGCCTTTGAATGTTAGATAAATGCAGTCTCATGCTATTAATAAAACCAGAATATTGTGGCCATATGTCTCATCTGTCCCATGTTTAGCTTCAAAATCATTCTTTGTCTTGCACATTCACTCACACGCACACACACGTACATATCTTGGGGTTGATAGTTGTCATTAAAAACTGTATTAAAGCTAATGTTTTTTAAAAAATTATATAATACACAGGTTGAGAAAAGAGTGTCTGTACATCTGGGTATAGTGCTTAGATTATCCACAAATACAAAGTTTGTTTTTAAAGTCATAAGATACATATAGTGCATAATCAGCAATAATCCAAATTTAGGTGAATGAATTTAAGAATACAGGTTAGATATTTAGCATCCATGCATTCAGGTACATTACTCATGAAAAAAGTTATATAGAGAGTTGGTGGCGGAAAGCAAACTATAACAATGAGTGAAGATTGTCCCTCAGTAATTGAGAACTTAGGATAGGTTGTCCATTTAGAGAAAAAAACAGTCCATCAGGAAAGTATTGGAGTTACTTTCCTGACTGCGCTTCTCATCGGCACTCCAGCTCATACCTCCTGGTATTGCCAATGTCCAGTGATGTGTAACAACCTCACATTTACTTGTTTACTCATGTTTATCTGCTATGAGTCTAAATTGGTTACTAGTTCTGGATGAGATGCTCTGCTTTTTAGTTCTTTCTTAACAGTTTTTTTTGGGGGGGAGGGGAGGCTACATCTTTATCTGTGTGTTTTGCTACAATGTTATCCAACAGCGTTACTGAAACATTTTCCTCAGTTTCATTTCTAATAGTAAAAAATGCTCTATCAAGCTCTTATACCAAAAGAAATAAATATCTGCTAATTTAGGGTGACTGTAAAAATAGCTTATAAATATGTAATGTCTTGCTCATCATTTCTGCTCTGTATGTGTCTTTAAGTCACACTCTGTGACTGCTCACTTTAATGACCTGGGGAAGATTTTCAGATGCACAAATGACAGGCTAACTCCCACTGACTTAATATTTACTACTCTTAGCACAAAAGAGTAGACCTGGACACATTTTGTATGGTTTGATTAATACAGGTCCACAAACCAAACCCTGCCTTTCCACAGGGGTCAGCATCAGAACAAACCCTGTGGGCTCAGGGCCTTACACAAGTGTTCCTAATAATTCTTAACTAGCAGGAATTTTTATATTCCCTGACCAGTTAAAAGATTTAATGTGCTATTTTGTTGTTTTTGTTTGTTTTTAATTTGGGACATGTTAGAGCCCTCTACAGTTCATACCCCCGTAGACTGGACTGTGGCACCATGTTAGGATGAAGTAAGAAAAATGATAAAATAGTATAAAAATACACATATTGTGGGGTGTTTTGTGTGTGTGTGAGAGAGAGAGAGAGAGAGAGAAGCAAGAAAGAAATGGCTCTCTCAAACATTTTAGTAACAGTTAGGTATAGTCAGCATTAAGACACATTTTGTTGGTGAGGGGCTGCCAGTGGCTGTTTTTTCTGCATCTCAGATGTGGTGATCCTATTCGCCATGCCCCACAATTTCAAACACGTGGTTGCTTCTAGAAACCCAGTTGTTTCCCCCATTGTCTATGCTAAGGATTGTGGGTATCTTTCTGCCAGAGGTGGAAAAAGTAGGATTGAATCTTCACTTCTGCCACCCCAGGGAGAATTGCCCATTTAGGCCCCAAGAAGGTCAGTGGTCTGTACTTAGCAGGCCCTTAAAGACCCTTGTTATGAGGAGCAGTTGCATGGTGTCCCCACAAAGACCAGGGAGAGAATTGGAGGGGCTCATCTGGCCTCAGGGTGCCAAGGGAGGAAGGGGCAAAGCCAAAGATACAAAGCTATTTCAGGTGAGAATGGGGTGGTTCTGGACCTACTGCCTGTAGCAAAGAGGCTGTTGTGACTGCCTGTGCTGCAGGGGTGCCTGTGGAAGTCGGAGGATAAAGGAGATAGAGGTGTTCAAAAAACATATGGTCTGGTCTACAAAAAAAGTGTAGATCTGGGGAGCTGTTTGAGTCTGAAAGAACATGAACAAAAGCTGATTTTAGGTGGCTGCTGGGAGGGTTTTTTTTGTATGAACATATCACAGAATCTACTTTAGAGACAATGTCACCTGTGAAAGAGTCAGCTGCATTTTATTCCGCTTTTTGCATCACCAACAAAATGAGATCAGATTAGTAGCAGAGATCTGATTGCAGGACCTCTCTTTCTGGTGTTGATGTAAGAGGAAGAAGGAACATGTATTCTGGTCTTGATTCTAAGCTGCAGCAAAGCTGAGCTCAACACCGCTCTGGAGGTGAGAGGACATAGGGGATGGAGTGGATGCTAATAGCTTTTACCTGTAATAGGTGGTATGCTGTCTATATATGCAACGCATGCACTGCATGCCCAACCAGTTGTGCGCTGTCCAACTGAATCTGGCCGACAGGATATTTGTCTGGCTCCTGAACGTGCAAATAGAACCAAATAGTCTTCTGCACAGCATAACCTTGCACACACTATGTGTGCGAGGTCACACCACATGGAGGACACCATTTTGTAGGTCATAACTTTTTTCCATGTAAGGTGTTTCATGCCTTACTGAAAATGTCACAGCACTCTACTACCTGTACTCTAAATTAAGCAACTTTAAATTTGCTGTTACTAAGGGTCAGTGATTAATTTAATGATTGAAAGGTTTTAAAATGCAGTTGATTACATTTACTTTCCCAAGGATTGGGGTCGGGGGGGGAGGGAGGGAAATGGGTGTGTAAAGGAGAAAAACTGCCATTAGCAGCAAAACAAAATCTTTCCTTCTTTCCTTTATTTGCAGCAGTGCTTGTTGGAAAATACCATTTCCATTCTGCTCGAAATGCTGACATTTTTCAAAATTTGCTTTTGTTTCAAATCGGAATGAAAAGTCAAAATGCTGACATTTTCTGTGAAATGGAAATTCTGAAACACTTTATTTCAATTATATGGTTTTGTTTTGATAATGTCAAAACATCATAATATAACATAAAATATTAAATATATTTATTTTATTATATTATTTAAATATTGAAATATAATATAAAATCAAAACAAAATAAGGCAAAATGGTAATAAGATTCTTTTTACCATAAGATACTTTAACCATATCAAAAATGAAATGTTTCTACTTTCTCCTGTCAAATTTTGTTGAAATCAACATGTTCCTGCAAAACATTTAAATTTCATGAAACAGCATATTCTGACAGAAAACTGCTCCACTGGAAAAATAGTTCTAATTTGTGGTCCACAACCTACTAGTACCTGCAATTCTGTTCACTACAAAATATATGAACATTCCTTTCATTGAGGAAAGTTACATGGGCTCCTGTCTTTGTTATTCAAACTTAGCATATTTGCTTTTGGGGGGGGGGATTTCTTTCAGTAGTTTTTCCTCCTCATTTTCCTACAGTCACTATCTGCATGTTCCTTCCCCGATAGATTTTAACTAACTTGTCACATTTGGTGTCCTGGCTGTTAAGTATTAATTGTTAATTTTAACCAGCTTGGAGTTGTTCAAGCAAATGGAAAATGGCATTTGTCACCCAACTTCAGAAGAGACAACTCAGAGACTTTATTTCTTTATTACCAATACTTTCAGTAAATAATAGTAATAATAATAATACTTTCAACAAATTCTGAGAGAATTGATCAACATCAGTTATATAGGGACTGATTTTTAGAAGTGTTGAGCACCTACAATTCTAATGAAAGTCAATGAGATCAGTGACTGCTCAGGACTTCTAAAAACCAATCTGATACACTCCATTTCTCCCTTTAAGATAATATTTTCCATACAATTCACAATCACTTTCTGACAGACCTAGATTTTTTTTTTCAATTCCTTGGAGAAAATTACTTGTTTGCCAAGCAACGTTGCATTTTAAAATGATCATGTTGATTGTAAGATTTCCTACTCCCATCTTTTCTATTGCAATTCAAAATGGTTTTCATAAACTTAGTCTTTCCTATGCTGTGCTTTTTGACCTCTTCCTCGGTTACATTTAAAAACGCAATATACACGGGGAGGACAGGGAATAGATACCGCAAAGCAAGCATACTGCTAACCTATTTTAACTTTATAACTAAGATGGAGTAATTTGACCATTTTAGAAACATAGGACATAAGCCTGGAAGGGATCTCCTAGATCACCAAGTCCAGCCCCTTCCTATCGCAAGCAACCCATCATATAATCCTGTTCGCAAACTTATGAAGTTCCATCTTAAACTAGTTAGGTTGTTTGCCCCCACTACTCCTATTGGAACAAATTTTAGCTAAAAAGAGAAATAGCGAGTAGCTATAGAAAAGTTCATAACTGCAACAGATACTCTCAGCAAAAACTAATAGCAAGATAAGATAATATCTGTGGTAAAGTCAGAATAGAACACACAACACATGGTGCCTAGAGGTCTGTTTTACCCACAAGATCATCCTTCATCTCCATATATCCATGTGTGATTTTATTTATTTATTTATATATATATATATATATACACACACACGTACATGTATAAATATGTGTAATGAACATATTAATATAAAAATATTTACAGTTACATGTTATGTCTCAATAACAACAACAATAATCTATTTTTCCTATCACAAAATGAGTCATTTTAAGAAATAAATAAATGCATTAGTAAAACAGCCATCCATTATGTCATTGTAATTTAGTGTTGTAAGATGTATGCCAAGAACACAGACCATTTCCACAAAGGTCTAGATAAGTAGAGAAATGATTGTACATTCATTCAATTTCCATTACACAGCAACTACATTACAGAGCTTGGAGTTAATACAAAATTGGTTTTATGTTTATTGGTCCTTTGAATCCTTAGAGACTGTAAACCTAAAAATTCAAAGACTGATTTTTTTAGTTTATTTGAGCTACTTGAATTTGATTTGATTTAGATACCCATCAGGGGAACTATAGTCAAGTGCATCTTGGGCTTTGAAAGTAAAAATATTTTCATTACTGATCTAGTCTTAGTGGAAATGCTACATGATTTTTGGCACTCCTGTTAAATATATAGATATGAGAGACACACAATATGAATGGATTGATTATTTTTTTTCCAGCTTCATTTTGTACTTGTAGTACATAACAAATAAATTGCTTAATGTGACCTACTACCTAGTGTCATCATGTTTATGGCAGTATAATGGAGAATCTAAGACCTCTGCCTGTTTAATGGGAGCCCTATCCTGCAATCATACAGTTAGAGGTTAGATTGCCATCTTTTATTCCCACAATTACTTGCGGGCACAAAATTGCAGACTCAAAATGTGAATCAATTACAAAAATTAGGCATTAAATCAGTAGTGATTGAGGGTGGAATCTCTGGTCTAGTATGGAACAGAAATAGAGCATTTACAGGGGAACTTGTAAAGACCAAAGCTGTATTTAACTGTAGATCCTTTAACAATGGAAAATGACATCTGGATGGAGATGAGAGATCTGTCAAATATCTGTTGTCTGTGTCCATATATGCCAGCAAAACAATTAGTCCTTACAAGGGTGCCTGTGGATAGGAGATCTCCAAAAGACAGTGATTTCTAGAATGATAAATGAGCATTTACAAATTGAGTATTTAAAATGCTGTTACCCTTTCTAGAGGCATATGTGAATAAGGAGAAAACGGCAATATTCCTGCTTACTAGGGAATGCGATGAATGGCCAGTATGCCTAAAATGCGCTAAACCAGCCTGATTCATTGCTAACTCTGCAAAACAGTGGTGGATTGCTAGACAGACATACAGCCAAGAGACACTGCAGCATTTAGCATGTGCCCATTATGATCTTCATGGAAACTTTTTCAAAATGTGGCAAATCCTCTTTTTCTCTCTCTCTCTCTCTCTCTCCTTTTCCCATGCTCTCCTACTGTACAATTAATGTCCATTTCAAAATAGCGATGACTTATTCCAGACATTTCTGTGGGATTATTGCACTTCTTGGGCAGTGACACATTCAAGGCATGTAATAATCCCCAGAAATGCTCTGCCTGGAGCATCTTATTGCTAAATTAGGGCTGGCACTATGCCACTTTTCCTTCTCAGCAATGAACCAGCATGAACACATTAAAAGAAATTGGGGGGTATCCGAAGTGGTATGCAAAAGCAGTAAACTGGTGCCATTTTACACTTAATACTGAAGAACCAGAAAATTCACACTATCCCACAAAAAATGAATCTCTGATTTTATTGCACCTACCAGCTGACTACTGCTTTGCTTATGGCCAGATTTAAGAACTTGATCCTATAATGTGCTGATCATTCTCATTTCCTATTGACTTCAGTGTGAGATGTGGGTGCTCAGCGCTTCTTCACAAGGAGTCTCAGCACCTGGCAGAATTAGGTTCTAACTCAGTGTCAAGGCTGTATCCCCACTTTGAACTTTAGGGTACAAGTGTGGGGGCCTGCATGAGGACTTCTAAGCTTAATTACCAGCTTAGTTCTGGTCCGCTGCCACCATTCCCTTCCCTGGGAAGCTTTGAGAAACTTTTCACCAATTCCCTGGTGACTACAGATCCAAACTCCTTGGATCTTAAAATAAGGAGAAATTGACCCTTCCCCCCTCCTTCCTTTCACCAACTCCTGGTGAATACAGATCCAAACTCCTTGGATCTAAAAACAAAGAAAAATCAATCAGGTTCTTAAAAAGAAGGCTTTTAATTAAAGAAAAAGGTAAAAATCATCTCTGTAAAATCAGTATGGAAAATAACTTTACAGGGTAATCAAACTTAAAGAGCTCAGAGGACCCCCCTCTGTCTTAGGTTCAAAGTACAGCAAACAAAGATAAACACTCTAGTAAAAGGTACATTTACAAGTTGAGAAAACAAAGTAAAACTAAGACGCCTTGCCTGGCTTTTTACTTACAAGTTTGAAATATGAGAGACTTGTTTAGAAAGATGGGGAGAACCTGGATTGATGTCTGGTCCCTCTCAGTCCCAAGAGCGAACAACCCCTTAAACAAAGAGCACACCAAAGCCTTTCCCCCCCCCCCAAGATTTGAAAGTATCTTGTCCCCTTATTGGTCCTTTGGGTCAGGTGTCAGCCAGGTTACCCGAGCTTCTTAACCCTTTACAGGTAAAAGGATTTTGGAGTCTCTGGCCAGGAGGGATTTTATAGTACTGTACACAGGAGAGCTGTTACCCTTCCCTTTATAGTTATGACACTCAGTGTCTGTTGTATGCTGTTGGTTCTAAAGGCAACTCTTATTCAGTGTTCACACGAGTGCAGATCTCTACCTGGCCCCAACATCACTGCTGAAAAACCCCAAAGAAGCCAAAGTCTGAAGACACCAACTTCAATCATCTAAAAATGATTTTATCAGCAATCCAATATGGTGGGCGGGAGCCACACTGAGGACACACATGCACCTGGCTCTTTCTCAGTCTCGTTCAGGAGATCTTAGAAATAGTTGGGATACCCTTCTGGGTTAACCCCTTCAGTAACTCCCCTTAGTTCTTCTCTTCCTCAGTTGGCTTCTTCCATCTAACATACTATATGATGCAATTTCATACATAGATCCTTATCTGATACCTAGTGTTGATTTTTTTGGTGATTATATCTAAAATGTTGCTCCTTTGCCGTACCTGTAAAACACAAAGGGCCAAATTCTACTCTGTTCCCCCTCAGCAATCCAATGATGGGATTATAAATGAGAGCCTACATCAGAAGTCTTTATATTGTAAACCCTTCAGGACAGGGATTTTCTCTTTTCTGTGTTTGTACAGCACCCAGTACAATGGGGTGCCAATATTCTTTGAACACTACCATCATATAAATATTTAATCATAATAAAAGATAAAAAGAAGGCTTCACAAACTTTCCATGACAGCAGTAAGGTGCAAGAAAACTACTTTGGGCCTTGACCATACAGGCCTGTGCTTGAAAAAAATAAAACTCTCTGGGAACATTCAGTCACTCAGGAGATCCTATTTTGCCCTTTTAAATGTGTTCAACTCCCTGATAAATTAGTAGCATAACCCACAGTAGCTTTCAGATGGCTAACATCTGGGATATTGCATTCTGATAAACCGCTCGTCTTTTTATATCTAAATTTCTTCCATCTCCCAAGACAGTCACTCTGCCAATTTATGTTATAATTCTCTTGCCTGAATACCTCCTCTTTCTCAAAAAAAAAAGTCTATTCCAGAACATCAGTGTTGTCTTTGGCATATCTGACAAGTCTCATAAAAACTGCAACTGCTGCATAACGGACCAACCAAACTTCTCCATGCTGAAGTCTCCATACAGCTGGAGAAGGAGCAAATATTTTACTCTTTGGCATGGATGTGAAAAGTATGGACCAGGTTTTAACCACCCACCCACCCACACACACACACACACACACACTTTTGAGGTTATAAAGTGGCCCATTCTCTCTCTCAGTGGTTCTCCTTTTATATCTAAAATTCATAAGAACGGCCATACTGGGTCAGTCCAAAGGTCTATCTAGCCCAGTGTTCTGTGGCCAATGCCAGGTTCCCCAGAGGGAATGAACAGAACCAGTAATCATCAAGTGATCCCTCCCCTGTCGCCCATTCCCAGCTTCTGGCAAACAGAGGCTAGGGACACCATCCCTGCCCATCCTGGCTCATAGCCATTGATGGACCTATCCTCCGTGAACTTATCTAGTTCTTTTTTGAACCCTGTTATAGACTTGGCCTTCACAACATCCTCTGGCAAGGAGTTCCACAGGTTGACTGTGCGTTGTGTGAAAAAATACTTCCTTTTGTTTTAAACCTGCTGCCTATTAATTTCATTTGGTGTGTTATGAGGAGTAAATAACACTTCCTTATTTTCTCCACACCAGTCCTGATTTTATATACCTCTATCATATCCCCCCTTAGTTGTCCCTTTTCCAAGCTGAAAAGTCCCAGTCTTATTAATCTCTCCTCATATGGCAGCTATTCCATACCCCCTAATCATTTTTGTTGCCCTTTTCTGAACCTTTTCCAATTCCAATATACCTTTTTTGAGATGGAGCGACCACATCCGCATGCAATATTCAAGATGTGGGCATACCATGGATTTATATAGCGGCAATATGATATGATTTTAAAAAATCCCAAAATGTTGGCACAAAGCTTTCCTCCATTATATTGTCTGGGGGAAAACTTTAGAGGATACTACAAAACCATCCACACCATTTATATTCCATCTCCAATTTGACTAGTAGTATATGTGTAGCTTCCCACCCATTTGGGTGAGTGATGAGGGTATATTTTGCCCCGGTGAGGAGGAACACTCAACAGAGCTCAATGACTAGGTAAAGTCCAGTGTGTGAGTACTCTAGAGAGACTGAGACCCCCCCCCCCCCCGCCAGTCCACAACGGAATGTTTACTGAAGGTAGAGCAACCTGTCCTACTGGTCTGCAAGTCTTCCCTTCCCTTTCCCTCCAGCACATATTACAGTGGTTTATAGAGGATGGAAGGGTGAGCAAGACCAACCAGAAAGGATTAAGAATAACAGAAGGAGGACCTGTCCAAGAAAGCAAGAGGGGAAGAACTCAGAGAGAGCTCCCATAGTTCCTCTATTGCATTAGCTGGTGCCCCAGTTAAATGCACTCCTATCTTCTGTTCAATTAGGCTGAATTATGGCCCACTGCCAGCATCTTTCCATAGAGGGAGAAGAAGAACTGCTCAGTTTGTCCTTCCCTCTTAAGGAATGATTGTTGTCCACTGCTGTGGATAGTTAAAGTGAATGTAAATTGATCAGAGTTTTGGCTTTCAAGAAACCTTGTTTCCACGTGCTCCACATCTGCACTGTGTGCTCTCTTTGTGGTATCCCAGGTGATGTTCTTTCAACAGCATTTGAATGTCATTAGTTTCAGAGAATCTTATAGGCTGGGACCACCCCAGAGCTGGGTAGAACTAATTCGTATTCCAGTGACCACCTTAAGACTTCAAGATGGGAACTCAGTTTAGTGGTTTGTGTGTTGTTTAAGAAATAAACAGCTTGCTGTTATCATCTTTTATACATTTCTGCTATTATACAAGGCCATCCCCATCCATTGACTACGTAACTGGCTACACCCATTGCCCAGCATGGAAAACTATTAGTTGTGCATGCATTTCCGAGCAAAAGCCCTATGGTCACATTCTGAAGCCTGGGAAATAGCCAGCCAAGGATGTCGGGGTGCTGGACAATTTGCCTTAATCTTTGTTGGGCAAAATGACTGGTGCTCAGCTTTCCTTAGAGAGTGTTAGACTTTACCTGTGTCTCCCAAGAAGCTTCACCCCTTAGTACATTGGACTAGGAATTCAAGGTATACATTCTGACTGTTTCATTGACTCCTTAAGCTACTGCATAAACTAAACAGACTTGCATCTGAAGAAGTGAGGTTCTTACCCACGAAAGCTTATGCTCCCAATACTTCTGTTAGTCTTAAAGGTGCCACAGGACCCTCTGTTGCTTTTTGCATAAACTATGTTATACATTGAAAATACCTCATCTCAATGTAAACATGTTTGTATGAAAGCCAGAGGCCCCATCAAATGCTATTGCCACTGAAGAGGGGACACTAGGGACAATGACCACACTGCACCTAAAGCGGGGGGGATGTTGTCCAAGCTTGCCAGAAAAAGGCAGTAGTGCTTTATGGTGGGGGAGGGGGGAAATAAGGTCAGAAACTGCTGCAAAAAGGTGGGTGGTGGTCAGCTTTGCAGCACTGACTCACCCCCTGGGAATGTAAGGGCAAAAGGCTTTAAAGGTGCAAGCCCTGGCATTGGAAACCCCTTTCTCCACGCAGCAACAACAACATGGCAGGGGTGCATGTTATCAATTGCCAAACTTCCACATCATGCAGGATTATGAAGTTAGTGAGGGTATTTGTGCCACAGTGTTTAAGCCTTAACAGCTCTTTTCCTTCCAAGCATTTGCCTGGGGTGGATAATGGCATAGTGGATGTCCTGTCTCGTTTTCAGTTCAACAGCGTGCGGGGGCTTGCACCAGGAGCTAGCAACAAACTCAAGTAGATGGCGCTGGTGCTATGGAGCCGTGACATATGAGGTTGGCTCTGGAATGCAGATCCTGGGCTCTGGGCACATGGCTCACCTATGAAGAAAGCTGTAAAGAGTTCTTCCAATTTCAGGATGTGTAATGCTGGTCACCTATATGGCTTGCAGGAGTCCTTGACAATGCTTGCATAGTGCAAGGGTCAACTGAGTTCATTTGGGAGGATGGGGGTTCACCTATCAAACTTGGGGGGTGACATGTTTTTGGGCTGCTATACAAAAGGCCATTGGAAGATGTCTGGGAACCCAACTGGGTTTAGGGGGGGAGGCAGCCAAGCTAATTGCTGGTGCCTCCTTGTGGCAGATGTCCAATGCAGGTACTCCATAGGGAAGGCATCCAGTGACCAGATAAATGTCCTGATAAAGGACTTAAAAAGGAGGGGCTGGTTAAAGGAACAGAAAAGTGGAGGGTTTGGGGCTCCTATGGTTGGAATGGCAGAAACCCCCCCCCTTTCGTGTAGCCCACCTTAAAGCTTCCAGCAATGGATGTGCTGGAAGGGGGAGCTGATAAAAGCCCCCTGGGTAATTATGGAATAAACATGGGGTTACTGCACTGTACACTTTTATCTTCTGGGTAGTCCCAGACATCTAATAATAAAGTTGTGGCCTGATTAGATCCATATCAAGTGTCTCCTGTCCTTCTTTTGGTATAGCTGGACAAGGCCAGTATCATTCCACCCCAGCAATCCAGGATCCTCCTTCACATGAGTTAAAGTGCCACCTAGTGGATTAGGACTACATAATCAACAAAGCAGTTTCCTTGGTATCCCTTTTTTTAAGCTCCAGAAAGAGTTGAATTATTTCTGGCATAGGATATTAATGGATAAAAGGCATGTGAACTTTAGTGATCATACTGCTGCATAATATCCCAGTGCAAAGAAGAGCAAGGAGCATTTTTTTTAAAATGACATACCTAGCCAAGTAGGGTCTGTACTTTGTTCCTATATTTCTGCTGGCAGAAATGCTGCTATAACATTTTAGAAAGCCTCAGAGTTCTCAATTTACTGTGAACTAGGTCTGTATCAAGCTATCATTATGCTATTTAAAAAAAAACAAGATTCAGGAGAAGGAAAACATTATGGCACATACTATGCAATCCTAAGATTTGTTTGTAAAACGTCAGTCTTGGGAGCCATCTTCTTATGTTTTCCAATGAATAATTGTACTCTATAATTAAGTCTCTGAGAAACATATAGAATATTACTTTAGAGTATACCTCTCTCATTCTTTTTCCTGTTTCTCTCATTTCAGTATCTCTTGATCACTATGGTTATTCTTGGGCTCATATGTTCAATTTTTAGTCATATTGAGTATATAATATTCTGAATATTTTCTCAAAGGAGACGCTCAAGGGCTATTAAATGGCAAGTACTTTTGCTTTACAGAAATTGTGCTTGACACAATTTTATTTTACATTCTTCACTAAATAAAAGTTAAGAAAGTAAATTCTGAGCTAAAAGAGCACTAGGTTCTCCATTACCATGGTGATGAGTATGGTATAAATGCCTGGAGATATATAAGGTTTTAGAGCTATTTGCCAGTGGTCAAGATTAAGAGATCTACTGGGTAAGTGCAACCCTGCTAAAGCCCAGCAGATTTTTTTTCCCCGTTTTAAAAGTTCTAGCTGTTTTGTTGTGGTAAAGGGAATTCATCAAGTTGCAGAGTTCCCGAGAAATTCAGTGACTGAACAATACACAATTTGAAAAAGTATATATATTTAGTTTATCACAGACTGTGGATCCAGGGCCAGAGCACAATGTACCAATGTAAAGCAGAAATAGCTCCATTTAAGTTAATGCAGTTACACTGGTGTGAGATCAGTACCTGAATATTCAAGACCAGCCACCTAAATAGTATGTAAAAATCCCATAATTACAATGAAAGATGAGCCCTTAATTGCAAGTGGAGGCTGGTGACATCTGAAAGTGGTAAGCAAAACTGACGCATGACGATGCATGGTCAGAGCCAGTTCAAAGAGCATCTGGTAAAGATCATAGTGTCAAATTCACATGTGGGCAGTCATTGCCTATGATAAGGAGCCTCCACTTTTAACTACGATCCTATGTGCCAATTTGCACAAACAAATGCAGGTTTTGCACATACACTTTAGGTGGCCGCTCTGCAAATTGGGCTCTTATGTCTGTCTTCCACAGCCGTGCTGTGTCAGGCATGTTCATAGAACTTCTGGCTATTTTTGAGACAATTTTATATGTAATATATAAATGTGAAAATGTTATTCAGGTTTAGTCCACATAGATGCATACAATGTCCAACTGCATGCAAAGCACAACTATGTTCTGGTGTGTTAAAATAAAGGGGCACTACTATACAAATCAGAGAACATTTATAAAGAGAGCAAAAGACAAAATGGATGCAAAGCTGGTGATGAACACGACCATTGGAAGGATTTGCAACAACAATTGAAAACATGCAAATTTTGCCTTTTTTTTTCTTTTACACTAACTGAAAATTCAATAATGCAGGAAAATTAATTCTGACAGTTTTTACACAATTTTTTTCAAGTGTGACGTGTAGTAAGAAATTCACAGGACCCAATAAAATAACCTACATTGTTTACTTTGGTCAATTTGTCTAACTGCATTCCTTTGTTGAGAATTCACATTTCAGGTTGCTTTTTACCCTTTAGTTAATAGTACCATACTATTCAAAGATGTAAAAATCCATTAGCTCATTGTCGGTCACCCAGGAAGTGCAAAATTTAGCTTCCTCTCAGAAGACACACCAGATACTATATGCAGTGTAGTTGTTGCCGTGTTGATCCCAGGGTATTAGAGAGACAAGATGGGGTGAGGTAATAGCTTTTATTGGATCAACTTCCTTTGGTGAGAGAGACAAGCTTTCAAGCCATACGTCTTTCCTTTCCCAGACCTGAAAAAGAGCTCTGTGTGGCTCAAAAGCTTCTCTCTCACCAACAAAATATGGTCCAATAGAAAATATTACCTCACCTACCTTGTCAAACCAGATGTTAAACTGATACTATTACATTGGGACCTCATCAAAAGGTCCAAAAGTTGATGTACTAACTACATTTATATTTACCAATATATAGTATTAATGCAATTCACACAACATTAAAGCTTTCTCCTTAGTAGGTGTAATATGAGCAAATATCATATGAGGCAGTATAATTTCACTGATCCACAAGTCCATCATCAGTGCCTCCCAAAGGCTATCCTGTGTTCAGAGGTCTACCCTTTATGCCCACTAACAAGGATGTTTTTAAAGCAAGTGAAAGTCTGCAGAGATAGCCCTAGTTTTTGCGTTGCTTTTTGTATGTAGTTCCATCTTCCAATGCATCTGCGACTGGAATCCCCTCAGCATAGGCACAAGTACCTATCCTGCCTCTGATCAAGCTGCAGGCCACCTTCACATCTGAGATCTGGAGACCAGACAGAGAAGGAAAGGGAGCATACAAGAAAATTCAGTGTCCTTCTCACCTCACATTAAGTATTCTCAGATGCAAAGGCTGACCAGCTCTGCAGACAAGAGCTGGAAGAGCCAAATCCTGCAGATCAGGACAGCAATTAGTCAAGCAATTATTTGCCAAGAGAGAAATGCAAAAAATGCATGGGTGCTGGAACTGCGAGTGCTGCCTCACCCCATGGCTTGAAGTGGATTCCATTATACACGGGGTTTACAGTTTGGTTCAATGGCTCTCAGCACCCCCACTATACAAATTGTTCCAGCATCCCTGAAAAAATATATACATTTTTAAGGGGGAAAAGATGACTCTCTCCTTCCCCACCCCCCACTGTGAGGAGGTGGTTAAACAGGGACAAAATCTGGCACCTGTGATATGCCACAGGCTTCAGTCTGACTAACTTCCTTTCTGATATGAACTGACCAAATTAATTCAGCTTGTCCATACTCCTCCTTTGCCTGGACACAGCATTGCAGATTGCTGCTGACTGCTGTTGTATCAATCCTCATTGTCTGACTGACTGGCAGACTGTTCAAATGACTTAGTCACATTTACATTAAATCATGAGGGTCATCTGCACTGGACTGGGGATCAAGGGCGGCTCCAGGCACCTGCGCACCAAGCGCGTGCCTGGGGTGGCAAGCCGCGGGGGGTGGCCTGCCGGTCACTGTGAGGGCGGCAGTCAGGGAGCCTTTGGCGGCGTGCCTGCCTGCGGGAGGTCCGCCGGTCCCGTGGCTTCGGCGGCAATTCAGCGGCGGGTACACCGAAGCCGTGGGACCGGCGGACCTCCCGCAGGCATGCCGCCGAATCCGCATTACTAGCGGACTGCCCGCAGGCGCACCGCCGAAAGCAGCCTGACTGCTGTGCTTGGGCCGCCCCTGCTGGGGATGGAGGACAAGGACTAAGCAGGGAATTGGGGATGGAGCTCTGGCTAGTGCAAATGTGTCATACAGGGTCCTGTGCAGTTGTAAAGGTCAAACAGCATAAGGACACTTTGGGGCATCTAAATGCCAAGTTAAAGAGAGAGTTGTCTGTGTAAACAGTTTCCATTCAGCTGAAGCTATATGAGCCCTTGATTTTTAGTACAGATAGTTGAGTATTCAAATATACTGTAGCTACTTACTGAAATGCTGAAAGGCCCTGCCTAGCAACTTCTCCTGTCTAATCCTTTCACTCTCCATCAGCTTGATCTGGGGAAAGAATTGTTTTATGTGTTATATGGACATCAGTTTTGACAGCGTTCGGTTAGAGTGGGTCTCAGGACAGATAGCAGCAAAGGCAAAAATGTTTCATAGGAAAAGTTACCTCATAACAGAGATCTACACAGCGAGGTTTGTAGTTAGATTTATGTACTGAGAAATCGAGTAATCACTGATGTTTCATGCAAGTGTCTCCAAAGCTTGGATTTAACTGGATCATATCAACTGAGGGAGAAGAAACAGATGTATCTCCAGAACTGGAAAAAACAGGGCAGGACAGGAGTGCAGTACAGGAAGAAATGATGTGTGATGCAGATGGCATCTGATTTCAATATGACTCCCCTCCTCCTCCCTCCCCTCCCCCCACTTTGAAAATGTATCTGGAGTATGCCGTTTGTTTTAATGTCCATGGATTACTTAATTATTAAATTAAACATGACCTCTGTGTTCCTATTGACTTGGGAAAGAATTGCTGCTTTTGTAACATTATAAATGGAGTAGTTGAGTAGATTTACAACCCATTATTCAAATAATTCTTATTATCTTCAAATGTTATGCCAATAGGTCTGGCACCTCACAATAGCCTTGTGCCTCTATCGTGAGTTAGCTGAAGAATTTTGAGATTTTTTTTCTTTCTGTCACTCTGGGACACAACCTCTTTACCCTGGCCCCCATCTATTTCTCATTTGGTATTTTGGACGCTAGTTGTAATTCCTTGGACGGCATTGCAGTCTTTGAAGTCAGAAAAAGAACATATCCTTCCACATGATCAATAGGCATTTGGCCATCAACTCATCACAGCACTATTTTTAAAATAATTACAAAAGTTTCCCGAGAGAGAGAGAGAGAGAGAGAGAGAGAGAAATGAATTCCTAAATGGTCGGGGATTCATCAGAGGACAGTGGGATGAGCAGATTAATTGGAATAAGACCTGTATCAGACTGTTGCACAGTAAAATGCTTACATTCTCATGGTTCTGTGTTATAAAGCTTAGAATTTTCTGCAGTAACACTTCAGGGGCCAATAACAGGGATCCCATTTGTACATTACCATTGGGCAACATATTTGCCTTTCTTTTAGCTTACTTTTTCTTTTTACCAGAGGTAATCCAAGATAGTGATACCCCCACATCTTTATCCATATCCAGTCCTGTAATGCCAGACTTTAAGAGACTCATTCCAATTCTGAATTGCATGCAAAGTCTAAGTGAACAGGACTTATACAAGGGATCTCCACTGAGACTGGGGAAGACGTCATCCTCTCTAGAGGGGCGCACAGTACATAGCCCAGATTCTAATAATCAAAGGTTATATAGAAAATTAAAATGTAAATGTGGAATAAGAAAAAGAAATGGAGAGAATGAAGATGAGAATCCTATTAAAAAAATCTCAGCCTTTGATGGGGGTTAGAGAACAGGGACTGAACAGGGAACTTTTTCAAACCTCGAATCCTCGCTAATTTAGGTTCTCTTTCAGTAATTTTGGCTCTAGTACTGCATTCAGATGTGCACATTAATTCAATGGAGCTCTGCAGGAGCAGAGGGGTCCTTCCTTGCATAGGGGATTGCAGGATCAGGGCCTTATTAAGTGGTAGACCCCAAAAGGTTCAAAGATCTGGTTCAGATAACCAACTAGAAATTTCAGTGTTCTTTCGTTCTTCTTGAGTCTAGAAATCACTCTGGAAATCTCATGACAATGGGCCTTATGGTTGTTCCTGATTCAGTTCAGGGAAAAAATAATGCAAGAATAGTGTTTCCTACCCTATTTATGTACATCAAATTCTGGTCCAAACTAAGTGCAGGAAGCCTAGAGGTGCTCAAAGATGGAAAGATAATTCAGTGTTTTCAAATTCTGAGTTTTGAGATTTGTCGTAAGGATATAATTGGTTTATTTTTAACCAGGCCAGTTTAGCCACTTGTGAATTAGGGAGCGCCTTTATTCTATTTATTGAACTCCCATTGAACCTACCAGGAATTCTGTGGTTAGATGGATAGCTAGATTGGGTCCTTAGATGTTCATTGGTAATTCTTAGACTACAGCAGCAGTTATTATCTTGAAGAATTGTGTGCCAAAGAAAAAATGAAAATGAAAAAAAACAAAACAATCACAGCAAATCATTTCAATTCCAGTCAATACTAATAGCTTCATTCTTTGTTTTACTCCTGTGTGTGAAATTTGGATCCAAAGGACAGTCCATAAGGTAAATGCTGCCATCTAGAGAAACGTAGAGAGATGCTGTAAAATTCGCTTGGTGATATTTTTGTTTTTCAGGGAGCCTCAGGAGCAGCTGATCAGGGCTCCTTAAAATTAACTGCAGTGTCAGGGATGCAATCCTTTGGAATGCCTCTCTGCTATCTGTTTACTTTGAACAGCTGAGCAATTACAATAGAATTTCAGAAAAGCAGGGAGAGAAAAAACTGATAAAAGGGTATGTGTGTGTGTGTGTGTGTGTGTGTGTGTGTGTCTGACTTTCTCTTGGACTCTTAAAATTATTTAATGACCACAAGGTTGTGGGGCTTTGTGTTTGTTTTTTAAGAAAAGGTTTTACTTTAATTTATCATGTTTAGAAGAAGAAATGCAAAAGGGGTTTGCAATATTTTCTATGTATTGTTCATCTTCCTCTTTTTCATGGTACAAAGCCGCTCTGTTTACTCTCCAAGAGGTTTTGAAAGAAGTGGGATTGCAAAACTCAAACATAAAAGCCAAGCACAAAGAAACCACTGAAAATACCTGAAAGACCAGAAAGAAAAGTGGGGATTTACCTTGTCTCAGTATATTATATGTGCAGATATATCAATATCCCAGTGTGTTCAAAGAATGAGCCATGCATGCTAAGCCTGAATGGCAAAATGAACTCTCATGGATACCTTCAAAACGCTGTTTGCCGTTGCAATTTTTTTAACACAACTAGTATTACTCATCATCAAATTCAGTAATTCATAAAGTTAATCATTTGGGCCCCAATCCTAGAAACAGTTCTGAAGATGATTAACTTTTCTCATATGACCTGTCCCACTGATTTCACTAAAACTACTCACATGCTTGCAGTCAAGCACACAAATAAGATTTTGCATGTTTTAAGTTTTTTGAATGTTATTGAATAAATGGTTCTTTTTAGTTTACCCTTCAGATTATAAAGGGTATAGATGATCAAGGTTCTGCTATGAACTCATAATAAGTAATTAAGTAATTTCCCAAAATAAATGTATGCAATATTCTTAAATACTAGTAGACTTGAAAATAGCTTAGATGCTTAAATAAAGGCTGCAGTGCATATTGGCATATGGGCTATTTCCCACCTGGAAACACTCTGAACCTAGTATTTTGTATGTAAAACCCGTTCTGCATTGTGTGTTTATTGTAAACTGATTGTAAACAGTCAAGCGAGAGAAAGAACAGTTCTACCAGACACAGTAAAACATTCTGGAATGGGGAAATAGTTTCTCTTTCCCCCCATACCTTTTCCCTGGCCCCCACAGCTGTATCATGATCTAAAAACCCAGATAGATTGACTTGCTGTTCTTTTAGAAGTAGTGTTAGGGTTTTAAATCCCAGGCACAGTGTCATAAATCAGAAAGCGGGAGTGTTGGTTAGTCATTTTTGTTTTAGTGACTGGGAAGCACCAAGTCTGAAGTTATGATACAGGAAGCTCAAGTCTCTCTCTTTACAACACAACAAAGACAATACGTTGTTTAATGTATTTTCCCTCTGGCTGACGCAGAGAATTGGAGATGTAAAATGTAGATTTCACAGTGCTGCAAAGTTCTGTATATTATAAAAAATATCACAGATGCTTGAAAATGATTGAGAGCTTGTGAGTTTCCACAAACACCCGCAAACTTTCCAAGAGGAGAATTACAGATTCCCCACAAATACTCAAAACATTTCCCCTGAGTCTATGCTACTGTCTAGCATATGGTGCTGTGCATAAGAGCTTTTACCCCATTAGAATGCCTTGATGATGCAAATAAAACCCTGTTTTCCACACGGGATATTTTTGCTCTCCTTTTGATGTACTTATTTGCTTTGCCAGATCCTGTTCTCTTCTCATATGTCTTCTACTCTGAATGATTCATTTGTTTATTATGACAAGGGACAAAGGCATCTCAGGACAAACAAGAGATGAACAAATCAGTTCAGATAAAATAAGAACTGACTTGAACCAAACCCAAAGCAAACTTTTTATGGGGTTTGGAAAAGTTAGTTTGCAATTTCCCCCATTCTTTATTTTCAGTGTCATGTGCTTCTGGACATTTTGCTTCCTCCCAGGACTGAAACTACACAGCAGTAGTTGTTCTGTGGCGGCAAACTCTAAAAATTCTTTGCTTTGAAAGATTGTTTTAAAAGGAGTGGTGATGGTATCATTAGTAAATAACTTCTTAAATATTGATTATTATAATGTGCCCTAGTATCTTATGATGTAACTTGTAAACTAGTAAGATTGAGATTTATGATTGTACATTGAGGATTTTTGTTGCTGTTTGTGTTTATTTTTAAAGGGGGCCTGAAATTAGGCTCCTAAATTATTGACTTAATTTGGAGCTGATGGGCACTCATTAAATTTGAAAATCAGGCCATTTGCGTGGGTGCCAGAATATGGCCTTAGGCATTCATTTTAAAAAAATCTTGGCCCTAGTATATTAGGAGAATGGTAATGACAGTAGCCAAGTTAAACAATTAATACTGGAATCAAATGTCAGTAAATTCAGTCCCCTCCACCCATTTTAGACTGAGCTTGCTGATTGTTAGGTTGAACTGCAAGGCCTATCTCATCTCTTATTTTAGGCAGGGGGGATTTTTAATGGGCTAATAGTGGTGTCAGCTTGGTGGAGGAGCTTAAGTTTCTCTTTTTTTTTTTCTGCCTACATTATGAGAAATTAGGGGAGCCTGTTTACTTTGTTTATTTTGTGTAATTGTATATTTTAAGTAACTTGGGACAGGCATCTTTATTCTATAGCTAGCATAAATTGAAGGAAAGCATATCTTTCTATTGTTAATCATTGGATTCTGGTAGTGGCATGAAAGTAGCCATACCTAATGAAAGATTCTGGGTAAGCTAGTAGATAATGTTGCTGCTCTTCATGTCAGCGATTCTAGGTTCAAATTCTGTTGGAGTTGTATTTTCATTCAATAATTGTATAACTCTGGTAATGTTTTTTCCTTTAAAAAAATAAAATGAATGATGGCAATGTTTTCACCCATATCACACACAATGGTAGTGTTCAAAAATATTAAATATTTACAAAAACAGACGAGTTAGAAAAAAGTCAGATTTGTTTACCAGTGACATACCAAGAGCCACTTTACAGAAGGCTTTAAATGGCCAGCTTAATAACAGTATGTTATATATTTAGTACCTTTCATCCAAAATGATCTCTAAGCACTATGCAAACTATATATACTGGAAATATATCATCCCCAACTAACATGCTGCCACTGCTGGGGTACAACATGGCAGCTGTTTAACCAACAATGTAGGTAGGACATGAAGAAGGATATGGTTTCCAATTGAAACTGCAGAGAGAACTGAAGTACTGCAACAGAACATGCAGGCAGTACTCGACTTTACGACGTTTGACTTAAGACGAACGGCACTTACGACATTTCTGAATTGACACCCTGATTCAACTTATGACCATTAGTTTCGACTTTACGACGCTCAGTCCCTCAATGGAGTGTATTGTGGTTCCGATTTACAACGTTTCAACTTACGACGCAATTTTCAGGAACCAATTGTGTCGTAAGTCCGATGACTGCCTGTAGTTGGAATTTGCTGACGACGTGAGGTGAACACTCTCTTATTTTTGCCACAAATGCCATAAGATCATATGTGGTCAGGACCTTGGTTTTACATTGTCTAAAAGATGATGCTTGCACAGCACGTTGCCCCTTAACACTGTTCCAAAGCATTGGGTTCAGTATTGAATCAAAGGTAACTGTTCCAAGAGATCAAGGCCAAGGGCTGATTTCCAATTTAGCCTTAATCATAACTTGCTTAATAGCTACTCTGATGAAAACTTGTTTCTAACTTGGCTCTTCTTCTATGGCTATCTTGCTCTTTTTGCATATTGAGACTTTCTGCCTGTGCTAGGGTCTTTGGTAAAATATAAACTGCATCGTTTAACAAGATTATTTTATCACATCAGATGCTGTATAGCACAGAATGATACAATAGGTTCCTTCCACCCATCTAGCACATCTGAGAGGGGAGTGAATTGTAGATAGTCTTCAAAGATTCTTCAGTTCCACCTTATAAAAAAAAAATCAATAGTAAATTTCAAAAGAATATGCATCTCCTTTGCAAACAAACCATTTTCTCCTATATCTTGAGCTATGCCCCCCAGTCACTCCCAGTCTTCATTGTCTGCTTTGATTGTCTAGTGACCTGCATTTTCCTTGTGTTTGTACTGTCCATGTTTAATATTTGGTTTTCATCTATCATGATTTTACCCTTCTCCTAAATGATAAACTCTGCATTCTGCTAATAGAAAGAGCTATAAAAATTAACCAAGCTAACTTTTATTAGCTTGTTTTCTTCAACTACAAACATGGTGAGACAAGATGCACCCCTGACCTGACCTCTCCTCCTCATTGACTCATGTCATGTGACAGGTCAGACAAATGCCAATAGATAGGTATTGCTGATGTCCAAATGCCATTTTTAAAAAATGAGGCAATATCTTTCACCTTTCATGGGTGTGAATGGTCCCAAGGACAATGTAACTGGGCAGGATTTCAGAAGCCCACAGAGGAGGGGTATCTGCTCCCTCCCATTGTGCTCCTCCGAGCCCCGCTTTGTTATGGCACCCTGCCCCACCTGGCAAAGTGATTCTTTGGGGATGGGGTGGATGGATACTTTGCAGCATAGATCCATTGGCCATTGTACCCTAAGAAGCAAAAGCAGTAGGTATACAGCGCCTACTTCAGCCCTGTTGATAGGGTAGCAGCTGTAAAGTAGGTCTACTGCTGCTTGGTGGGTCTCAAATTACTTGCAGAGATCCCCAGCACCCAGTTCCTTTTGTCAAGCTGGCAATAGACACTGGGAATAGAATTTGCCTCTTAAAGTAAGAATATGTAATAATATTTTGTTACTTGGTAAGCACTTCCTCCTAATTGTCAGTATATTTTAAATAGTATAAACCAGCGAAGTCTTCAGGCTGCTCTAACAGAGCAGAGGAGGACTGGCCTGCACAGAGCTGCCCCAGGATCAGGGGAGAGCAAAGACAAACATTAAGCCACATACAAACTCTGACTTATGCTCTATGCAGTTTAGCCTAAGCCCAGAATCTGGCCCATAATGTTCTTATTGAAATTGTTTAGCATCATGATGTAAGTTGTTTCTCAGGCTCCTCTTTCAGAGCATAAAAGGAAAAGATGTTCTTTCTTCTTACAGAGTAAATCTTTCTCATATAAATTTGCAGAAAATGAAGAATAATACAGGAAGATTAATGCAGGCAGGAAACCTACTTCACCAAAATGCAGACCAGCTGCCAAATCCTAGAGTCCTTATACATTCCATCCTCCAGCACAACTCCATGATGCAAAGGGGAATTTTGCCAGAGTAAGGACTTCAGGATTTGGCCCCATATTCTTTTTCAAAATTTACAAATGTACATTTAGAAATATCAACCATTTTTTACTCTGAAAGGTGGAAAATAAAAGCACAATTAAGGTTAGCAAGTCCAGAAATTATTACCCCTAATTAACAGAAAATTCAAAATGACACTCCCCAAACTATAGACTGCTACTCACTCCCAGAGAGGCAGACAAAAGCAGCAAAGTTCTTGCATGTAGGCAACTATTAAGAGAAATCCATTTCAAATCAATAAGAGATCGTGCTTATTCAGATATAGGCAAAAACAGATAGGAGAGTATTTTCCCTAGATGTGTGTGAACTCCAGTGGGAGAAATGTAATGTGCCCATTGATGAAAACAATCTGCTGTTTCTCGCTTCTTTGGAAACTCTATAAACCAGGAAGTTTCAGAATATAATTTTTGCAGTAGACATTATCTCGGTCAAGGTTAATTGATATGGGGTAAATCTGCATATCGGTTCATAAAGTAAACCAATGATAACTTATTACACATGATCTATTGCGAGTTTACAAACTTGTTAACAAACTGGTCTGCAGTGTACTCATGTGCTACCCTGCATGTGTAGCTTGCCCAGCAAAATCTTGGAATGAACATGGTAAACAAAGATCATTTTAACCGGTCTCAGAAATTAAAACTGCATCCCAAAGATGCCCAATTTTTTTGCCTCCTCTACTAAACTGGCAAATGCATGTATCTATTAGGATTTATATAAAGATGGCTTCAATTACATGAGTTTATATAAATTCAAAATTGGCATAGTAGTTTAAAGGCTTTGGCCAAAAGATCTAAAGATACAATACTTCCGTTACCAAATGGCCCTCTTCCCCAATTCCCCACCGCCCCATTGGTCCCCCCAATGTTGCCAAATGTATCTGTAGTTTGATGGCATCTTTCCAGAGAGCAATGAACAGGTCAGATCAGCAACCAACTTTTTATCCACTGACATACAGACTGACTGATGGAAACTTCTAACAGCCTTAAGACTTTAAGCCTTGGTACAAGAGTTTACATCAGACCCTTCACAGAAGGGGAAAGCCATTTAATCCTAGAAACAGTTAAAACTTCCCACAAGACAAAATAAACTACCGTGGTATAGAGTTTGTCTATTCTATTTATTATTTCTAAACAATTCAGTATGAAAGATAATAAACTTGGATGTCTGCATGTTTTCTCTATTTAATCTGGCATCATCAGTGAGTAATGGTACTTAAGTGATCTGCTTCAGCTGGCAAGAGTTTTATTCTCTGCCAACCTTTGCTTGTCCTGTAAGTGTCATTTTGGTTGTGGACTTGAGAATCATTGTGATCTCATTCCATTGTACAAGGAAGATGAATGAAGGGCATGGTGGTGAGTGGGGCGAGGAGGGGAAAATGAAGTCAAATTTTCATTTTGTTAATCTGTTTTTAAAACAAAATAAATTCTTGCCTAATTTAGGTTGTGGGTGATTGAAGGTCAGGGCCGTAAACAAGTGTTTTAAAAATTGAGTGATTGAAATTGTTTTCTTTTCTCCTTTTTTATTTCAGTATCTTATATGCTTTTTTAAATTAATACATTGAAGAAAAAATATTCCAAATGCCCCCATACTTTAGCTCACAGCCTACATTTTCAAAAGTTGATCTAATTCTATTTGTGCCATTTAATTTTAAAGTAAACTGTGAGCTTGTTGCCCAGAATACACTCATGCTACCAAATAACTCATGTGATTTCAAATCTCAATGTACACAGTGAAGCCTTTTTATGTTGCTCTTCAACTGAGAAGTCAGCCTAATGGTGAGCCTATCTCTTGGGTACTTGAGCTCACTGCCAACATTTCTGTTCATGCATGCAAAAATCTCTTGCACTCTGCTGGTTACTGAGCAACCACAACAACACTGCTGCACTTCTGTATTAAGCCTTTACTCCTATTGTACCCAACTGGATTTTCTTTTTCACTTTGCTTATAAAAAAAGAAAACATCCATAAGTCAAGCTTAAAGTTTTGCTTTCCAGTTAGGGATTTGCAGTGCATTTTATATTCCATAGATCAAGAAACTCGGTAAACGCATACCATTTCCTATAAGGTACAAAGATGTACAAACATTACCATGAAATCATACCTTGTGCTAAATGCTAATTAGAAGCAGAAGGCTCACTAGATGTGGATCTGATCAATAACTGTGCAGTCATTTTTCAAGGTCAATAAATATACACAGATGAATGAAACTTTTAAAATTCTTAAGTGCTATATTATTAGTCATCCACATTCAAGAATGACAAAGCCCCAAAACCGCTTACAAAATTCACTATTTATTTCAGTGTATAGTTTAAAATATAGCTACGTATCATGACCTGAAGACCAATTTAACAGAACTGTCCAATTTCTGACATCTTAATTCTCACCCACAAGAAATAAAAATATGTCTTAGATAAAGAAATCACTGTCCATTTTTTAGAGCTTTTTGTTTGTTCATTTTCACTCAGTCTAGGCCTCATTTACCACAGGATTTGTGTGGGATCCTTCTGGAGTGCCTCGGAGTTGTTAAGTGACAATCTAAAAGCCGATTTAGGATTAGCTAGCTTAACCAGGTGAACTGAGGGTTTCACTTTGATTGGGGAGAAAAGCTATAGCTGTGCTTGGAAGTCCATATTGTGATACTGAAGGGCTTTATCAACATCCTGAGAGGAGTGCATTCAGAATAGGTGATGATGAGAATCTCACTAATCAGTGAAGGATTATCTGAGGCTCAAAGCTATACTGCTTCTAATTCCTTCTTCATGACGCTGTTCATGCACTGCAAAATGATCTAGTGCAACACCAGAAGTATAAATATTAGATGAGACTCTTCAGTATCTTAATTAGCACTTTCTGAAGGAACTGGTCGATGAGCAATCTGAGATAATCAGCTGTAAAAACAATGCAGAATCAGTGCAAAAATGACAGCAAGAATTAAGACAATTTCAGATTTACAGTACCTGATATTATGTCCCACAGCATACATATCATTTATCATTTTTAAAAGTAGTGCCAGCATCAGCTGTGAAGCTATATCATTGCCTGGGTTTACCACTTGGGGTCACATTATTGGCAGCTAATCAAATGGCTGAAGACAGTGATATTGCATAATTCTTTATTATTAAAGTTATGGAGCTATGCATTTACACACCTCCTCCACTAGGGGAATTGCACTCATCAATGACCCTGGATGGTCATTTAAAAATAGGATTCATAGTACTTGGTGTGCAGCAGAAGAAAGAAGAAATATTATGATTTGTTAACATCTGTTGGGTTTTTTTAAATGTATTTAACACAGAGTAACATGTCCCTAAAACATGTTAACAACAAAGCAAAATTACCATTTCCTGCTGCAAATGTGAAAGACTCCCAGACCCGGCCTCTCGGTTAATGGCAATTTTCCCACACCATAAGCAGATATTTTAATCGTCCCCACTACAAGTTCTTTTATATTATTAAATGAAGAGCTTCCCTAGTGCATTTCACTGGACACGTTGTCAAAATGACAGAACAAGATATCTTTAATTCCCTAACATCCAATTAGGTCCAGTATCTCCAAGACCACCAGCAGAGCAGAGGATCACCTCCTGTTACTCCTTATGTTGTTTCACGTCTTCAAGCCTCCACAGGTTCTTACCTTCCTCACCTTTTATAGACAATGCTGTCCAACTATTGAAAATGCTTCCAATTCTTTACCAAAAAATATACATTCTTTCTTAGAATTCTTTCTTAGATCCCCTTTCTTACTAGTAAGTAATGTGTAGAGTAAAGATGGATCCAAAATAACCTCTCAGACTTGAATGCCCCAATATGTGAAGGAAGTTCAGATCCAGATTCAAATTTTGCAGCACAAGACCATTTACTGAAAGCTTCCATATAATGTCTGCAAATGTGCAATGGTTATTCTGTTTTTATTTTTTATTTAAATGATGCTACTTTAAAAAAAAACAATAGGTTATTTTACTCAGAAAATTTCATCAGCTTGTTATCAGATATGTTCAAATTAACAATCCAAAGGAAGACAATGTCAAAATAATCCCATGAATGAAGAGTTTTAATTTAAGATTAATGCTGTAAAATTGTACTTTTGCTGTCCATATAAAGCACATACGCCTTCAAGTGAACTTACAATATTTTTGTGAAAAAGAAATAAACATTTTAGAAGCTTGACATTTTGAACACAAGTAATGTATTTCATTTTAATACTGTTTTCAAACTGGATAGCAAAATTTTATCTCCCTCTTTCCACAATACCAAGAAAGCATCCATCCAGGTAGACTTCAGATACCGTGTCGGAGGGCTTCCATTTCTATCACTCCTTCATGATGAATGAGGTTCTTCTTCTAAACAAATAAGCACTTCAGAGGGTTACCCTTGACAGGGCTGTTAATCCCAGGAGTCTGCCTTATCACTGTAGAATTCAAGGGTTGAAATTGTACAGTATCCCTGTACTGCCTGGCTCTTACACTGCTCTGGCTCAAAGTTGGAACATAACTATTCTACATCTTACATGTAAAATCATGCTTAGTGCTTCTGTTCTGGTGCACTCACAGATGGAGAAGTTAATTATCCTAGTAATCTATGCCCCTTTTAACATTTGGCTTTATTTCTAATGCAGACTGATGTTTAATAATCAGTATCCCTCTAATATGTTGTTGTTTCCTTTTGTCCCTGGGTGAAGTCTCTCTAGCTTGCCTGAGTCCACTGGATTCTAGACTGCAGGTTAGAATTAATTTTGTTCATCACTAAATAGCAAGGCTAGAGCTGGGTGAATTTTTTTTTAACTGAAACATTTTTTTCAGCAAAAA
Source organism: Emys orbicularis (assembly GCF_028017835.1). Taxonomy (NCBI): domain Eukaryota; kingdom Metazoa; phylum Chordata; order Testudines; family Emydidae; genus Emys; species Emys orbicularis. The sequence goes on along the minus strand of NC_088687.1, from coordinate 29,665,759 downwards.
ATGCAGATTTGATGACAGAGAAACGTTTCATGAACTCGTATAGATTCTGCCATATTGTTTCAGTTTGAAAAAAAAAAGGTTTTAAAAAATTCCAAACAAATCAAAACATTTTTGAAATTAAACCTTTCAACTACTTTTCAATTTGAAATTTCCTTTAATTTTTAAATCATTATAAAATGTTAGAAATTGAAACAAAAGATTTTTTCGTTTTATTTTTTGATTCACCAAAAATGTGGAAAAGTTTCTTTTCAATTTGCCCCAAAATTATTATTTTTTGTTTAGATTTTTCTGACTTGCCAGTGGTCCGAAGAATCCATTATTTGCCCAGCTCTAATTGGCACAAGTTCTGATCTCATTCCCCTGGTGCAAATGAGATCAAGATGTGGCCCATTAGGCATAATAGGTCTCAAAAATGGAAATTCTCTATCTGCCTCCTTCTCCAAGAAATGCCCCATCAGATTATCTTGCACAGTGATCATTGTGTTTGGTATTTCTACTAAAATTATATACCATCATCCCTGGTGTAACGCTAATGATTTTAATGGACTGCTACTGGGGAGGACTTTGCCCCTTTGTGTATCACTGAAAGCTACTATTCAGCATCCTTTCCAATGACCTCCCTCCCTCAACCCCCACTTCTCCACAAGGGTACTTTGAAAATAATGAGTGCATGTTTTTTCATCCCAATCAGAATCCTTGTCCCTTAGAAGGTTTAGAACAGGCAAGTGACATCAGCTGTTGTTTGAAAATCAAAGCATAATGTGTTTTCAGTTTATAAATTATAAAATATTCAAAAGCACAGGCTAATACTAAGGAGTTGGTTACACTAGTGGGTATCTGGAGCTGTTTGTTCCTTTTATCTCTGTTGCTCTGTTCCCCTCCCACCTCCTTTCTTAAAAATATAATGCAAAGAAAATGTAAATTCCAATGCCCGGGGCTTTGGAAAGATAGGAAGGAAAAGGATAATGCCAAAAAATAAATAAGAAAGGTGGTGGTAGTGGTGATCATATCAAAGTCTCTCTTGATATGATCCTGATAGTTCCATTCATTAGTTTCAGTGCTTGCCCATCAAAAGGATCCGTAATGCAGTGTGTTAGTTTTGTTAGTCTCCCTAAATCTTAATAATTTTGTGTATTTTTACTGTAGCAACTTTCATTCAAGGCTTTCAAAGCTCCTCACAAATATTAATGAAGCCTCACAGCAACTGTGTGAGAGAGACATTTTAACACCTTCTTTGCAGATAGGATTCTGTGTGGCACAAGTAGTTAAATAGCCCCAGGACACAGAGTGAGTCAATGGAAGAGAACCCAGGAGTCCTGACTCCCGCCACTTCCCTGCTCTAACCACCAGCTAAACACTTCCCCATTACTTTTCAGAACTTGAAAGACTGAGGCTAGGTCTACACTACCCGCCTGAATCGGCGGGTAGAAATCGACCTCTCGGGGATCGAATTATCGCGTCTCGTCGGGACGCGACAATCGATCCCCGAATCAACGCTCTTACTCCACCAGCAGAAGTGGGAGTAAGCGCCATCGACGGGAAGCCGCGGAGGTCGATTTTGCCACCGTCCTTACAGCGGGGTAAGTCGGCTGTGATACGTCGAATTCAGCTACACTATTTGCGTAGCTGAATTTGCGTATCTTAAATCGACCCCCCCCCCCCCCCGTAGTGAAGACCTGCCCTGAGTATTAAATAATGGTGTACAGCTGAACAGAAAATGGCCTGATCTTCAGGAGCTGTTTTCCGTATCTGTGTGCACATGTTTCTACATGTCAAACCTGCATACACAGCTGATAGAATTTACACATGCAATTCTCAACTGTTAGCAGCCCTACTCGATGCAAGGGGTGAAATCCTGGCTCCAGTGAAGCCAATGACAAAACTCCCATTGACTTCATTGGGGCCAGGATGTTTATCTGCCCCAATATCCAGTATGATAGTGTAGAATGGCACCCTTATTTTAACAGAAGACTGAAAATCAACTGTGTATTATATCAACTAGGTCATATAACTGCTGTCAGAGCATTACAACCACAACTACTTATGTGTTTGTACAACACCTAGCACAATGAGGGCCCAATCTTGATTGGAATTGGAACCCTTAAATCAAGACCCCTTTTAAATACAGAAATGGGAATGAACTAATGGCAGAGAGATATAACACTCTTAGAATTCATTGCAAGGAGATGTAATTGATTAAATGTGTGTGAAAGAGATTCCCTCTCCCCAACAATTTGTACAATGCTGGACACGTTTCTTCTTTATGGTCTTGAAGGAAGGTGACTTGCAACTTTGAGTGCACTATTCTAGTTTTTGTTTGCTGTGTCATATCTCAGCTGACTTTATAGTCCCTTATCTTTCAGCTAAGCAAATGCCTGTATATTTACCATATCCCAAACATGATGTTTTCAAAACCTATTAATCAAAAAGAACCGCAAACTAGACTCAAAGTGGCTTTTGCTGATGAGACTCCTGTTTGCTTTCAATAGATATGTACCAATATGGGAGGCAAATACACTTTTGTTAGTTACTCTTGTTTTGTCTTTATGTATCTATTGATTAGGACATTTATCTAAAGAATAAACAATGGCATCTTGGATAGTGCTATCAAGTATGAGGTAATCACAGCACACAGAGATTTAGCACTCTGTTTTCCTACCTTTGTTATCTAGCAAGCCACATCATTTTCTGTTTAACTGTAGTCTTAACTCAGCAATAATTAACATTTTTATTATATAATAGGGTAGATGTTACTTATTTTGATTTATTTAGCTTTCGTACAGAATTGATTGGGACAAATGAAACTACTTAACCACTGTCATTTAATGGGTTGGGGTTTTGTTGGAAAACATTAAATTTATTGAGTTTTGTCATGGGATGAGTATATAAAATTGATTTTATTGATATCAGATTCACCCTGTTCATGTATCATCATCTGTGCTGGTCTACATTTTTTTTTCCACAACAGACTACAAAATGTGTTTGTTTTTTTCCCTTCTCCTTTCCCAAAACCAGAGATGCACCTTTTTAGTTAGAGAAGCCAGAATACTGAATATTCCCTGTCTAGCCTTTACAATGTATAGGATCTGTTCCTTCTCCGATTGAAGTCATTGGGAGTTTTGCCATTTACTTCAGCAGGAATAGGATTGGGAGTAAAGCCTGTGTTTACCATTAACTTAGATACACTAACGCTCTGTTCATAGTGAATTAGAATGAAAGGGCTGAAAGGTTCATTGTGTGCAGACTGCAGTTCCAGGGAACCTCTGTTTATAGCGGAAAGTCCTGCATTCCTTTATTGAGGCAAAAATTTCCATTGAAGTAAATGAAACCTTTGCTTGAGAAAGGACAAACAATTGCAGCATTTTTCCACTGGCTGTTTCTATTTTTTAATATCTTTAGGAAAGATGAGAGAACTTGTAAATTTCTAGGCTCAGGATCGGGGCCTGGGGGTGGGCTGTGGACTTGACAGCCCAAACTCCAGCCCAAGCCATAATGTCAAAGCAACCTCTACACAACTACTTTTAGCACACTAGCGTGAGCCTCGTTTACACACATCTCTGGACCCGGGTTGGGAGACTCACTCCGAGATGTAGTATGGTCGTACCCACTGTGCTCCCTCCCCTTGCACATTCATGCAGAGCCAGCCACAATCTGGTCCTAAACAGTTTTGCATGTAAGCAGACTGGATGCCTGATACCTGAAAGTCAGGTAGTGACTTTGAATAGGCTTTTACGAGCTAAATGCACCATACTATGTGTCACTCATGCCATGACCTAGAAAGTCAAGGCACAGTTAAGTTTATCTAATTGCTGATGTACTATCCCTGCTGCTGTACACAAAATCCAAATGTAACAATTTCATTTTATTTTTCAAACGGATTCTAAATAGAAAGTGTTCTAAGAAATAATATCTAGTTTCTAGTTCAGAGTGGAATCTGAAGTCAGTCAAATCCTAAATCTGAGGAGGGAGGGAGGAAATATATGTCTTCTTTTATCCGATATATAATAGGGAGTTCTAAGCAACTTCCTGGTCAGATTGGCTTATCAGAGCTCAGCCCTTGCTGAATTCACCTTTTAATGTGAGCCAATCAAGTGTGGGAGTGGAGGGAGTGCAATAGGAATCTCACTGGGGCGTTAGGGGTGGGGACATTACTCCCATGTGAGCTAAACTGCTTCCCAAACTTACTGACCTAATGTAAGAGAGGAATGACTGCCCTGAGACACATGTGAACCCAGATCTTCAAAGAAAAAGAAGTGCTTAAAATCACGAGAGGCACATTTAAAAAAAAATCCAAATTGCAAATGATATACTGCAACAGAGAATAAAAAACACTAAAAAAACAAAAGGCTTAATTTGAAAAAAATTAACTTTTCCACAGTCTATAATATTCTCTGTCAAATATGCTGGAAGCAAAATTCTGCATCTGCATTGATTGGACGAATTTCAAAGACCTTTTACCTGCTCTCTGTTTGTGTTGCCTCATATCTTTATGACATGGAATGAACTGCTTGGCGCCACGTTGCTGTTATCCATTAACCATTCCTGTTTTCCTAATCATCTTAGACTCCATCTTTCTCTGTCCTATCTGTTATTGTCTTCTGCAGAGAGATGTGATGTTCCTTTAGCCTGTTCTGGTTTGCATGACATGATTTGTGTATCTGCCTACAAGGGTTTCTCTACTGAACCCTGTACATTATCTTCCCCCAGCCCCCCTCCTCTGTAACCAGGAGAAGAGGGTCATACATCTGTAAAATGACAGCACTTATGAAAAATGGGAGTTTGGTACACATGGCTCTCATCAGACACAGACTCATCTTCCATGCCACAGACACTACTTGTTTCCTTGCAATGCAGACTGTAGTTAAAAAACACAGGAAACACCTAATAAATTGCTTGGCCTATCAAATTAACAAGTCATCAAGAAAGTATTTTGGTAATCAATGAGCAAAGCAGAATTTTAGTTTGCTTTCTTGCATGGGGATGGGACGCACAGAGATGTGGCAACTTATTTACTCCCTCTCTGTTCTATAAGCAGCATTTAACAGAATTGGAAGTTTGCTGTGATACTGGGAAAAGTGGGAGAGGTCTAATTTTAGAATTAAAAGAACACCTAGAGCCAGAGGGGAATATTGGCCTTAACTTAGCGTCACACAAGGACTCTGTGAAATTCAGAATCATGGGCATTTGACAGCATATTTATGGCAGCAGGCTTTCAGATGAAGACATTTTTACTGGAGACTATGTTAAATATGGAACAGGAGTGAAATTTTCCATTGTTGAGAGTAGCCTGAACTGAAGAGAGTCTCTGTGCAGTTCCTGCTCTGGTGAACTCATTTATTCTCTTAAAGGAAAACTACAATGTAGTTAAATATCACATGTAATTCTAAATAAGCTATACTTTGTTTAAAACTTTGTACATATAACAAAAAATTAATAACTAATCAGGAAACAGCCATCTTGTCTGTCTGATGTAGTGTGAGGTGTAGAAATAGGCCTGGCTCGTACATATAGTCAAGAAAGGCAGATGCCGGGGGCAACAGAAAATTAAGGCTTAGTGGCTGTTTGTTGTAGAGACAATTGCCAACTCTGGATGGGGTGTGTTTCCAGTTTGCCTAGAGCAATGAAAAGCCTGGGGCTGCTCCTGTGAAGCAAGTGAAGCGCAGCATATTAAAGCATGAGAGAGGCAGGAAACTTGAAGTTGTTGTAAGTTTTGTGGCAGTTTATATAAATATTCATAAGTACTACACATATTAAGGCCTTGATTCAGCAAATGCAAATTTAAGCAAATTCCACTGCCTGAATTTACACATTTCAGTAGCCCCGGGGATGTCATGAACTTAAAGTTACGAACCTGCTTAAGGAGCTTGTTGAATAAAGGCCTAAATCATCATTAAATTAACTGGAGAATTAAAATAACACAAATTACCTTGCAACAGCTTTGGCATTCTTCTGTTTTTCTCAAGCATTTTGATGGATTTGGGCTTCCTATCATAAAATATGTCTCTGGACTAGACATCCTACTGGGAAGTCTCAGTAAAATGGCAGAGCCCACTGAGACATATCAGCGCCATTCACAGTTAATGAAGATACTGAAACAGTGACATGTGTTTCTCAAATAAATGTTCTGAAAATTCACTGTATCTGTATATAAGGTATTTTATATTTTTTAGTAAATATATAGCACTACAGTGAAATTCTGGCAAAGCTTCCATTGACTTCAATAAGGCCAGGGTTTCACCCATAGTACCTAAGGTATTAGAAGTAATCACCATTTCCCTGCACGGAGGTTCTCTTCAGTTCAGGCTACTCTCAACAATGGAAAATTTCACTCCTGTTCCATATTTAACATAGTCTCCAGTAAAAATGTCTTCATCTGAAAGCCTGCTGGCATAAATATGCTGTCAAATGCCCATGATTCTGAATTTCACAGAGCCCTTGTGTGATGCTGAGTTAAGACCAATATTCCCTTCTGGCTCTAGGTATTCTTTTAATTCTAAAAATAGACCTCTCCCACTTTTCCCAGTATCACAGCAAACTTCCAATTCTGTTACATGCTGCTTATAGAACAGAGCAACAAAGTTTCTACTGTACTTTGCTGTGCATATAGCTATAAAACCAAAAATAAGCAGCTCAATCCAGGATATCACCTGGTTTCTTTGTCAGAGAAATAAAACATAATCATACACTGTCACCAATCCATTCGCCACACAAGACTTCATTGTTGCCACTAGGCTACACGTCATGACCACTTAGAACTTCACAGGAGCAGGGGTGATGTATCAAATATTGCTGCTTCAAAAGTCCAGCTTCCTACCAATTGTGTTAGAGAAGAATCTCCACAGTTTTAACAATATAGAGCTGATGACACACAACTGAGCATTTCTGATTCCACCTTGCAGAAGGTGGTGCTACACACATACATTAGCCAGTTCTTTAAAATATTGCTTTCCTGGATGATTTGCGTCTGTGAAGTGTCTAGGATGGGAGTCTCTGCTCTGAATTGTTCTTTATATTTTTTTACTGAAGTATTCTCCATAACTTTTCTATTCCACTTAGGGGGAACTTGATGTATAGTTTTTGAGTGACCTCCTGTGACAACGCCTGGATGTACTTTGGAAGGAGCGACATTCGTTCCTTCTAGTGTGGAGGAAGATTGCCACAACATCGGGTCTTTGAGTATGGGGAGTGGGGAAAGATAGTAACAAAAGAGGAAAGGGGATAGTGGAGGAACCCCCCAATTAATTACATTGACGTACATGTAGAAGTTCATGAAATGCTACCTCTGCTCATTTATAGTTCACAGCAGACACATCCTTGGCTGCCTCGCAATAATTTCATCCCTTTCCAGACTAAATTCAACTTCCTCTCTACAGCCCCGATTCAGCAAGGTATTTAAACATGTGTCTAATGTCAAGGCCATGAGTAGCCCCAATGATTTGAATAGGACTGCTCACATTTTTAAAGCTACACATATGCTTAATTTCCTTGATGAATCAAGGCGAAAGGCACGAGATGATTCAATCTGTGTGGACCCAGTCTTTCAGTCCTTATATAAGTTGAGGACAAGAATCCATAGCTGGTATTTCATTTATTGCAATTAGAACAGAGCCAAGAGGATGCTTGTCAAACTCAGCCCTCAACCATAACTGGGAAACAATTAGAGGCAAAGGGCCAAAACTGGGTCTCATTTACCCCAGTGTAAATCTGAAGTAAATCAAACTTTAGTGGATTTAGGGCTTAGTCCTGCTAGGTGCTGAGCACCCTGACCCCAATCCAGCAAAGTATTCCCATTGAAGTTAGTGGCAGTATCCATGTGCTTAAAGATAAACACACATGTATGCGCTGTGTTGTCTCAAGACCAGAGTGCTCAGCACCTGACAGAACTGACCCTTTAGTCTAGAGTGATGCTGGGAGAAATTGGAGCAAAATTCAACTCAAATTAAAAAAAACAGATTTTGTCCTCAAAATAAAATTTCCATTGCATCAGAAAGGGTCCTAGCATCCTTAATGTTGCTAAAATACAATTTATTAAAGGAAAACTACATGATTAGTTATAATCCCTTAGCACCAGTATACAGTGCATATTTAATACGTAATAACAATGCACAGTATGGGAAACAGTGAATAGGGCATAAAACTGGCAGTGATACAGCACATAATCAAATTGTTTTAAACTAAACAGTGGTTAGAAATAAACTGTCAGTGTTTTCATAGTTTCATAGCTCTGCATGATGCTCATTAACAGTTTCCACGTTCCTAAATTTCCCCAGCTGAAGTCACATCTTATGATGTAGTTCAAGACACAGGAAATGCCGCTCATTAATGGAATGCATGAAGAAGGCAGAAAACTTTCAATGGAGGCAAATTTATATATATAGGTTCAGAACTTGCAGTACAATAACTTTAAAAGTCTTTGCCCGCCATTCAGATAGGGGACTGTATTTCCTGTGTCCTCTAATCCTTATTCATGTAATCTACATATGCTGTGAGAAAGGCTTGCAGGATCAGAGCCTTTGCCATAAGATTAGCAAGATGAGAGTTTCCTCATTGAATTACTATATTTCATTATATTCAAGACACGTTTTTCTTTCTCTTTTTTAATTTCATGTAGGGATTGGGGTACATTTGGAGTTTTCCTTTTCAAAAAGAATCCAGTCCCTCTGTTCACTCTCACTATCCTCTCTAAGTTTAAAAGTATTCCTACTAGATTCTGTAACAAATAGTATTCAGTTGCCATCAATTTATTAAAATTTTACTTTTCATAAAGACAAATAGCAATGGTTCCAGACCAGCTGCTCTCTTCAGTTTCCTCAGCACACCACTCATAGGTCAAGCCATTCAGCAGAAAGCATAAGTACCACTGGGGAAGCAAAAAACCCAAAAAATAACAACAAAAACACGTTATGTAAACAGCTGTTAGGACAGCAAAAATAATGTTATTTTACATTGATTTTACTTAATAGGCACTGTAATAGCCAGTTGTTTTGTTTTTCACATTGTCATCAATTCTCTAGCTTTAATATTTTTTGGTATGTGACTGTTCAGTTTTAGGCATTTCTCAAGTTGACTGCATTTAACAGATGTTCGTTTTAGAAGAGTTCCTTAGTGGTATAAATTATAGTAGATTAAATTGCTCATTTAAGAGTTTGACAAAGTGACTCTCTGAGAATGTGCTGGTATGTGCAGCAGAGAATGCGAGTGCAAAAAGAAGTGCATGGGGCTCTCAGAAAAAAGTCCTCTTCCCGTGTGTTTTAGAAAGTGACTGTCATATAAAAGTTATGCCTGCTGTTAAAGTGGTTAAACCAGCTGCATCCCATGTGCTGTAAATGCTCTTGTCTCTTATTTCTCCTGTTCAATTATTGTGTCTATAAATTGCAGGAGGCCACCTGTGCAATGCACTCATCCAGAATAGCCCCAGAGGAAGCATTAACATATCAAGCCTCATAAAGCACAAATCCTTAAATGTAAAAACTGACACTTTCATCCTACTTCAGACTACATCTATATAGACATTAAACCAGAAAGGAATGGAGAACATTTTACTATATAATTTAAGGGCCCAATCCTTCTTCCACTGACGTCAATGGCAAAGCTCTCATTGCTTTTATTGGGAAGACAATCAAGCCATAAAAGCATAATCTCAGTTTAAATATTTTAGAATTCTATTCTGATTTCACTTATTCCCTCTATATATCAGGTTCTGGTGCAATTTGAAAAGTGGTGGGAGGCTGCTCTTCCATTTACATCAACCCTGCTTGTATGCTGTCTTTAGAAATGTTTTCCCAATCTAAGGAAACTTAATAAAATACCTCTAGAGAAGAGTGAAGAGGTAGGAGTGATATGGCCATTACTGGCTGAAGGTCCGTGCCCAGATTAACAAAGCAGCTGATTGTGTTTCCTTCTTGCTGTTTCCAACTCTAGCAGTCCCATTTTGAGAATGGTTATCTTTGTCTTGATATGCAATTATCTTCAAGAACTCATGAAGGATGGGTGAGGTCCCAGAGGACTGGAGAGGGCAAAAATAGTACCTCTCTTTAAAAAGAGGAACAAAGAGGACCCAGTTTGTTATAGACCATTTAACCTGACTTTGATACCTGGAAAGATACTGGAACAAATTATTAAACAATCAGTTTGAAGCACCTAGAGGATAATAAGGTAACAAATAACAGCCAACATGAATTTGACAAGATCAAACCATGCCAAACCAAACTAATTTCCTTCTTTGAAGAGTTTTCAGTGTAGCGGATGCTCTAAAGCAGTCAACATGATATATCTTGATATCTGTTTATGACACAGACCCACATGATATTCTCATAAGCAAATGTGGGTTAGATGAAATTACTATAAGGAGGGTGCATAACTGATTGTGAGACCATACCCAAAGAGTGGTTATCAATAGTTTGTGGTCAAACTGGGAGGAAGTATCTAAGGTAGTCCAGCATGAGTCTGCCCTGGGTCTGGTATTATTCAACATTTTCATTAATAACTGGATAATGGAGTTCAGAGTATGCTTATAAAGTTTGTAGATGACACCAAGTTGGGAGTGGTTGCAAGCGCGTTGGCAGACAGGATTAGAATTCAAAAGGGCCTTCAAAAAATGGAGAATTGGCCTGAAATCAACTTGATGAAATTCAATAAAGAGGAGTACAAAGTACTTCACTTGGGAAGGAAAAATCAAATGCACAAATACAAAAAATGGGGAACAACTAGCTAGGTAGTAGTACTGTTGAAAAGGTTCTGGGGGTTATAGTGGATCACAAATTCAATATGAGCCAACAATGTAATGCAGCTAAGAAAAAGGCTAATATCATTCTGGGATGTATTAACAGAAGTGTCATACGTAAGATATGGAAAGTAATTGTCCCACTCTATTCGGCACTGGTGATACCTCAGCTGGAGTATTGTGTCCAGTTTTGGATACCATGCTTTAAGACAAATGTGGACAAATTGGAGAGCGTCTCAAGGATAGCAACAAAAATGGCAAAAGGCTTAGTGAATCCGATAAGGAAAGGTTAAAAACATTGGGTATCTTTAGTCTTGAGAAAAAAGATTGAGGGAGGGACCTGATAACAGTCTTCAAGTATGTTAAGGGCTGTTTTAGAGAGGACAGTCATTTCCCATATCCACTCAAGGTAGAACAAGAAGTAATTGACTTAATATGCAGCAAGGGAGATTTAGGTTAGATATTAGGAAAAACTTTGTAACTATAAACTAGGTAAGTACTGGAATAACTTACCAAGAGAGAGATTGTGTAATCCTCATCATTAGAGGGTTTTAAGAACAGGTTAGACAAATACCTGTCAGGGATGGTGTAGGTATACCTGCTCTAGGCTCAGTGCAGGGGGATGGACACAATGACTTCTCAGGGTCCCTTCCAGCACTACATTTCTATGATTTCTATACCGAAAAACATATGTTTCCCACTTCTATGCTGAGCCACTTGCCACAGTAAGTGCAAAGATGTGAGCTTCCCAGGTATTAGAATCTGCAGTGCTGGGCTGAATAGGAACAGACTAGATTGAGACTATACATTTCCAATCAATCTAACCAATTCTTGAGCCCTGAAGACTGTGAGCTCCTTGGAGAAGGACCCATCCTCTTTGAGTGTTTGGAAAACACCTAGCATAGAGTGGGCAGTTCTGTAAATAAATAATAATAACTATGTAATGGGGACTGCATCTTAGTGTTCTTGGCAAAGGTTGTGTATAGCTTTCCCCTGTTCCCCTCCACTCCCTGATGTAAAATCAATATTTAAATACACTTTCAGCCAAGTCCTGCATGCAGGCCAATTCACAGCTGTATATTCTTAAGTACTCTGATCAGAAGAATACTACTACATGCAGCAATACTAAGATTTGCAAAAGTTTAGGTCTAAATACAAAATCTGAGTTTCAGGCCCATCTTTATAGCAAATAGAAGGTTAGAAAGGAAATGCTTTGGACTATAATAACAAAGGCAACCTTGAAAAATTATACTACTATTAAAATGAAGCACATTCTTCTAGATACAAAATGTTCTCTGGGGTTTTTTTTTTCGTATTTCTTGTCTGATACTGCCAGTTAAAGATCAGAGGATGAATGTGCATGTTATATACATTCAATTTAGTAAGAATGCTAACAGCTTTCGCTTTTCTTTTTGTAGTGGAGCCTGCTTTGTATTGTTGCTGTGCTGGGTCCATGTAGAAACTGTGAACTTCAACCAAGAAACTTGCAGCAGTTGTCAGGGGCGGGGCTTCCAGTATAAGGAGATTCAGGTCTGTGTACTCAGCATTAGGGATTATGTTGCTCTACCCATCTCTAGTCAGTTACTGAGCAGTTGTAGTGCTGTTTTACAGCTCTCACTGCTCTGATTGTGAGGGCAGGTACATCTTGCCTTCTGAGAGCTTAGAGGTGCAGTTGCCATTTCTGGTGATTCCCAAAGATCTTTAGAAGTAGGGGGAAAGTCTCCTCTACCACTGAAGATGTCTACTGTTAACAAATAGGGCTTCTGGCAGCTGATTGTGTAGTTACCATCAGCCCTGGTCTGCAAAACTAAGAACTTGAACCCATCTTGTTTTCAGATGGGTCAGGTTTCTATCCAAATCATTTGCACAGCTCTGACCTCAGCATCAAGAACTGTCCATCTAGGGTGACCGCCTCCCCCACCCACTGTCCCGATTTTTCACATTTGCTGTCTGGTCACCCTATGTCCATCTGACATCTTTCACTAGCACTGTATTCACTATTTTTTAAAAGTACCTTTACAGCCATCTCCGAAAGTTTGGCAATTTGCCTCAGACCTTCAGAAACAATATCCTGCTTCATTTCTCTATTGTTTAACTGTTTGGATTTTTTTTTAAATTCCCTAGCTCTATTTGTAAGAGTTCCAAACACATCCACACACTGCAAATGTTTTCCTTTCCTTCACTGCAGCACAATTAGACCCTGTGACCTTCTATTCCCAGATGGGAAAGCAATGCCAAATTGCTGCCAACGCTTCATTACGATTATATATTGGTCTTGTGGGGCTTGATTTTTCTTTGGCTTTCCCCATCCCTCCTTTATTTCTAGTTTACTAGCAACATACAACTCTCTATAACATGCCAGTACTCTCTGAAGAAAGTATTTTTTTCACCAACTAAGATAACTTTTGGTTAATGCTAAAAGTTTTCTTTTTCATTGAAAAGTGTGTATTGTACATCTGTTACTAGGAGCACAAAGTTAAGGTCAAACCAGTAAAGGCTGGTCTAGGAACAACAGTCAAATGGAAATAACAAGAATGTAAAAATCCAAATAGCTTTTGAAACCTATATCAGAAGATTGCATGGTCTTAGGTTCTGATCCTTCAAACACTTACATGTGCTTAACTCTATTCACATTAGTAGTCCCATTGACTTCAGAGCCTTATCTTGTAATCTTTTGGGGACAGAAACAGCATATTTATATGTGTTTGCATAGCATGTAGCACAGTGGAGCCCTGATCCTGATTGGGGCCTCTGGGCACTACAGTGATAAAATATTGGAGAAGGAGGTGGTGGAGGAGAATTTTATTAGACTTGCACGTTTGTAGCTATAGTCAGTGAAAATGTGACTGACTAGCTATCAGTTCTGTGTATGCTGATTCTGATGCTAAGGCCAAAAAATAACCTTTTGGTAGCTTTGGAAACCTTCTTTGGGCACTGTGCTTTTCTCAATTCTTACTTGATACTTGGACATTACTTATTCTTCAACTTCCTACTGTCAGATGGGCAAAATCTCCCTAACTGGGCTGGAAAACCATCCCCAAAATAGCAGATATCGATTAGCTGTAGTCAATAAGAGTCCTGGGGAATAAGGCCCTGATTCAGCAAGGCACATAAGCATGTGCTTGAGTTCCATTGACTTCAATGCACGTGCTTAAGTACTTTGCTGAATCAGGCCCTATGTGAGTGCCTGTAGCTTGGATACATCTCTGCTTACACCCTAAGTCACTCCTCTTGGCCACCAGCACTATGATTTTTCACTCTGATTTCTTCCCAGACTGCTATAATCCTCATTCCTATCTGCCTAATTTATCATTCCTTATGCTTCAGAGAGTAAACAAATTACCATCTGTGGTAAGAAAGTAATTATCCTAGGATATGGTATTGCAGTTAGCTAGTTGCCTAGGGTCTGGCTTCCACCATTGACATCAGTGGGAACTTTGTCATTGATTCAATGAGCAGAGAATCCAGCCCAAAATTTTAAGCCTATAGTATTATTTTGGCTTCCTCTGATTCATCTAGTTTAGGCAACTGTTAAAGAACTATCCTTTTTTAGTCTGTTAGTTCCTAAGGCTCTGTACTTGTCCATTTTCATTTTATTGGTCCCCTCAGAATTCACCCTCCGTATTCTCACAACACACATGGCCTCATCAGCTGCTTGGTCTGTTCAGCTACTGTTTCACCTTTTCTTCTATTTAAAAAATGTATACAACAAATTACGTTTCTAAAAATATGCTTTAGTTCAAACACAACTTATTGGACACAGTGGTGGAATCACTGGATGAAATCCTATGATCTGTGTTATGCAGGTGGTCAGAGTAAGATGATCACAATGGTCCCTTCTGGCCTTAAAATCGATTATTGTTTTTATCTCCATGAGATCAAAAATATGTGACTAGCCATTGCAGTCTAAGAATAGCAACTTGCTGTTAACTTGCTGCTGTAAGCATCCTGGGTTAGTACACACCTCAGCTATGGCCTCAACGATTATTTTGCCCAGGAAAGAGTTAGCATTGCATAAATGGAAAGTATCCTTAAATTATCCTCTAAATCACCTGGATCACCTGGATCGATCAGTCTTCAGCTGTCGTTAAGACTGCGCCGATCACAGCATGTCCGCCATTCTTCTCGCATTCTTGCCTTTCTTCTCCACGTTCGTCCAAAACGTTTAACAATGTCATCTTCCCATCTTCTTGGAGGCCGACCAGGTGGTCTTTTCTGTTCTCGCAGGTACCACTTCATAATGATTGCAGTCCACCTATTGTCCGGAACCGTGCTATGTGGCCCGCCCATCGTATCTTCTTATATCTTCTTTCCACGACAATTTCTGTCACACCGCTGCATTTTCTAATCATTTCATTTGGGATACGATCCAGAAGGGACATTCCCATCATAGCTCGTTCCATTGCCCTTTCAGCTACCGACAGCCGGTGTTCTTCTCTCTTAGTCGGTGCCCACGTTTCACTGCCATACAGCATGGCTGGCAGCACTGTTGAATTGAAGATATTTGTATGTGTGGCCTTGTCAATTTTTCCTTTGAGGATGTCCTTGATGGAATTAAATGCACACCATCCTGCCCGAATCCTTCGCGAGAGTTCTCCGTTCATGTCTTGGCGCATATTAACTTCTTCGTACCATGCTCTGCAGTTGGTTGGTGCTTTTGGCAATTAGTACGATGTCATCCGCAAATCTGAGATGAGATAATCGTTCTCCATTTATATTAACATAATATAAATAAATCCTCTAAATACTGAAACAAAATTTCAGTGAATTTTTTTATGCTCTATATTGACAGTGTCATAAAAGATGTCACAATTTCAGAATGATGGTGACTACCATCAGTAGATTCAGAAGATGCCTTGAAGACTGGAGTGAGAGAAATGAGATGAAATGCAATAGTACAAAATATAAGGTCATGCGCTTAGGGTCTAATAACGAGAATTTCCTCTACAAACTGGGGGCTCATCGGTTGGAAGTGACAAAGGAGGGGAGAGACTTGGGTATGTGGGTCAATCACAAGATAACTATTAGCCACAGTGTGACATAGTTGTGAAAAAGGCAAATGAACTCTAGGATATAGTAGGGCAAGGCATTTCCAGTGGAGACAAACAAGTATTAATGACATTGTACAAGGTACAAGACCTCATATGGAATATCATCAACAATTCTGGTCACCCACATTCAAGAAAGATGAATTTAAACTGGTACAGATGCAGAGAAGAGGAATAGAGGGCCTATCTTCTATGGGGAGACTGGAAGAGCTTGGCTTGTTTAGTCTTGCAAAAAGAAGGTTGGGAGGGGATACGATTGTGCTATAAATACATTGGCGGGGGTGGGGGGGGGCATAAAACACCAGGGGGGTTGAAGACTGTTTAAGCTAAAGGACAATATGGGCACATGAATAAATGGATATAAACTGGCCATGATAAATTTAGGCTAGAAATTAGAGGAAGGTTTCTAACCATCAGAGGGTTGAGGTTCTGTAATAAGCTCCCAATAGTAGTTGGGGTGGCAAACATCTTAATTAGTTTTAAAAGAAGGGAATCCACACACACACACACACACACACACACACATGCACACACACAGAGTGTATTCAGGGATTTTTTTAATCTCCTTTCTCTGAAGCATCAGGGATGGCCATGGCCGGAAATAGTACATTAGATGGGAAGGGCCAGGTCTTTGAGGTGGCACCAAGCATTCTCTCTCTGGTGATTGGCTGTCTGGTTCTTATTTACATGCTCATGGCTTAATTGATCGCCATATATGGGATTGGGAAGGAATTCCCCCCTACACCCTCCCCAGTTCAATTGGCAGTTATCTTGGGGGAGGGTTCACCCTCCTCAGCAGCGTGTGGGTCACTTGCCAGGATTATCTGGGTATATCTCAGTTAATCATTTCCCTGCCTTTGCTAGTGTTGGTGGCCTGTGATAGACAGGAGATCAGACTAAATGATCTGGTGGTCCCTTCTGGCCTTAAGCTCTGTTACGCTAAATTGTAATGTTAAGATTTTAATTCAGGCCACATTTCATAGATGCAACCGCAGTCACTGGAGTCAGTAGTTACTGACCTCTGCAATATGGCAGGGTAGAAGTTGAGCTGTTTGAAAATGGCCACAAATTTTTGTAAAACATTTTGTCATTTCCCCCCCCAGTTTTTTGGTTGAAATTTTGTACATTCAGAATATTTTTATTGGCACTAGGGCTAACCTTCGTTACCCTGATCCATGCCCTGTGACTGGAGCTCAAGAATAAAGATCAGTCTTTTTCTAGCACTCTTGTGTGCCACACCTTTATTACAATGGTGGAAAATAGCTTGTACCTCATGAACTTTTTATGTTGCCAGAATAAGCAAAAGGAATGGAGATTCTTCCCCCCGCCCCAACCCTCCACTCAGAAACCATTCTGCAATTGCCAATGTGAATAACATCATCATCGGCGATCCCTTAATTCAAGTATGATCTCTACCATAGATTTACATATGGGTCCTGAGAAGACTGAGCAGTCAGATCCTGGAACCACAGATCTGCCCACAATAGGTACAGACGTTTCCTGGAGGGTCAGCTGCCTGCTGGGAGAAAGTTCTTTCTTTCAGTGCAGTGGATAACAAATGCTCAGATGGAGTGTAAAATAATTCTCTAAAACCCAAATCCATAAGCATCCATAAATCTCTCGCTGACTTTGCATTACATACAATACAGCACATTCTGATAAATGCTCATATTCACCTTTTTTGAATGGTGGCTTTGGTTACAACATAGTGAGAGGAGAATGGGTCTGGCACAGTAGATAGAGCTCTGGATTGTCATTCAAAAGACCTACGTTCCATGCCTTACTCTGCCATTGATGACTGGATGCGTCATTTCAAGATTTCTGTGCCTCTTTTTCCCTTCCCTTTGAATCTCTTGTGTAGAATCTCTTTGTGGCTGGGACTGACTCTTACAATGTGTTTGCAGAGTGCAATCGGCTCCTGATATTGGTTGGGGCCTGTCAGACAAGAAGTAATAACTCATTTTGTTTCAGAGCCTAATCAGAAAATTCTCATTGGTGCAATTCCCTAAGATTAGATTTGGTTGGAAAAGAACTCTTCCTTATTACCCCTGGATAGAAAATCACTTGAATTAACCCCTCTGTTCACCTGATATTCAGACTTTCATACCTAGTTCAACATATGCTGACCCTTTGTATTGTCTGCAAAACAGAGGTTTAACTATCAAGTCCAAATTCACCAATGCCCTCTTATTCTACACTTTCTGTCACTTTTCACCAAGATTTAGATCGCAAATCAGACAAAAAAAAATCTACATACTAAACATATTTCCTGGAAACTGCTCTGTAAGCTATTAACAGTAAAAACACTTGAATTTGATATTGTAATGTTAGTAGTACAGTTGCATTGCATTCTTTTTAAGCAGCTGCTATTGAAAATCAAACATGTAATATATGATAGAAAGTTGTGTAGTACAAATACATATATTCTGTGGAAGGAATGTGTAAAGAATGTTTGGTCCTCATTTAAATAGCCTAAAGAAAAGGGGCATTGTGTTCTCGTTTGTCACATTTGTTCTTTCCATGAATGATGCACTTGTTTTCCTCAAAAGATTTTCCTTTTTTGAGGGGGGGTGAGGGAAAATAAGAAAAGGAGAGGAGAAATGTCCAGATGACTTGGTTGTCATATCTTAATTGCATGTGCTACCTCCTGTACATACAATAGCAGTATTCTTTGGGTCGGTTCTGTTCTGCTAGTTTGATTAAAAGATATAGCAAGACATCAGGCTTCTCACACTTTGCTTGTACCCACTGAACTGCTGTTGTAATACAAACTTTCATCTTTTGTTGGTGATGGCTAAGGTATTGTACACATGGATGAAAGCTGCTTTTCTTCCATTTCCCAAGCCCACAGAAATGGGAAACCAGATAATGTGATATTAAAAACACACCCAATCCAGTGGCTCAACTTGCAAGAGTGCTAATCAGATTTACAGCTTGGCGTCTCTAAGGCTATGGCTTCATTCCCAACATTGCCAGTCATGTCAGGAATCACAACTATGTTGAGATGCACGTTTCCGTGGTCTCAGCATGAGACAAAAAGAGGGGGGTGGGCAATAATTCTTCAGTGTAATTAGCCACTGAAGGAGAATCATGAAGTCGCCTTGCACACTTAAGCCATTTAAGTAGCTAGCTCATGCTCACCATCATAATGCTGAGCTATGGGATCTGGAAAGTGTAGCATGGATACCTATCTTCATCAGCAAATGTAATTTTGGACTTTGCTGCCAAAGGAGCTACAGTATAAACGCATTTATTGGAAAAGAGTTTCATGAAATAAATTATGGCCTATTGCACCAGATTGAAATAATGGTATGGTTGTGGCAGCAAGAGAAAACCAAACATGTTTGCCGGGCACCTCAAAGCAAAACATGAGGTACCTGCTTAGGGCATGTACACACTGCAGGCAGCCATTTCTCTGCAGCTGCACCAGCGGTTGTTTAGAAAGAGCAGTGAGCAGACAGACAGAAAGCGATTCAAACAAACCTGAATGGCCTTATTCTTTTGGTAATGGACCACTGCATGGATACCAAATCTGTAGCTTGTATATTAAATTAGAGTGGATAATAATATAGATAACTTTCAATTAAAATATGAAGTGAAAAGCCAAAGGTATGAGTCTGGTCCTAT
Organism: Emys orbicularis; assembly: GCF_028017835.1. Lineage (NCBI taxonomy): Eukaryota > Metazoa > Chordata > Testudines > Emydidae > Emys > Emys orbicularis. Next base: position 29,646,361 of record NC_088687.1, on the reverse strand, counting down.
TACAGGAGTAACTCCACTGAAATCAATGAAATTACACTAGTGTAAAACAGGTGTGAGAAAAGAGTCAGGCCCTAGGTTTTCACAGTTTAAATATCTCTCTTCCTTTGTCCTTTGGTGCATTCTTGTAATAAATCCTCAGAAGGTATTTTACCTTTCTTATCTCTTCTGGAGCAACAACTTGTTAATATACATGAAAGGATTCCATTGTTTATTTCAGAATTGTGGAGGATCTCAGTCATGTAAGATTGCTAATATTGTGCATTTATTTGCAAGTCCAACCATTCTGGTCTGCACATTTCCAAACTTCAAGGGTCAGGATCCAGTTCCAAATTTTAAATTAACCTGAATGAGCTAATTCATGGTTTCACATTGAAATCATGCAGAATTCATATTTTTTCATTATTTTGACACTAAATAAGGTGAAACTTAAAAGAATCAACTGAGGCCTCAATCTTGCAAAGACTTACACTCATTCTTAACTATATGCTTTGAGATCAGTCCCTTTCATATCAGAGGACCTAAGATCTCGGTTTTAAAGTCAAACACATGCCTAAGTTTTTACAGGATCAGATCCTGAGTTTTTTGGTTTGGTCAAACCTGAAACTGAGTGAAACGCTGTCACAAGCCTCTCAGAGCAAAACCAAAAATAATTTCAGAAAAACTCCTCTCATGTGTAATTGTTGAATTTTGACCAGCTTAACATCAATGTTAAGAAGCACTTTCAATTAACATTATTTAGTGATGGCCTCTAACCACAAAATTAAAATCCAAAACCAGGTTCAAATTTCCAATATCCTCAGTGTCTGGGGTCATATGGATCTAGGATTTGTCTTGGACCTGACTTGGTAACCCGTATCCTATTTTTCAACTGTTGAATAGCATTGGTCCTCTTTGATTTTCCTGTAACTTGCTTTAAAATGTTTATATTCACATTTTCATTAGGTGTTAGCAGTAGGTTTTTTTATAAGCAATATATATATAATATTTCTTTTTGCAGTAATCTATTCTCTCTCTCTTTCAGTGCCTGTTACCTGGTATTGCATTGGTCAGTTTGCTATCTCCCCCGCATTGCAGTAGAACTACAGGTTAGTGAGATGTGCCTCTTGTTGTGAGGAAGATTAAAGAAAATAACTACATTTCTTAATAAGTCATTGTAAACACAGAGCTGTCCCTCCATGACCTCTAGCTGCTCTCAGTTACACATGTGCATGGAATAGATGTTTGAGACAGAAATCCTTGTAGCAGACTACACCTGCCATTTCCATCATACAGCAGCAGCTCCACAGCAAGCAGTAAATCTGTCAGTGGGTCCTAGCACTGAATGGCACAAGTGGTTTCATATCCAGCCATTCTGAGGCAAGCGTCAGAGCTATTTCTTCCCCCCTGAATTGACATCAATGCTCTACACAGAAAACTGATTCCAACTGCCTTTCTTTAGTTCCCCCCACCTAGCCAGCTTATTATGTAGTGAACAAATAATGCTTTTATTTTCTTTTTCACTCAATCAAATTTTATTAATCAAATTTAAAAAAACTGGCTACAGGTTCTGTGCTATGCTCAATATATAGATACATATTATATTTTCAATCGCTTTCTTGGGCATTGTTTATGCTCTGAAGAGTGGCCCAGAAACCAATGAGTAAATTAGATGATCTCTTAAAAGTCATGTACAATGATTGTTTCTTAGGATCTAAAAAACCAGCGTCTGAAGGCTGATTGGTCCACATCCTGTCAGGAATGCTACAAATGAAAGACTCATTATGTCTTCCCTAGGCTATTTCCCTCCAGCTGAAAAATGCCCAACGATAGCACCAGTCATGAAGATTGCAACATTTGCTATCAATGTTTAAAAAAAATGGGGGGGAAATCTATCAGGTTATTGAGCAAGAATGCACAATAGTGTGTGTACTCTGTGCAGATGTCACCATGCCATAAAGCCAAACACTGAATGCCAGCGCTACACAAAAATTCCCAGTATTCCAGCATGCTGGGGCACCCTATTACGATACGGTCACCCTATAGTTAACAATAATTTTGTTTAAAAATATTTTAAATAAAAATATTAAATTTAATTCACTAACTTTTCTTGTTTAATTTCTCTCTCTCTCTTATCTTCCATTTCTCCAGTGACATCACATCTTGTTTTTCTTCCATGGTTAGCAGGGTAATTTGCTTTTATTTACTATTTCTTAAAGGTAAATCGGTGAGAAGTACAATTTGACTTCTATTTCAACATTTTTAAAAAGGGACTTGATTTGTGTTTACACTAAGGTCCCTTTACACTGTGCTGAAAGTGCAAAGGAGCCTTAAAGTGGGCATAAATGTAATTTACACACACATTAATGACCCTTTAAATTGCAAGAATAGAACATAAGGGGCCTTCGTATAACTGGGAATTCAGACATAAAGGAATTTAGTGTTTGTGTAACATTCTATGCTGGCATCTCTGAAGTCCCTGTTGTTATCCACAGAACAGGCAGCAGCACTGCAAACTTCCCCATAATACCACAGGAACGGGGGTCAATATTGATTGGAGGAACCATCTCTAGAGGTATGTTTTCACTATATGGTGAACCCAGGTAATTGGCACCTGGTCTGAGTACTCAGGTTAGCCTAACCTGGGTGCAGGCATTCCCACAGCAAAGCCCTAACAGAGTACTCTGTCCTCACTGTTTCTACACGCACCTGTGCATATCTGCAGGATATACCATGGGTTTTTTTTGTGCTGAACTGCTCTAGGTTCTTCTTCAAGTAGTGTCTCTGTGGGTGCTCCACTTCAGGTGTGCCTGCGCCCTGTGCTTTTGATTGCAGATTATTGGTAGCGGTGCCCATTTGGCCTGCCCATGCACCTTACACATCCTTGTGCCATGCATTAAGACTACATGGGGCTGTGTGGGCGAACCTCCTTCAGTTCCTTTGCAGCTGCCTTTGGCCTGAGATGGAGTCTGCAACCAGTTCCTGTTCTCTAATATTTAGTATTTACTTCGATAGTTTGTTTATAGTTACTTATCTTTCAGTATTCATAATGTTGAAACAGTTGTTCCCTTCATTTTTTTTTCTTTTCTTTTCTCTCGATTTTTTTTTTTAATTGTTTTATTCTTAGATATAGTTAGACAGTTGTAAAGAATTTCCCCTTCTAGGGGTTATCTTCTTGGTTATTTTGCTCAGGAATGCTGGGCTCCTCTCCTGCCATGAAGCTATTCCTAACAGTACCTCCGCTGTTTGGGTGATACTCATATCCCCAGTAAGTGCATGATCTGCATATTCTTCAAGAGTAGATCCCCCAAAAAATAGTGAGATCAAGTTTAAACTCTTAACAATGGAGCAAACTTTATGTCCATCTTCCGATCCAGGGGTGGAGGATCTCCCTATACGTAGGTCTCCCAGAACTGCTAGTGCTCTGTCCACATCAAGATCTTTGTCACGGGAGACCACTAGAGAGGTAGGTGGTACTGTGACACTTGAGTACATCTAAGGTTCCAAAGTCTTCATCTACATCTGCCTCTAAACATAAGCAGGTCTTGGTCACTGGCACACAAGAAGGCTATGGAGACCTCAGGTCCCAAGGGGAGTTCCATGCGGGCTCTGAGTGATGCCAGTACTGCAAAGGCAGTTTAAGACAGATTCTGTACCGAGTTTGGGTACCTGGACCCAAACTGGCAGAGACATGGTTGAAAGGTGTTATAAGTCCCGTCCCTAAACAATGCTCGGTACCGATATCAAAAAAGTTAATGGTACCGAAGACCACTAGACATCCTGCAGTACCACAAAAATTGCAGCTGACTCTCTCCCAGTATTGAAGCCTGACTTGGGCCAGTCTTTACCATCAGTACCACAAAACTTCAAGTACCCTAGGGACTTGATAGCCTCTTCGGAGCCACAGTCTCCCCTGTTAATCAATACTGGCAATTTGTCAGTGTCAAGACCCTCTTGGTCACTGACCCCTTTATCACCTAGAGAACCATACACACCCTTGTATACTTTGCATGCTGAACAGCTGCTACCTCCTCTCCTCCCAGAGTATGTGGAAGAGGACTCTTCAGCTTTTCAGATTTGGGTGCAAGGTTCCCCTGTCTATTCTAGAACACAGCATTCTCCCTCTCACCTTGATGTTTTGCAGGAAGATAGACCTCAAATGACACCAGCATGGCAGGAACACAGATGGATGTCTCCACCTGTGCCTTCTAACCTCCCCCACCCCCTTGTGACCTTGTTGGGATCCATGGACATTCTGTCATCAACAATTCATATAAGGTCTTCATACCACTGGGGGGAACAGAGAAGGGTCCCTTCTCCTCAACCCTCTGTACCACCACCTATGCCTGAGGAAAAGATCTTTGAGGAGCAAGAAGCAAGGGCAGACAAGGAGGTGACACCTCTTATGAATATTTACCTAATATCCCCTGATGAAGCTGTCATGCTTCCACCACCTTCTGTGCAGATGACTTCAGACAGTTTCAGGAAGTGATACAGCTAATTGCTGACACACTTTAGATTCCCTTAGAAGAGGTTCAGGAATCCCACCATACACTCCTAATTATTTTACATACCTTGTCATCTATGAGAATTGCCATTCCAGTGAATTATCAGAGGGGTAGCCGTGTTAGTCTGTATCCACAAAAACAACGAGGAGTCCGGTGGCACCTTAAAGACTAACAGATTTATTTGGGCATAAGCTTTCGTGGGTAAAAAACCCACTTCTTCAGATGCAGTTCATTCCAGTGAATGAAGCTCTTATGGAGCCTGCTAAGACTGTTTGGCAAAGCCCAACTATAACACCACCTACCTGCAAGAGAGCAGATAAAAAGTATTATGTTCTGGCCAGTTGTGATCAGGGGGGTTGGTGCAGGGCCTCCTGCCTAGTGGTTATGTTCACTCTGGTGGCAATTCTGCCTAGTGGTCACAGTTCAATGTGGTGGCAATCCTGCCCAATGGCTACAGTTTAAATGTGTCTACAGTCTCTGTGACAGCAATCCCACCTAGGGGATTCGGTTCAATTGACAGCAGTTCTGCTCAATGTCTACAGTTCAAAAATGGCAGCAGTCCCACCCAATGGCAACAGTTCAAATGTGGCAGTAGTCCCACCTAGTGGTTAATGCTTGAGCAGAAGTAGGGGAACCCAGGCCCACCCTACTCCACCAGGTTCCGACCCTGGGTCCTGTGAGGCTGACTTGGCTGCTCACTTGGCTCTGTATGATGTTCGGCCTCCCATCAGCTTCACTGGGCCACTTCCTACTCCACTCCACGTCCCATCTGGCTGCCGCCCAACTCTTGGGAACATCGTCTTTGGGGCTTCCAGACTTTGTCCCTGCTGTGAGTGCTGGGTCTCTCCTGCTCACTGGCCCAATGCAGGCCTAACTCCATCTTCCTCGGGAGCTCTCTGGGCATGTCCTCCTCCCTGGGTGGTCAGCCCCAGACTGGGTTGCCTGGCTGGCTTTTAAACCTCGTCTCCAGTCCAAGCATGCTTGGCAAGGGTGTAGGGGCGGGGCTTCCTTATCCCATTAGTGGGCATAGAAGTGGGGCCTCCTTATCCCATTACTTAACCCCATCCTGGCCAGTGAGGGGTTTATACATCTTGTCACATCAGGAAATTGGAGTTTCTATTCCCTGACCCAGCTCCAAACTCCCTAGTAGTGGAGGCTGTTAATGAATGTGTCAGGCAACAAAGTCCACCCCATACAGTAAGGACCATAAGAAGCTCGATCTTTTTGGCCCCAAATCCTATGCTTCAGCCATACTTCTGTTCAGAATAGCAAGCCATTAGGCACTCATGGCCAAAGATGAATACTTAAATTATAACAAATGTAATTCCTTTATGGAGCATCTGCCAGAGGAAAATTGTGACCAGTTTAAAGCCACTATTCAAGAGGGTCAGCTTCTAGCAAAGACATCACTTCACGTCTCCTTAGATGTGGCAGATACTGTCTATATCCACCACAGTGGTCATGAGAAGAGCATCATGGCTGCAGATGTCAGGCTTCCAAAGAGAGGTTCAGAGTACCATTGAAAATCTCTCCTTTGATGGTCCCAAGCTCTTTGTGGACTCGATGGATAGCTCTCTACGCACTTTGTAGGACTCAAGAGCCATGCTGAGATCCCTTGGAATTTTTACTCCTGTAAATAAGAGGTGATTTAGTAGGTCTCAGACAGCATAAAGAGCACGCCCAGCCCCATATTCAGCCTCTGAACCTCTGGCCAAGAGACCAAGATACTCAAGAAAGAAACCTCCGTCAGCTACAACTACATCTTCCCAGCCATCCATGTCCTCCAAATAACAATTCTGATGGCTTGACTGAGAGTCTCTACCATCCTTGGGCATCTGCGGTAGTGATTATCTTCGAAAAGTAATTAAAGATTGGTGAGATCCCAGAAGACTGGAAAAGGGCACATATAGTGCCAATCTATAAAAAGAGGAATAAGGACAACCCGTGGAATTACAGATCAGTCAGCTTAACTTCATTACTGGGAAAGATAATGGAGTAAATAATTAAGCAATCATTTTGCAAACACTTAGAAGATAATAAGGTGATAAGTAACAGCATGGATTTGTCAGGAACAAATCATGTTAAACCAAACTAATAGCTTTCTTTGACAGGGTAACAAGCCTTGTGGATAGGGGGGAAGTGGTAGATGTGGTATATCTTGACTTTAGTAAGGCTTTTGGTACTGTCTCACATGACCTTCTCATAAACAAATTAGAAAAATACAACCTAGATGGAGCTACTATAAGGTGGGTGAATAATTGGTTAACCATTCCCAGAAAGTAGTTATCAGTGGTTCACAGTCAAGCTGGAAGGGCATATTAACAGAGGGTCCCACAGGGATTAGTTCTGGGTCTGTCTCTTCAATATCTTCATCAATTATTTAGATAATGGCATAGAGAGTACACTTATAAAGTTTGCGGACAATACCAAGCCAGGAGGGGTTGCAAGTGCTTTGGAGGATAGGATTAAAATTCAAAATATCTGGACAAACTGAAGAAATTGTCTGAAGTAAATAAGATGAAATTCAATAAGGATAAATGCAAAGTACTCCACTTAGGAAGGAACAATCAGTTGCACACATACAAAATGGGAAATGACTACCTTGGAAGGAGTACTGTGGAAAGGGATCTGGGGGCCATACTGGATCACAAACTAAATATGAGTCAACAGTGTAACACTGTTGCAAAAAAAAAGCAAACATCATTCTGGGATTTATTAGCAGAAGTGGAGGGGTAGGACACGAGAAGTAACTCTTCCTCTCTACTCCGCGCTGATTAGGCCTCAACTGGAGTATTGTGTCCAGTTCTGGGTGCCACATTTCAGGAAAGATGTGGACAAATTGGAGAAGGTCCAGAGCAGAGCTACAAAAATGATTAAAGGTCTAGAAAACATGACCTGTGAGGGAAGATTGAAAAAATTGTGTTTGTTTAGTCTGGAGAAGAGAAGACTGAGGGTGGACATGATAATAGTTTTCAAGTACATAAAAGGTTTTTACAAGGAGGAGGGAGAAAAATTGTTCTCTTTAGCATCTGAGAATAGGACAAGAAGTAATGGGCTTAAATTGCATGGTTTAGGTTGGATATAGGAAAAACTTCCCGTTAAGGTATTTAAGCACTAGAATAAATTGCCTAGGGATGTTGTGGAATCTCCATCACTGGAGATTTTTAAGAGCAGGTTAGATAAGCTCCTGTCAGGGATGGTCTAGATAATACTTAGTCCTGCCTTGAGTGCAGGGGACTGGACTAGATGGCCTCTCGAGGTCCCTTCCAGTCCTACAGTTCTATGATTCTATGATAGTGAACAATTAGCCTATGAAACTCCTTGCCTCAGTATATCATAAAGGAGAAGAGCTAAGCAGGATTCAAAAACAGAATGAATATTTATATGGATAACAACAATGTGTAGAGCTTCAGTAGTAAAGATTTAAAAAAGACAAATAAGAAAAACCCCAAGAGCTTTGGAAAGGAGAGAATCCTCAAGGCATAAGTCAAGCTTCCTCAGCAGTTATGAGTAAATTTTTGGTCGGAGCTAGTAACTGCCTACTGTTCCTTCCTCAGAAGCATCTGGGATTGGCCACTGTTGGAGGCAGGATACTGGACAAGGACTACTCTGATCCAGCATGGCAATTCCTGTGTTCTCCTGTACACTCAAACATATGGTAATTTTTATAGAAAAGGCATTTACAAAAAATGTAATAAACCACTATGGATCTCTGCCAGTCACTTAAGGATTAAAGATGGGATTTTCAAAACCACTCAGAGTTGGGCTAACTCTGCTCCCACTGAATTCAAGGGATATTTGACTTCAGTGGAGACAGAATTAGGCCAATTCGGAACTTTTTTGAAAATCCCATCCTAAACTTTTAATTCTTTAATAATTAAAGTTTCTAAGCAACGGGCACTTAAAGTTGTAATGGTTGATTCTTGTCCTGCACTGGGTTTTTGGGAGGGCTTCCAAGAAGGCCCACCCACAAATAAAGGAAGGTAGGTGGCCTAACATCCTAAGTAGTACAGGACTACATGCAGCCACTATCATTGGCACTGTACTCTAGGGGTGAGAACGGAACCAGAATCCTTTTCAGCCACTTGCTAGGAAGTAGCTCAGTGTGGCTGGCAGCTACTACAACAGAGAGCAACCCACGGTGGCCTGCAGGGAAGGGCTTGGGCCACATACTGTCCACCTCGGAAAACCTTTTTAGAATGCTGGGGTAAAGGGGATTACTCTTCTTGGCAGCTCTCCACAGAACTTAAAAAGGAGAAGGTGGATGAAAGCTAGCAGTTCTCTCTCTATAAAGACACCTAATGTAAGAGAGAGGGGTGTAGATGGCATGGGGCCCTGTAGAAGCTGTCATGACTGGGGGAAAGCATGAGATGTGTGTGGTGGGTGAGGAAGGGGATGGTGATTCTCTAGGGGGAAGCAAGATCCAGCAGGAGTGGGAGGGCAGTGGGAAGGAAGAACTGTGTAAATGCTGCTCTAATGATATTTCTTCCCATGTCCTGCATGTGAGGAAAAAGTCTTTTACATGATTCTGACTTATATCCAAAACCAAGAGGGTGAGATTATATTTGTACCCCTTCCTCCCCTCACACACACACAAATAAAAATAAAAAAATTCAGAGTGGAAGTTCACATTTAGGGTACCAAGCTGGGCCCACCACTAATAAGAACCAATGAGAGATAAAAAAGTAAAGTACACTTTTTTAAGGAAACCCATCATCATGCAAATAATTACATGCACATTTCATTCAGGAAGCTACATCTTAATCAAATAATAGTGTGTATCCCCTTTGAAATGGTGCCTCTTCATTTTGCTTTGAAGTGTCAGACTGGAACCAGAAGAGGCCTTCTGTGTTTCTCACTTGACATGATCCCATCTGCTACCATCCAAAACTGACTGACTGAGTCAATTTCCCTCTCTATCTTTCTCTCTCTGCACCTCCCTCCCCCAACCCCGGTATTTTTAAGATGAATGTTTGACCAAATCTGGTGCTCCCTGACAGGACAAAGACATGTCAACTACATCAACTTTTCCATGTAAGCAACGATACCCCAAGACATCTGAAAAATAACCAGAAAGATAATCTTCCCTTTATTGGCTTCATTCATATTGAAATGTATGATCAGAGTCAAAGTATTAATCTTCACCAACGAAGCTCACTTCACAGCTGCTGGACTAAACTTAGAGTGTATCCCAGCCCTCTGTGAGAAAGTAAGACTCCTCTGATTGGATTAAAGGGCAAAGAAAGGGAATGTCATGTTACTCCTTTAGGCAGCAGCGATTCTCACAAGGAAGCTCAAATAACAAAAGGCAAGGAATCTGACCCAGCAAAAGCACGGCAGGCTCCAGCAGATTTTTTTCGCTAGCTGTAGCAGCTACAATGAGGTCACTCTTGCCACACTGTATGGGGTGACTTCTCAATTTGTACTTAATCCCCTTTTACTTCAACAGAAGGCAGAAGGAGGTAGGCGCTACAATGTGATGTTCACATCCTCCTGCTGAGACAAACCAATCAGTAGCACAGAAAGACAACCCGAAGCATTGAGTCTTCACTGTAAAGCTCCCTGTTAACAATTATCATCCCCTAAAATGCTAAAGAAAAGTCCTGAGGCCAGTTTGCAACATTTATTTTTATCTTTGTGACATAAAATGTACAAAGAAACCTCCTTTTCTCAACGTCTGTAACTTCAGAGACCCCCAGTGAAATAGCATGTGGCATGACCATTAACTTTGGCATAATATGTCATTATATGTGAAAGAAAGCATAGAATCAAATGAGTTTCACATGTCAAAAGAAGATTTCTTTGTCATCACTTCCATCTTGGTCCTGTCTCTGATAATGAGGAGTGTTCTTTCTGCTTCAGACATTATCATCAAGCACAGAAGGGTCAGAACTCCAAGTTCCAGATCCAGATCCAACCTTTGCCAAGTGCAGGAGTGTTTGAATCTGAGGGTTCATGTCTATCATAGCCATGAAGAGCTTGGGATCAGGATTTTATTAGCATTGTTGCTGACGATGCAAGACAAAAAAGAATCCACAGTCCGTTTCTACAGCAGTATTGACCCTACGGGGCAAACAATAGTAAAAGTGTGTCTTTGATAGTTAATTAAGCAAACAGAAATCAAAGACACATTAAGGTGAAGTGACCAGTAACAGTGCCATTTTTACAAAGTTAATATTCTAATTATAAACATAGCTTTATAAAATTTTCTACAAGTAAAGTAAGGAGTGACTGAAATATTATGAGTCATGAAAATAGTGCTCAAAGTAGAGATGGTCATAAATAATGTGGGTTTCAAAATCCAACTTCTTTGTTGTTTGAGCCCATCTTATAGTTCAAATTGCATAAGGTGACTTCAAACACAAAGCATCAGTTATTAGCAAACCTTGGATCCAAACACCACAAAACTATTGGAAAAGGCCCAGAACCAAACTTTACACTTAGAACCATCTCTTCAAAATGTACAGAACAGGCATATAAAGGACAATGTTCTGTTTACTGAATAATGTGAATCAAAAAAGAGTTAGGGCCAGATCCTTGGCCCCACTCCAATAGCTAAAGCCATCTTGACCAACCAGTTGGGGATTCCCCCTTCATAGTCCTTCAAGTGATTTAGAGTCACCATCTAATTTTTAACCCTGCTCTTCCTCATAGAATATCAGGGTTAGAAGGGAACTCAGGAGGTCATCTAGTCCAACCCTCTGCTCAAAGCAGGACCAATCCCCAGACAGATTTTTGCCCCAGCTCCCTAAATGGCCCCCTCAAGAATTGAACTCACAACGCTGGCTTTAGCAGGCCAATGCTCAAACCACTGAGCTATCCCTCCCCCTGAGTGAGCTATCCCTCCCCCTGAGTGAGCTATCCCTCCCCCTGAGTGAGCTATCCCTCCTGATCTCCAGCACTGAGGTAAAGGAACATGGCCAGTGTGCCCTGGAAATCCCTTGCTGCCAGAATAACCCTTTGGAGGACCCTAGACAACTGCTGTAAGTTAGAGCCACATTCAGGCATCTGTATCCTGTGCCAGGGACTGGGCTGCCAGGGATTTGGTTTCAGGCTCTGGAGGCCACAAAAAATTGTTTAAAACGAACTTCTCCTCCATGATTTGTGCCAAATAGAGATCAGCTGGACAGGAGGATTTGCTGCTCAGCTTTTAAAGCCTTTCCCTTTAAAGTTAGCACAATTTAACTATCAATATTTGAACTTTTTTCAGTATTTTGTATTACTGAACCAGAATCAAATGGCTTCATCTGCTGCCTTCCATATCCAGTTTGGAAGCAGACAAAATACCTTGGGCCAGCAGCTCAACCTCAGGAGTCTGCCGCTGTCGCGGCAGAGGTGGAGATGTATTCAGTCATATGTCTATAAGTTCCTTGGTGCTCTTCTGACCAAAGAGACACAGACCCAATGTTTATTTTCAAATAACAGTTTTGCTAAGGCTCGAGGAAGATGGATGAACTGAAACCGACTTTGATTTGGAGCTAATGGCCCAAATCAATCACTGCAAGAGGCCACTGCATTACCTCAGGTAGGGGCATGAGCTGATGGTGTTTTGGCAATATACAAGCTGACAGCCTTATATTTGCTGATATGTTTATTTCACCCGTAAACAAACCTTTAACAAATTGCTCCGTTGATGGCTGGATTATCACTTTATGTTTATTAGTACAATATATGAGCCTTTTCTTTCAAAGAATAATTGAGAAAATGCTTCAGCCCTGAGTAATTATAAGTGTAAAGAGTGGGACTCATATGACATTCAAAGTTTTTTGTCTGGTGAACATAAATTTGCATCTGTTGCCTTGTTCTGAGCAGCTATATTGGATTTTATATAGGAATGAATGATATCTATATTCAGCCCGCAATGGCTTGCCCTAATATGCTGCAATTTGATTAAGGCCATGAATTCAAGGTACTGATATAGTGAGATTACTGAAATTATCCAAAAAGAGCGTGTTCACAGATCTACATGCAAAGATCCTCCATTGTCTCCTTCAGAACAAGGAAAGCAGGTCAAGAGAAGCTTAATTAATATGGAATTAGCACAAGTCAATTTTGGTTTTATATATCGTCTTGCCCTTTGTGGCCTTAGGGCAGGTGGAAGAGATCATGCTCATATAAGTGTATTGATCAAACGGATTATTGGTTAAAGCCAGTCTGTGTAGTATCTTTGCAGAATTCCTATTCTGCTAGGCTATAGCTCATAGGACTCTACTAGGGAGAAAAGACCAACAAGTTGCTGCATTTTGACCAGGGCCAGATATGGGTCTTGTATGTAGCTGAACTCTTCAACAAGAAAGATCCAGTGAAACAAGATTATGGATTAAGTCAGCAGCTAGCTTCTTAGACTCAAGTAGTGGGCTTCTTGCCTTTTTAGCTCTACACCCTAGCCAAACCACTCTCCTTTCTAAATGTACATGCCAGTGGACGATCATTAAATAACTCCCAGTCAGCTGCCAGGTACCCAATACTGGTTTTTCAAAAATAATTAGTTTCTTTAGTGTCATTTGTTCTGAAATTTACTGGATAAAGACATTTCATCTAATTGACTGAATAGTGCGCTCTTGAATATCATTTTTCCATTATATTTAAGCTCTCGGCAGCCAAATTAGGCATTTGCTGAAAACTCTTTTCTCATTATTCTTTGGTGTTGCATCACAGTGTTGGGATTCAGAAAGGATCCTTCTGCTTTCTTTACTATTTATTTATCTTCAGAATTGTACCAAACCCATATTAGGCACCTGAATTACTACTCTGACTTTCATAGGTGATGTCATTCCCCTTCCCTCCCCCCCACCCCCCCATTGACTTCAGTATATTCCTCCTTTGCTGCTATTGTACAGTGAGAGGAAGCTAGCCAGTAGCAACATAGCTTTCACAGGAGCCATGCTACCTGGGAGTAGAGAGCCAGCACAGCCAGAAGCCATCCTTCGGGTGGTGGAGAAAATGGACCTATGTTAATTAACTTTGTTACTATGTACTGCAGTCCACTCATGTTTGTTGAATGTGTCCACTAATTTGCAATGGACACAAATAGTATGATCCTACAAGTTACTGATTACCCTCAGTGGGGCCAAAGACAGTGGGACTTGATGGAACCAAGTGTCCCTCAGGACATGCACAGCCCCTCACAGGATTGGCTCCTATGTTTGTAAACATGCTGATTATGCATCTTTAATTCAGCTTTGTGGAAAACATTTTCTTTAAGTCAACGTCTATTTGCATTCAGTGTCCCACAGTTGAGCTCAGAATTCTCCTCACAGGAGTTACAAAATGGTTATTTTTGTAGTGAATTCATGAGTCTCATAAGGAACTGAACATTGTTCCCCCAGGGAACCTCCAGGAGGAGGAGATGTCTCCTGCCACATACCTGCCCAGTCTTCTCACAGCCCTTGCAACTTCCCTGACATCCACCTGTCTGGGCTTTGAGCATACAGAAGCCTCTGTGATGACTGGAGGAGGGAAGGATGATAGTGCAGGGGCAGTTGGGCCCCTTCTGTTCTCTTTTTGAGAGTGTTAGGTAGAACAGGTGTCACTCGTCTTGTGGGTCACTCGCACCAGATGGGTCTATCAGGCTCTGTAAATTTGTCTTTCTGCGAGGTTTTGATTGAGCAGAGAGGTTCAATTGTCTCTCTTTTTCTCTGCTCTTTACATCAGTGGCATTAACATTATAAGCAATAAATGAATTCATTTTACAGTAAGCCTAAGCTTAACAATGAACTTCACATCTAAATCATCTCCATGTTTCTCTGCTGTGTGTATATAAAGTGCACAAGCAGTAGCTGAGAGCTTCCAATAGTGAAAACCTGCATTTGAAAATTAAAAATCCACCACCCAATAGACAATTCCTCCTCATTCTTCCTACTCTTGCTGTATAGTTGTTCTAGTTTTGTAAACTGGGAATCTGCTCATCTTATATTACAGTGGTAACATCCATCTGTAGCTCTGCTATGAATAGCCAGAAATAGTATTTAAAAAAAAGTCTATGAGGACTCAGTGAAGAATAATGAAGCTCCAGATGAAGATAACGTCTAATAATAATCCATCTTTGGTATAAACTCAGGCAGAGCCAACTCCCAGACATGCATGGTTTTGTTTTGCAAAGTCCTGTAGTGTTTTACTAGCACTTGCTTCATAAAGTGTGTGATGACATCCTCATAAATACGTTGCATTGCAATTATCACTCCCCTTAATTAATATTAGTCATTTTCTCAGGGTTGTAACAAGCTATATTTTCCCACTTACACATCTTTATTATTATAAGCTTTTATTGTTACTGATGATGTTTTGTGCGGGTGATGGTTTGATTTATTTTATACTATAGCTGTTAGGCCAGGGAAAAAAAGTTCCAAACTAATTTTCAAATAATCAAAGCAAAACCAGCCATTTAAAAAATCTTTTAATAGAACTAAAGAACAGCAATTCTTAGAGTGAAACAGGCTATGCTTAGTATAAGATATGACTGGAACTATAATTACACTGCTCTACAGCCAAAATGCTTCTGAAATAAATGTAGTCAAACTTTACTAATTCTGGGGCACTGAGAACGAAAATGATGCTTAAAATTGTTGATTGGCTCTAGTTTTCAAGATATGCTATGGGGTCAGTATATACGACCCTTGACTTGGGAATGGCGGAGGATAAGTGAGTTATAAAGGGAAGAGATCTCAATTTAAACCAGAAATGACTAAAATACATCTTTGACTGGATCTATGAATAAATCTATGACTGGGTTTGGACAGTACTTGCTTTTTAGGCAAAATAATGAATGATGCAATCTGAAGCTGGTATTTCATCATACATGATATGAATTGCATCATGTTATTCCTAGAAGTCATGGATGATGCAATCATAACGAAGCTTACATCACTCTGCTGAATAAATTGCCCTATATCAGCTCTAGAACTCATACAGTGTCGTGCTCTCTTATTTGTCAGTGTTTGATTTTGCAAAGGGACACATTTCTGTTTAGCCAAAGTGAGCAGAGATGCCTCGTACTTGTGTGAACAGTGCAGATAACTTCTGCTATGTTTGTGGTGAAGTGACTTTTGCATCACAAAAGCGCAGTATAACCACTATGGTTAAGAAAGCCTATCACCTTTATTTTGGCTGCAAAATTGGAGATCAGGACAAGAGGTGGGCCCCACACATATGCTGCAACACTTGTGCAACAAATCTTCGCCAGTGGTTGAACAGGAAAAGGAAATCTATGCCTTTTGCAGTGCCAATGATTTGGAGAGAGCCAACAGATCATACCAGCAATTGTTACTTCTGCATGGTACCTCCAGTTGGGAAAGGTGTGTCAAAGAAGAAAAAGTGGACTGTGCATTATCCAAACATTCCATCAGCTATACGCCCAGTACCCCACGGAGAAGGACTGCCGGTTCCTGATGCACCAGAATCATTCTCACTTGAGTCAGACGAGGAAGAGGATGAAACTTCTGGTCCTGAACCATCAATGACACAGGACCCACATTTTCTCCCATCCTCCTCCTCTGAACCACACCTCATAACACAAGGTGAACTGAATGACCTTGTCAGGGATTTGGAACTACCCAAGAGTAAGGCAGAGCTGTTGGGCTCCAGACTACAGCAGTGGAATCTCCTGGCAGGTGATGTTAGGGTTTCCATGTTCTGTGACCGTCAAAAGGATCTTGTCCCATTCTTCTTCATGGAAGGTGATCTTGTAGCCTGCAACAACATCGATGGTGTGATGGCAGCCCTCAACATCGTTCACGATCCAGATGAGTGGAGACTGTTCATTGATTCATCAAAGACGAGTCTTAAAGCTGTTTTACTGCATAATGGCAATGTTTTGCCATCATTTCCAGTTGGTCATGCAGTCCATATGAAGGAAACCTATGACAACATGAAACAACTTTTGAGGTGCATAAACTATGACCAACATCAGTGGCAGCTTTGTGGCAATTTGAAGGTTGTTACTCTCTTGCTTGGTCTGCAGACTGGATACACAAAGTACTGCTGTTTTCTCTGCAAATGGGATAGTCGTGCAAGAGATTCCCACTACATCAAGAAAGATTGGCCACTCCGACAGTCATTGGAGCCTGGGAGGAAAAGTGTTCAGCATCCACCACTTGTTGAATCAAGGAAGATTTTGTTACCACCCTTACACATCAAGCTGGGTCTGATGAAGAACTTTGTCAAGGCCATTGACAAAACACAAGCAGCTTTCAAGTACCTCCGTGGAAAATTTCCAAGGTTAAGTGAAGCTAAGATAAAGGAAGGTGTCTTTGTTGGTCCTCAGATTCGTGAACTTCTTCGAGATGATGCATTTGACCATGCACTGCGTGGCAAGGAAAAGACGGCATGGAAAGCCTTCCAGTTAGTGGCAATAAATTTTCTCGGAAACAACAAGGCAGACAACTACAGGTTGTTGGTGGAAAACCTCCTCAAGGCATACGAAAGCCTTGGTTGCAACATGTCACTAAAGATACATTTTTTGCACTCTCATCTAGATTTTTTTCCACCGAACTGCGGAGCAGTGAGCGACGAGCACGGCGAGCGATTTCACCAGGACATTGCAACAATGGAGAAACGCTATCAGGGCAAATGGAGCCCATCAATGCTTGCAGACTATTGCTGGACAGTGACAAGAGATGTTCCATTTAATAAATACAAGAGACAAGCCAAGAAGCACCGAGTAGACACTGAATAGGACTAAACTATGTACAGAATAGTTTTTTGCCTTTTGTTTCATAATAAATTTTATTTATATAACCCTTTTGCTGATTTTTAAAGTGTTACATAAACAGGACAGGTGAAATATTATCATGTAAAGCAACCATAAACACATGAAAAGACCTAGGTTTACAATTTATGATTAAAACTCTACTATCTACACAATATACATAGACATAAAATGTAAAAACTTAACTATCTTAGAAACAGTAGCCAATCAGTTGTTTTAATTGTCATAGTTGAATTCAGCACATCAAAATACATAATAAATAGCACATTTTATCTCTGAAGCAGACGACTTCTCAAAAATTGTAGACCAGTGTCAGTTTGGTTCATCATTAGGATGCTGTTTTATATCATGATATGCTCTCATTTATTTCCAGAAAACATGGCTTGGTTATACATTAACGCTCTTTCTTTTCTCCAAAGGGATTCTATGAATTATATCAAATAGATTAATGTGCTGACCCTTAACCTCTGGAAACCTGAGGCTGAATTACAGCTGTGCCTTGAGAAGCTTGAATTTTGTTAAGATCTGTGCTGCAATGTTTAGGTGCCCGAACTTGACCTTCTAAAGAAACTGCAAAATTAGCACAAGATTTTCCAGTGCTACTTCTACAGTCTTTAGCAATCAGGTAGGGAAATGCTGATTATACTACTTTTGGAAAGTACACACAGCAAGAGGTTGTTGCAAGACATATCTTTGAAAATATCACACACACACAAAGATAAAGTAGCTTCTTAGGTCTCTATGCAGCAAGCTGTTGCACGTGGGTGGACTGCTCAATCCATGCTGTGCCCCAATGTTGGTAAAAAGATTTGAAGACATAAATTGTAACTACTATGTGCCTGCACAAAGGCATAAAAACTCCCTTTATGCCCATATATGGTCTACGTGGATGTTGGGTGTGGGCACATAGGTAGATTTCTAGATTATAAGGCCAAAAGGGAGTGCACTGATCATTTAGTCTGACCTCCTGCAAAATTCAGGCCGCAGCTCCATACATTAATTCCAGTTTTCCGTAGCTCGACCTTTTAGAAAAACATCCAATCTTGAACTAAAAATCGCTAGTGACAGAGAATCCACCACAGTCCTTGGTAAATTGCTCCAATGGTTAATTACCCGCCCTGTTAAAAAATGGCACCATATTTCCAGTCTGAATTTGTCTAGCTTTATCTTCCAGTCATTAGATCTTGTTATGCCTTTCTCTGCTAGATTGAAGAGCCCATTATCAAAGTTTTGTTCCCCAGGTAGAGATTCATAAACTGTGATCAGGTCATGCATTAACCTTCTCTGTGTAAACTAAATAGATTGAGTCTACCACTATAAGCCATTTTTAACCCTTTAAACAGCCGCATGGCTCTTCTCTGAACCCTCTCTAATTTATCAACATCCTTCTTAAATAGTGGACACCACAACTTGACACAGTAGCAGTCACATCAGTGCCAAAAACATAATCTCCGTACTCCTACTCAATATTCCACTATTTATACATCTAAGGATCACATTGGCCCTTTTGGCCACAGCATCTCGCTAGGAGCTCATGTTCTGCTAATTATCCACCACAACCCAAAATCTTTTTCAGTGTCACTGCTACACAGGATAGACTCCCCCATTGTAGAAGTCTGGCCTACATTCTTTTTTTTCTAGATGTATGCATTTAAATTCAGCCATCTTAAAATGACTATTTGATTGCTTGCACCCAGATTATTGCTCTATGTCAATGACCCGTTCCCTTCATTATTTACTGCTCCTGCAATCTTTGTGTCATCTCTAAACTGTATCAGTAATGATTTTATATTTTCTTCCAGCTCATTGACAAAAATGTTAACTAGCACAGGGCTCAGAACAGATCCCTGCGGGACCCCACTAGAAATACAACCACGCAGTGATTCCCAGTTTACAGTTCCATTTTGAGAAGAATCAGCTAGCCAGTTGTTTATCCAGTTGATGTGTGCCATGTTAATTTTTTATTATTCTAGATTTTTAATCAAAATGTTGTGCGGTAAGTTAAATGCTTTATAGAAAACTAAACAAATTAATATTTACTTTTGTGTAACAGCAAAATCTAACCCAAAGAACGATATATTTTTTAATGTATTATTACTATGAAAGTTACTATTATCTCTTATATATATTTCCATTTTTTTCTTTCAGATAGTGATTAAAAGGAAATGAAGAAAGTATTTGAAACTGTGACCCTACAGCATTGTACAAAGGCAAAGGAAAGACAACATAGTATATTTGGTATCAGCTATGTAGAACAAACCTTCCAATAAGGCATATTTACTGATTTATACTTTATACTTTTTCATCTAAGAGTGCAGTTATTCAGAAAGGTGATTGTAAAAGCATTTTCTGAAACTCCATACTTATTCTCTATAGGTATCAGACTCTCTCTGTTTAGAAATTAAAATATAACTATTTTAACTGC